>NC_138373.1:72218022-72248820 GCF_054177405.1 Leptonychotes weddellii
AGGGGGGATTAGTTAGCCCGGTGATGGGTATTAAGGAGGGCACGTACTGCATGGAGCACTGGGTGTTATACGAAAACAATGGATCGTGGATCACTACATCAAAAACTAATGATGTATTGTACGGTGACTAACATACATAATAAAATTTAAAATAAATAAATAAAAATAAATAAAATAAAAAGTCATTGCCAAGCTCAAGGTCTCCTAGATTTTCTCCTATATTATCTTCTAGTAGTTTTATAGTTTTTGCATTTTACATATAGGTCTATGATCCATTTTGAGTTAATTTTTGTGAAAAGTATAAGGTCTATTCTAGACTCTTTTTTTGTATGTCGGGTTGTGCCAGCACCATTTGTTGAAAAGACTATGTTTTCTCCATTGATTGCCTTTGGTCCTTTGCCAAAGATCAGTTGATTATATTCCTGTGTATCTACTTCTGGGCTTTTTATTCTGTTCCATTTATCTATCCATTTATTCTTCTTGCCCACCCCATACTATCTTGATTACTGTAGCTTTATAATAAGTCTTGAAGCAGGCAGTGTCAGTCTTCTTCTGACTTTATCCTTATCCTTCAATCCTGAATTGGCTAGTCTAAGTCTTTTTTTTTTTTTAAGTAATTTCCACACCCAATGTGAGGCTCGAACTCACAACCCTGAGATCAAGAGTCTCATGCTCTTCCGACTGAGCCAGCCAGGCACACCATGGGTCTTTTTAACTTTAGATTGGCTTGTCAATATACACAAAACAACTTGCTGGGATTTTGGTTGAGATTGTGTCCAATCTACAGATCAAGTTGAGAAGAGCTAGTACTTGAACAATATTGAGTGGAAGGTTTTTTGTTTTTGTTTTAAGATGAAGAGAAACTTGAGCATATTTAAAAGTTTTGGGGAAGGAGCCCATAGAGAAGAGGTTGAAACCTCAAGAGGGAGGGAATCATCAACATAAAATTTCTGAGCAGACTGCAAGAAGTGGGTTTCAGGGTGCATGTGGAGGAATTGATAGGAGGAGGGACCTTTGTCCATTGTAAAAGAGGATAGGGAGTGAGGATATATGTAAATGCAGGTATATTTGTAAATTTGGTGGTGTTTAGTTTTTTGGTAAAGATGGATGCCAAGGCAGCTGCTGAGAGCAAGAGGATGAGGTAGGACTTGGAAGTTTGAATGGAGGAAGTGTGAGTAGTCGTGGCGTGGAGGGAAAGAGCATGTTCGCCAGAAGGATGGGACAGGATCACCAGGTAGTGTTGAGGGCTCCGTTGGTGACCATAAACTTGAATCCATGCGGATCTGTGAGACTGCCCTGTGGTACAAAGAGACCCAGTTGTATGCATAGAGAAGGAAATCGCTCAGTCCATCCGGGATTGGGGTGCTTCCACAAAGGTGTGATTAAAGGTCAGAGAGACGAAGGATTTTATAATATCAACAAAAGAGTGACAGAAGTAGTGGTGGGCTGTCGGATCTAAGACAGACAGAGAAGTGAAAATGGAAGGAGCTAATGGCTGAAAATCAAGCCGAGAGGCAGGGGAATGGCAGCCAGAGGGAAGACCAGGTGCAGTGGGCGTGGTTGAGCAAGAACTGGAGGTTTTGGTCAAAGAGTTTCCATCTTTGTTAAGAGGGGGAAACAAGAGTTGTAGTGACAATTAAACGTGACAGAATGTGTGCTCTGTAAACAGTGAAACACCACACTGATGTTTGTTTTTTCACTAGACGGTACACTTGAAGATGGGAACCATGTCTCCCGCTAGCCTAGTGCCTAACATGGAGTACGTGATAATGAACCTGTGAGTGTTAGAAGGCGGAGCAAATGAGCTGATTTCCCTTTAAGATTGAGGCTCTGCCAGAATTTTGGACTTCCAGTCTGGAAAATAGCTGGTCCTTCCACATTCTTGTACACAGACTAGCTAAAGTCTGACAATGAGGTCATAGATCAGACTGCTCGCTAAAAGCAGAGTAGCTTGTATTGACTACAGTAGTTGCTTCTTATCCACGGTTTCACTTTCTGTGGTTTCAGTTACCTCTGCCAACCACGGGCAGGAAATAGATGATCCTTCATCTGACATAGCCTCAGAAGGTGGCCTAACACTGTATCACAGCGCCTACGTCATTCACTTCGCTTCATCTCATCACGGAGGCATTTTATCATCTCACGTTACCACAAGAAGCGTGAGAAGAGTACGAGAAGATGTGCTGTGTGTGTGTGTGTACATGTGTGGCCACATTCACACAACTCTTACTATAGTATGTTGTTATCATTGTTCTGTTGTTTTATTATTAGTCATTGTTATTAATCTCTGTGCTGAATTTATACATTAAACTTTATTATAGGTATGTATGTATAGGAAAACACAGAGTATATACAGATGCAGTACCATCTGTGTTCTTAGGTTATCCCCCACAGACAAGGGGGGACTACTGTGTATATTTATAAACTCTGAATAAAATATTAAAAAACAATTATTTGAAGACATTGGAGAGTCACCAAAAGGGTAGAAACAGGAAGAGATTTAGTGCTTAAAAAAAGGAAAACATACTGAGGGAGATCCATATTTATCTGGCTTTTACAGGTTTTCATGATGTGCATGGGGGAGGAGGGTGGATAGAGCCAAAGAAGAAATTGGCACTCTTGTTAATGAGTCTAAGTTTGGCATTGTCAGTTCGGCTGGAAATTGAAGGGCACTCTCAGAAAAGAAGGAAGAAGAGGAGAGCCCCCAAATCAGCAAACTCCTTCAAATCCTTAGCTAACTCCTGAACTATGGAGCAATACTCCAAGGAGCCAATCACACGGAGAATGTCCATTCCTCGTCAGACATGGTTGAAGATTCTTTTTTTTTTTAAAGATTTTCTTTATTTATTTGACAGAGAGAGACACAGTGAGAGAAGGAACACAAACAGGGGGAGTGGGAGAGGGAGAAGCAGGCTTCCCACGGAGCAGGGAGCCCGATGCAGGGCTCAATCCCAGGACCGTGGATCACAACTTGAGCCAAAGGCAGATGCTTAATGACTGAGCCACCCAGGCACCCCAGGCATGGTTTAAGATTAACCCAGGACTGGGGCGCCTAGATGGTTTAGTTGGTTAAGCATCTGACTCTTGATTTTGGCTCGGGTCATGATCTCAGGGTCGTGGGATTAAGCCCCTCGTCAGGCTCTGCACTCAGTGGGGAGTCTGCTTGAGGATTCTCTCTCTTCCTCTCCCTCTGCTCCTCCCCCAGCTCTATCTCTCTCTCAAATAAATAAATAAAATCTTTTTAAAAATGTAACTCAAAGTGGATAAAATACCTAATACCTAAATGCAAGAGATAAAACTATAAACTCTTAGAAGGAATATGGGTGTAATCTGTTTTACCCCTTCCAATTAGGCAATGATTTGTTTGTTTGTTTGTTTTAGATATGACAATAAAAGCACAAGCAACAAAAGAAAAAAGGCATAAATTGGACTTCATCAAAATTAAAATTTTTTGTACTTCAAAGGATACCATCAAGAAAGTGAAAAGACAACCCACAGAATGGGAGAATATATTTGAAAACCATACATCTGATAAGGGACTTGTATCTAAAATATATAAAGAATTCCTATGACACAATTTTTAAAAAGGGCAAACAACCCAATTCAAAAATGGATAAAGAACTGGGGTGCCTGGCTGGGTCAGTTGGTGGAGCATGTGACTCTTGGGGTTGTGAGTTTGAGCCCCATGTTGGATGTAGAGATTCCTTAAAAAAAAAAAAAAATCTTTTAAAAAAATGGGAAAAGGACTTGAGTAGACATCTCTCCAAATAAGATGTATAAATGGCCAACAAGCACATGAAAAGATGTTCAAATCATTAGAGCTTAGAGAAATGCAAGTAAAAACCACAATGAGATACCACTGACTAGGATGACTATAATTTTAAAAAGACAGATAATAACTAGTGTTGGTAAGGATGTAGAAAAACTAGAAACTTCATACGCTTCTCGTGAGAATGTAAGATGCTGCAGTCATTTTGGAAAACAGTCTAGTGACTCTTAAAAAGGTTAAACATAAAAGTACCACATGACCCAACAATCCTGCTCCTAGGTATATACCTGAGAGAAATAAAAACACTTCCACACACAAAACAGTTGTGCAATTGTACACAAATGTTGATAGCACCATTACTCATAACAGCCCAAAAGATGAAACAATGTAAATGTCCATCAACTGATAAATACGTAAATAAAATGTGGTATATCCATGCAATGAAATATTAGCGACAGGAAGTACAACATGGATAAAGCAAGAAAACATTATGCTAAGTCAAAGAAGTCCATCACAGAGGACTACATATTGTAAGATTTCATTTATATGAAATGTCGAGAATAAGTAAATCCATAGAAACAGGAAATAGATTGCCTATTGCTTAGGGCTGGGAGGGCTTGAGGGAAAATGAGTGGTAATGGCTCAGCAGTGTGGGCATTCTTTTTGGGGTAATAATGAAAATGTTCTAAAATTGACTGTGATGATGGGTGCATATTCTTCAAGAATGACGAGAGGGGCACGTGGGTGGCTCAGTCAGTTAAGCGCCAACTCTTGGTTTGGGCTCAGGTCCTGATCTCACGGTGGTGAGATTGAGCCCTGCATCAGGCTCCACGCTCAGCATGGAGTCTACCTGAGATTCTCTCTCCTTCTGCCCCTCCCACTTGCACTCTCTCTCTGAAATAAATAATCTTTTTTGAAAAAAATTTACATGGTATAGTCATACAATGGGATATTTGACAATGAAAAAGAATGAAGTACTAATATATGGTACAACACAAGATAAACCTCAGAAGCGTTACGTTAAGCGAAAGAAGCCAGTCACAAAGGACCACATATCATATGATTCCATTTATATGAAATGAGCACAATAGGCAAATCCACAGAGACAGAAAGTAGACTAATGGTGGCATGGGGCTGCCTTAATGGAGGAAATAGGGAGTGACTGCTAATGGCCACATGGTTTCTTTTGGGGATAACGAAAGTGCTCTAAAATTGTAGGGATGGCTGCACAACTCTGTGAATATGCTAAACACCATCGACTTGCACACTTCAAATAGGTGAACTGTATGATATGTGAATTAAATCTCTAAACTGGTTAGAAAAAAAAAAGACAAGCCAAAAGCACACATCTCCACATCAGCAGCAGGCAAGAGAGAGCCATAGTTCAGAGCCTGCAGGGGGGTTGGGCTGACGGCCTTTCGAGTACGGGGGGATGACATAGGGTAGGCACCACAGAATGCAAGCAGCACCGTGGTAGTAACAGGAACAGAGGACAGCCTCCCACAGGCCCACACACATGACTCAAGCCCAAGGCTTGGCAGTGGCCATATTACTATCCCAGAGCCCTGAACATTTCCAACTTGAGAGTCACCCCAAACCAGTGTGTCAGCACCATTCTGGTGGCAGGGATCCATACAGGACCAGGTCTGGTCCAGAGGCACCCTGCCCAGATGGCACTGCCAGACTCACTGGTCCAAGGCACTGGAGGACTTAAAATTCTTGAGAAAGGCACTCCAAAGCACAAGGCCCCCTGAGGTGTGGGACCCTGGACAGTCTTGCTTCTGTCTAAGGGCAGTACTGCAGGGGCTATGTATAAAAACCAAATAAGATGGTGAACTTAAACCCAACCATATTGATGAGTGCATTAAATGTAAATGGATTAAACACTTCATGTAAAAGATTATCAGAGTGGATTTTTAAAAACCAAGGCCCAATTATATGCTTTTTATAGGAGACACACTCAAAATAGACACAGACTGGTTGACAATAAACGATGGAAAAATACTATGCACACAGTAAATGTAAGAAAGCCATTTCTTTCTTTCTTTTTTTAGCATTTTTATTTATTTATTTGACAGAGAGAGAGCACACAAGGAGGGGAAGCAGCAGAGGGAGAGGGAGAAGCAGGCTCCCTGTTGAGCACGGAGCCCAACAGGGGGCTCAATCCCAGGACCGTGAGATCATGACCTGAGTCAAAGGCAGACACTCAACTGACTGAGCTACCCAGGTGCCCCAGTCAGTTTCAATATAAGTATTACAGAGATTTTTTTTAAAGCTCATTTCATAACAATAAAAAAGTCAATTCACTAAAAGGAATTAATTAAGTATGAATAATTAAGAATTAATAAGACTAAATGTGTATACATCTTAAACCAGAACTTCAAACTAAATGAAACAAAAATATTACAGGAAGAAATAGACAATCATAGTTGAAGATTAAAAATTCCTCTCTCAGGGCGCCTGCTTCTCCCTCTCCCACTCCCCCTGCTTGTGTTCCCTCTCTCCCTGTGTCTCTCTCTGTCAAATAAAAAAATAAAATCTTTTTTAAAAGTTTAAAAACAATAAAAATTCCTCTCTCAGTTATTGATAGACCGCATAGACAAAAAATCAGGAAAGATGTGGAAGATTTGAACACTAGCAACCAATCTGACCTAACATAAATTCATAGCACACTCCACCCAACAATAGCAGACTATGCATTCTTTACAAGTACAAATGGAACATTCACCAAAATATATCATAGCTTGGTCTTTAAGCATTTTAAAGGACTGAATTTAAAAGATTATGTTTCAGGGCACCTGGGTGGCTCAGTCTGTTAAGAGTGCAACTCGTGATTTCAGCTCAGGTCATGATCTCATGGGTTGTGGGATTGAGCAGGAAGTCTGCTTGAGATTCTCTCTCCCTACCCCTCTGAGCCCTTCCTACCCTCTCCCAGCCCCCGGCTCTCTCTCTAAAGTAAATAAATAAATCTTTAAAAGAAATAAAAATAAAAGATTATGTTCTCTGACCTCAACAGAATTAAATTAGAAATAATAATATCAAAAAATCACCCAATAATTGAAAATTAAGTGAAATACTTGTAAATAATCCAAAGGTATTAATGACATACCATTATACACCCACCAGTGTGTATAGCATTTTGGGGTTTTGTTTGTTTGTTTGTTTTCTGTGGGTTTTTTCATTCACATATTTATTTATTTATTTATTTATTTATTTATTTATTTATTTATTTTAAGATTTTATTTATTTGAGAGGGAGACACAGCGAGAGGGAACACAAGCAGAGGAAGTGGGAAAGGGAGAAACAGCCTTCCCGTGGAGCGGGGAATCGATGTGGGGCTCAATCCCAGGACCTGGGATTATGACCTGAGTCCAAGGCAGACACTTAACGACTGAGCCCCTCATTCACATATTTATTCCACGATCAAAATAAATCATAATTTAAAGCCATAACATTTCTGAAAGATAAAGGAGAATTTGTGTCACTGCTGCATTAATAAAGCACAAAGCTAATAAAACAGCCTGGCTGGGTGCCTGGGTGGCTCAGATGGTTAAACATCTGCCTTTGGCTCAGGTCATGATCCCAGGGCCCTGGGATCGAGTCCCGCATCGGGCTCCCTGCTCCGCAGAGAACCTGCTTCTCCCTCTCCTTCTGCCTGCCTCTCTGCCTACTTGTGCTCTCTCTCTCTCTCTCTGTCAAATAAATAAAATCTTCGGGAAGAAAAAAAAAAACACAGCCCGGCTAAAATTTTAAAAGCTGACAACCACAAATAATAGCAAGTAGGTAGAAGAACTGGAATGCTCATAAATTGTTAGTGCAAGTCTGAAATGCTACAACTACTTTGGAAAACTCTTTGGGGGCTTCTTAGAAGGCTAAATATACACCTACCCTATGACCAAGAAATTCCACTCCTAAGTATTTAAGACAAATAATAACGTATATCCAAAATGCTTGTATAAGAATCTTCACAGGAGGGCGCCTGGGTGGCTCAGTTGGTTAAGCGACTGCCTTCGGCTCAGGTCATGATCCTGGAGTCCCGGGATCGAGTCCCGCATCGGGCTCCCTGCTCGGCAGGGAGTCTGCTTCTCCCCCTGACCCTTCCCCCTCTCATGCTCTCTATCTCATTCTCTCTCAAATAAATAAATAAAATCTTAAAAAAAAAAAAAAAAGAATCTTCACAGGAGCTTTGACACTATTAGCCAAAAACTGGAAATAACCCACATTTCCACCAAGAAGTGAGTGGATAAACAAATTGTCGTATATTCACATGATGGAATACACTCAACAGTAAAAGGAAATTATGGATACAGGCAGCAACACAGATGAACCTCAGAAACATTACGTTGGGCAAAAGAAATCAGACAAAAACAATGATCCCATTTACATGAAATTCTAGAAGGACTAATCTGTGATGATAAAAACTAGAACAACTGTTGTATTTGGTGGGGTGGGGGAAATGGGCACATGGGAACCTCCCAGGGTGATGGAAATATTCCCTAACTTGATAAGAATGGTGTAACACGTGCATATGCAATTGTCAAGATTCATCAAACCGTACACTTAATATCTATGTGTTGTATTGCACATAAATTACACTTCAAAACAAATGTTAGTGTCTTTAAAAAAAAAAAAAATCGAGCTCTTTTCAGGTGCCTCTGCATCCTGCCACACTGCATATCTTCCCAGAAAATGCTATCAGAGACGAAGAATGTGCAATCACTTACCATTGGGGCATTAAGAGTTAGGGATCCTCCTGTTAACAAATCAATTAAACAGCCAGAAGTGGTTGGATTTAGCTGGCATAGGCTAAGATGCCGTGGAGTTGTCCAATACCTCATAGAGGGAGACAATTTTTGAAGAGGAAGATAGTCCAAAGAGCACCATCAACTGTTGCAGACTTGAGAAGTGGCAAGAAGATTGGATAAGGTCTGGGGCGCCTGGATGGCTCAGTTGGTTAAGTGTCTGCCTTCAGCTCAGCTTGTGATCTTGGGGTGCTGGGATCGAGCCCTGCATCGGGCTCCCTGCTCAGCAGAGAGTCTGCTTCTGCCTCTCCCTCTGCTTCCCCCCTCCCACTCATGCTAGCTATCTCTCTTTGACTCTCTCAAATAAAGAAATAAAATCTTTATTTTTTAAAGATTTTATTTATTTATTTGGCAGAGAAAGAGCAGGAGAGCACAAGCAGGGGGAGCAGCAGAGGGAGAGGGAGAAGCAGACTCCCCACTAAGTAGGGAGCCTGATGTGGGGCTTGATCCCATGACCCTGGGATCATGACCTGAGCCGAAGGCAGATGCTTAAACAATTGAGCCACTCAGGCGCCCCTAAATAAAATCTTAAAAAAAAAAAAAAAGATTGGGTAAGATCTGGCTTTGGAAAGAGAACCCCTAGCTGGGTAAGAGCTTGGAGGGAGGTGATACAAAGGGTCAAGGGGGATATGTTTTGGTGGGCAAGATTTCCACTGGGGTGAACTCAAGAAAGGGGGAGCAGTCGGTCTGGGTTCAGATGGAATATGGACAAAGGCAAGCGTGACTGGGCCTTCATGGCAATCATAGACTTAGTGGGGCTCTCTGAGGAGTCCCCAGACTCTGCAGCCCCCCTCCCACGCCCAGGCCCTCTCCTGGCACCTGCAGCTCCAACCCAGCACTCTGGCACTGAACCTGACATCACCAAGGTCAGGAGCTGGCCTGAGAGCTGAGTCTCTACTCCATTTTCTAATCTCTAACTCTGCCTCCCATCCAAAACTTGCTACTGAAGCAAAGCCTCTTATTTGGACTGTGTCCTGAAAACCAAAATCACAGCTCCAGACTGTCCTTCTTTCTAGTCCTGGCCCTGAACCAGAGCCAGTAGCAGGAGTGATAGTGATAGCCGTGGTGTGGGGTAGTACTGTTGTTGTAAATAGGACTAGTAATTAGAGTACTAGTGGTAGTTAATGATGTGGTTGTTGAGAGATATATACATATCTAGCAGCATTGGTGGCTAACATTTAATGATGCTTAACTATATGCCAAGCCCTGTGCTGAATGTTTAAATGCTTTATCTTATTTAATCCTAACAGATGCCCCCACCTTCCCAGGGAAGAGATAGAAACTCAAAATCCTCTACTGTAACTTTATTTGTTGTTGCTGCATAAGTAAGACCTATTCATTATAGGAAAAAACTGGAAGATTCAGGCTAGCAAAAAGTATAGAAAATAAAAGTCATCCACCATCACATCCCTTTAAGTTAATCACTACTGTGACCTACCAGGTATAAATTCTTCAATATCTTTATAAAAATAGTATTAGGCAGTATGTAGTTTAATCTGCTCATTTCGTTCAATAATGTACTGAACCTTTCCCCTAGTAATAAATATACTTTTAAAACGTCATTTTAGGGGCGCCTAGGTGGCACAGTCGGGTGAGAGTCCGACTCTTGATTTCAGCTCAGGTTGTGATCTCAGAGTCCTGGGATCAAGCCCTGCATCAGGCTTGATGTTCAGTGTGGAATCTGCTTGAGATTCTCTTCTCCCTCTGCCCCTGCCCCCCCACTCTCCCTCTGTCTCTCTGTCTAAAATAAATAAATAAAATCCTTTAAAAAAAATAAAATAAAGCATCTTTTCAATACCTACTTTATATTCCATCATTTTTTTTAAAGATTTTATTTATTTATTTGATAGAGACACAGCGAGAGAGGGAACACAGCAGGGGGCTGGGAGAGGGAGAAGCAGGCTTCCCGCTGAGCAGGGAGCACCCCTAGATTCCATCATTTTTAACACAATACACTTACCCAATCTCTTGTCATTGGACATTTAGATTATTTCCTTTTTTTTCAATGTTTAATATTTTGCTTTGTTTTGTTTTTATGTTACTTCCTTTTGTTTTTAATGTTTTTAATGTTAATGTTTTAATTTTTTTAATGTTTTAATGTTACAGAAATTTTTTCACAGACTGTCCCTATAGCTTTGAACACATCTTCATTTATTTCCTTAGGATTGGTTCCTAGAACTGGAGTTGTTGAGTTAAAGTGTGGGCATTCAAAAGACTTTGAAGTCGGCAGCCCTGACCTTGAATCCTGCTCAGGGCCTGGCCTGTGGCCTGAGGCAAAGCGCTTCTGGGTGCTGAGTTTGGGCTCCATGCTCCTTCCCCTCCTATTTCCTCCTTACTACATTTCCCTGTTCTTAGTCTTGTCGGGACTCATCACCTCTCACTCAGTACTTTTACACTAGCAATTCTGAGCTAATTCTCCTCAGGGCTGATAGTTCTCAGAACATACCTCGTTCTTCTACATGTCTCTGCCTTTGCCCACATCTCAGGGCTGGAGACCCACATGGTGCCTTTGTGCAAAATAGGAAAAGGAACCTCTTCCTTCCAGCGGAGTGCAGGCTGGATTTCACGCCCCATTCATCCCTTGGCCAGGCACCATATTGCATTGACCAATCGGGATACCATTTCTGAAGCCTGGACCAAACACAGCTAGCCCGCCCGCCTAGCAAACCTCCATTCATCCATCAAGTTGCAAGCTCAAGTGCTACTTCCTCTGTAAAGTCATCTTACTGTAGCAGATATAATTGGTTTGTTTGCTAAGGTTCCTCTGCTTTTTGAATAGCCTCAATTAAAATAATTAACTTTAATGAATTATGGCCATTTGCCTAAATACCTCTCTATCCCATTAGATTCTCAGTGTTTTTCCTCTTTCATTCCTCATACAAAGCCCAGTTCCTGACACATAGGAAGTGATTGCTAAGCTTGAATGATGAATAAATGAACGAGTGATGTTTTACCTCTGTGGTCCTCATGTTGCTTGTCCGAGAATAAAGGAATCAGAATAACAGATGCCTGAAGTTCCTGCCAACTCTAAACTTCTCTTTTCCAATATGCATTAAGTAAATATCTGTTGAACAAATGAATAGCACCAAACCAAAAGAAAATCCCTTTAAAGATGTGTCTTAAAGGAGCATAGATCAATATGTTTAAGTTTTATTCTAGAAGCAAGCCAGTGTGAGTTTTTCAATCTCTTAAATATTTTGCTTTGCCTCTGGAAGCTTTTCAGAGACATTTCAGACCATCTGAAATAGAATTTAAGACTTGCTTTAGGAGACCCTTCCAGAGAGTGGCTTACCTTCCGCCTCATTATGTGAGTCACCTGTTTTTATTATTTGTCTTTCTCAGACTTTCCCAAAAGGAACGTCTGTTTCTCAACACAAGGCAGCTCCTTATACATCTTGAGGCTAATGATGTTACTTCTCTCACAAGAAGAAGTTTTACCGTGTCCTTTCTCTGTCTCCAGATGTCTTGTCTTTATGTGGACATTGCCAATCTCCTCAGAAGGACAGCAAATCTATTTGAGGGCATCAAGCCTCTGAAACACTAACAGAAGCAGGAATCTAGAGTAGGGGCTTTTACAAACTATAGGCATACTTGGATCCCCAAAGAGTTCACTAATTCCCTGAAATTCTACTCACAATATCATATGCTTGTGCATTTTCTAAAGGAAAATCCACATCTTTCTTCGGAGCCTCAGAGGAGCCCCTTGACCCCAAAAGAGCTAAGTAAGAGCCACTGGTCTACAGCCTGGGCTAAAATAGGCTGGAAAGTACAGGGGCTTTTAAGATCAGATAATGCTCTGGCACATTCTTTGGAGTTATATTAAAGACAGAATCCTCAACAGCTACAGACTGGAGTCTTTGGGACTAAGTCCCTCCCCTCATATCAGTTGACTTCACTTGGGGCTTCCCCAAATCCCAAGGACTCGTTGAAACTTAGCCTGCTCCGCAGACACAGAAAAGCTTTGGGAAGAGGTCAGATGGCTGGCACCTCTGCCCTTATATTTTAATAGTAATGACCTTGGAGCCAGAAGATTGGGTTCCTGTGAGGGCTTGGCCTCTCTGAAGACCAGAATCACTACTCCACCACAAGGTGGCACCCAAAGTCCAGACAGATGGAACAACAAGCGTCCTGCCTCTGCTCAAATTCTAGCGTAGGACTCAAGAGCAGAGTCCCTCAGACACTAAGCCTTTTTACCCACACCCAGTGTCCCACAGGGGGCCTTGTTGCTCTTTTTAAAAAGTCTGTGTGTGGTTCTTGCTGGCCTCAGTCCTTTTCCTAGAGGTGACCCTGAACCCTACATTCCTCCCTGGGGTCTACCCTGGCTGTGTAATATGAATTATGAAGATCCTGATCCTGGGTATGCATAGTGCACACACTTATAATCTCCATGCTCTGGAGTCACTCCTGGGACTTTGCAGGGTCCTAACCCAGTGCTCGGAATCCTTAGTATGATTTCCAGGTCGTGAGCACAATGACAGGATGTCACTGAAACATCTCTACAGTTGTGACCCACTCAGACAAGAATAAGGAAAGGATCAGTAGTCACTTAGGCCAAAGGGAAGAGTTACCAAGAGTAGCTGCAGCTTGAGTGGGGATCCCAGACTGCCATGTACTCTATAGCGAGGCTGCAATTTGGATACAGAAGACAGGATGCCAATCTAAACCCATCAGAAGAATATGAACTTAGGCAAAATCAAAATACTAAATTTACAAATGGAGTTGAAAACATTTAAGGGAACTTAGTGTACTCAGTCAAAAAGACTCACCTAGATGTTTGTGGGCACCAAGTCTGGCATCCTAACCTCAAATCTCGGGCAAATAAACAACTTTAGCCTTCTTGAGATGGTAATCACAGATCATGGTTATACATTGTCCACGTGAACTAGGCAAACTGCTCGCTTAAGTGAAGAGATATCCTTTTAACTCCAAGAAGGTTTGGAATTAACATGGTGGCTTTGTACTCTGTCAGCTTAAGGAAGACGAAGCCACATTTTTCAAACAGTTCAAGGTTAGGGCTGGCCACAAGAGAAATGGATGTGAGATTGGAAAGGGCAAAAGGCAGAATCGAAGCAGCAGCTATGATGCTGTCAAGGTCAGTCTGGGGCGCTAGGACTGCCGCAGCTCGTACACATCGGGGCTGCTCTGCTGGTTCACTTTGTGGGCATGGGGGGCAGCCAGTCCGGCGGGGCCTCCAGCTCCTATCAGATCTCTTCCTTCAGACTCTAATTCCTGGGCCAGGCACGTATGCATCACCAGGTCCCTCTGCAGAGAGCCCAGATCATCAAAGCTGGGGGTGGTAAAGGGCAGATAGAGATTCCACTTGGTTCTTGCTCTCCCGCACCTCACAGCCATCATGTCTTCCGCAGTGACCTACGCTGATCTCAGGCCTACCACAGACACACAGGCAACAGGCCTCCATAGACTCCTTCACCAGTTCCTTATTCCATTTCACTCAGAGTGGGTTTTCTTCTCCAGTCAGACCTTCACTGATACAAACCAAAAGTGATGGAGCAAATGAAACTCATGCTAAATTTCAAAGAAGTTTAAATCATTGGGAAAATCTATGTAAATTTGTTAAAGTTTTTGTAGTGCTTAAAAGAATTTAACATAGTAGAACTATAAGATTAGCCTCACTGTTCTATTAAAAATGTGTAATTGATATGTGGAATCCAAAAAACAAAACCAAACCCAGCCTCATTGTTACAGAGAACAGATTGGTGGTTGCCGGAGGGGAGAGGGTTGGGGAGAGGGCAAAATTAGTGAAGGGGATCAAGAAGTACAAACTTCCAGCCTTAAAATAAGTCATGGGGGGCGCCTGGATGGCTCAGTCGTTAAGTGTCTGCCTTCGGCTCAGGTCATGATCCCGGGGTCCTGGGATGGAGCCCCGCCATCAGGCTCCCTGCTTGGCGGAAAGCCTGCTTCTCCCTCTCCCACTCCCCCTGCTTGTGTTCCCTCTCTTGCTGTGTCTCTCTCTGTCCAATAAATAAGTAAAATCTTTAAAAAAAATAAAAAATAAAAATAAAATAAGTCATGGGATGTGATGTACGACATAAGAAATATAATCTATAATATTGTATTAATTTTGTATGGTGACAAATGGTAACTAGATTTATTGAGATGATCATTCCACAGTATATACAAAGGTTGAATACTACATTGTACACCTGAAACTAATAATATTGTATGTCAATTATACTTCAATCTAAATAAAATAATTGTATGGAAAAAAATCAGAGGATAAAATACAATTTGTAAGTGATAACAATACAATTTTAAATAAAAAATGTGTAACTGATTTTCAATTAGTGATTCTAAGTTGAAGCATGTAAAAGGTGTCGACTGTAAACAGAATTATAATGTTTGAGGGAACTTATGATTCACTATAGCTAAACATCTATGAGGCTTACAACAAGTATTTAAGTCTTTTTTTTTTTTTTTAAAGATTTTACTTATTTATTTGACAGAGAGAGACACAGCGAGAGAGGGAACACAAGCAGGGGGAGTGGGAGAGGGAGAAGCAGGCTCCCCGCAGAGCAGGGAGCCCGATGCGGGACTCGATCCCAGGACCCTGGGATCATGACCTGAGCTGAAGGCAGACACTTAACCAGTTGAGCCACTCAGGCAGCCTTAAAGTTGATACCTTTAATACACTAGTATTTGTTTAAAATTCTAGTAACTATGCATAACCTTTTTTTTTCCTGTGCCCTCAAATATAAAAACATACAAACTTGCAATAACCTATTTCTTGCAACTGTCCCTAGCCAGCCTGTCCCATTTCTCTGGCATGAAATGTAATGGGGTCTCCTCAGCCCCAGAACCTTCTACATTGCCCATCTTAAAGCTTCCATTGCTACCTCTGAGCTCTAGTAAAAGAGAGATTTGTCCCATATACTTTCCATATACCTCTCCTGAAGGATTTCTCTACCCTTTCCCTTCCACTATGAGCTCTGTGACACTTCGGGAGTCCTAAGCTCACACTGCCCCAACCCCAAGAAAGGAGCTTGAGGATCAACTCATACTCCAAGGAACATTTACTAACACCTTTTGCATCAAGCCCTGTGCGGGGTGTGCCCCCATGTTACCACACTTAACTTTTCACATCCACCCTATCAGCATCCTCATGTTACAGTGGAAACAGACTCATAGCTTAAGTAACTGGCCCAGCTAGCAAGTGATCAAGCAGAGAAATGGCCTTGGACATAGTCTAGGCAGCACAGATCTACCTTGACTGGTCTTCCACTTCTCAGATTTCCACCATCTGGTTGATCCTTATACTCCCTTCCCAGAAGATTCCTCTGACCGCCTCCCTGCCGCAAGAATTCCAGGGCCCTGCTTGTGCCTGTCACCCTCAACATTCCTTTATGGGCAGGATGCTCACCAAAGGAAAGAAGATTCTGCCCAATTTGCAGGTAAGAGAGAAGGTTACCACAATCCTTGCTCTTCAAGAATAACTGCAGTGGGGCCCCTAAAAACCACGAAGGAGAGAAGGGTCAGGAGAAGCACTTGTGAGAGAGGCAGAAGCCCCTGTCACTAACCCACTCTCTTCCTCTCCCAGTCGAGGAAGCCTTCAGAAGCAAAGGGGTGTGGGAAAGATGAGTCAGATATATTTCCCTTTGCGTCACAGAATCTAACTCTCCATCTGTGACTTAGATAAGTTCCAAATAAGCCCAAGCAATGGCCCACAGGGTGTGATAGCAACACACCTACACCACAAGGTATCCCTTTCCAACTCTGTGGAGAAAACAGCTGCCTCTTTCAAAAGTCAACATGTTACCTGAACAATGAACAATTCGAAAATGAAACTAAGAAAACGGTTTTATTTACAATAGCATGAAAAAGAATAAAAGATTTAGGAATAAATTTAAGGAAGAAAGTACAAGACTTGTACACCGAAATCTACAAAATGTTGAAAGACATTAAAGGAGACCTAAATAAATGGAAAAATATTTTGTGTTCATGGATTGGAAGACTTACTATCATTAAGATGACAGCACTCCCCCAAATTAATGTCCATGTCCAACCCAATCCTAAACAAAATTCCAACTGCCTCGTTTTTCAGAAATAGACAAGCTAATCCTAGAATTCCTACAGAAATGCAAGAGACACAGAATAGCCAAAATCATCTTGAAAAAGAAGAAAAAGTTGGAGGACTCACACTTCCTGATTTCAAAACTTACTACAAAGCTATAGTAGTTAAAACAATGTGGTACTTGGCACCTGGGTGGCTTAGTTGGTTAAGCATCTGCCTTCGGCTCAGGTCATGATCCCAGAGTACTGGAATCGAGCCCCACATCAGGCTCCCTGCTCAGCGGGGAGCCTGCTTCTCCCTCTCCCTCTGCCTGCCGCTCCCCCTGCTTGTACTCTCTCTCTCTGTGTGTCAAAAAAATAAAATCTTAAAAAAAAAAAAAACAAAACAGTGTGATACTGACATAAAGATAGGCATACAGATCAATGGAATAAATTCAAGAGTCCAGGAATCAACCCATATATCTATAGTCAATTGATTTTAACAAAGATGCCAAGGCCATTCAATGTGAAAAGAACAGTCTTTTCAACAAATGGTGCTGGAACAATGTATATCCATAGGCAAAAGAATGAAGTTGGACACCTACCTCAAATCATATACAAAAATTAACCCAAAATCAACCAGAAAAATAAATGTAAGAGCTAAAACCATAAAAATGTTAGAAACAGATAAAAATCTGTGTGACCTTGGATTAGACAACAAATTTCATATGACACCAAAATCAAAAGAAAAGAAATGGCAACAAAAGAAATTGGACTTTATCAAAATTAAAAACTTCTACATATCAAGGATACTACCAAGAAAGTGCAAAAACAACCCATAGAATGGAGAAAATATTTGCAAATCATATATCCCATAAGGGTCTAGTATCCAGAATATATAAAGAACACTTACAACTTGGGGCAACTGGGTGGCTCAATCGGTTGAGTGGTTGAGTGACCGACTCTTGGGTTCGGCTCAGGTCAAGACCTCAGGGTCATGGTATCAAGCCCCAGCCCAGCCTTAGGCTCCGCACTCAGCAGGGAGTCTGCTGGAGATTATATCTCCCTCTGCCCCTCCCCCAACTCCCGTTCAGGCTCTGTCTCTCAAATAAATAAATCTTAAAAAGAGAAGAACTCTTACAACTCAGCAAAAAACACAAATAATCCAATTTAATCATGGACAAAGAAATAGACATTTCTCAAAGAAGATATACAAATGGCCAGTAGGCACATGAAAAATGTTCAGCACCGTTAGTCTTAGGGAAATGCGTATCAAAACCATAATGAGATAACCCTTCATTCTAACTAGGATGGCTATAACTTTTTAATGGAATTAACGTGTGTTGGTAACCATGTAGAGAAACTGGGATCTTCATGTACCATTGATAGGAATGTAAAATAGTTCAGTTGTTACGGAAAACAGTTTGTCAGTTCCTCAAGAAGTTAAATATAGAGTTACCGTATGACGCAGCAATTCCACTCATAGGTGTATACCCAACATATGTTCACACAAAACTTGACATGAATGTTGATAGCAGCATTATTCATAATAGTCAAAAAGTGGAAACAACCCGAACGTCCACCAACTGATAAATGGATAAACAAAATGTGGTGTATCCACCAATGGATCATTCATCCATAAAAAGGAACAAAGTACTGATGATACAAACTACAACATGGATGAACCTTGAAGATATTATGCTAAGTGAAAGAAACCAGATACAAATGGCCACATATTATATGGCTCCATTTACATGAAATGTTGAGAATAGGCAGTGGGGGAGGGTGGGGGAGGGTAGACAGGGGAGGGGGCAGAGGGGGGAGGGCAGATAGGGGAGGGTACAAGTGGGACTGACTGCCAATGGGTGTGAGATTTCTTTTAGGAGAGATGGGAATGTTCTCAAATTAGACAGTGGTGATACTCGCCCAACTTTGTGAAAATGCTAAAAAACCACTGAATTGTACATTATAAAATGGTTAAAATGTTGAATTTATTTCAACTTTAAAAGAGTCAACATGCAGAGGCGCCTGGGTGGCTCAGTCAGTTAAGCGTCTGCCTTCAGCTCAGGTCATGATCCCAGGGTCTTCGGATCAAGTCCCATGTCCAGCTCCCTGCTCAGCGGGGAGCCTGCTTCTCCCTCTCCCTCCCGCTCCCCCCTGCTTATGGGCGTGCTCTCTCTCTGACAAATAAATAAATAAATAAAATCTTAAAAAAAAAAAGAGTCAACATGCACCAAGGAGCCCTTCAGTCTAGGCTCAGGGTCACTGTAGTCTTTAGGGAGGCATCTGGTGCTGAAGCAATGGAGTCTAAGGGTCAGCCATGTCCCAACTTCCATCTCACAAAAGAGCTTAGGGATACCACTTCCGAGCAGGTCTGCAATCTCCTAAGGCTTCTTAAGGGATGGGACAGGAATGACCTTCCTTGCCACAAGGAGGCTTTTCTCAGCCCCTAGGGCAGATGGGAAACATCTAAAGGGATCCACAGGATTGGTAGAGGCCCTGCACATTGGGTCACAGAGCAGAGGAGTGTGTAGAGAAGAGCCAGGAGTGGACTTTAGAACACTGGTGGTGACACAAGGATAAAGACGTCACAAAAGAGGAGATCCAAGCCACCAATGATTGCGGAAGACGCTTGGCCTCATTGGCAATCAAAAGAACACACGCTCAAACAACAATGAGACAGCATTTTCCCCCAATTAGATTGTCAAAAATGGTTTGCTAATGTGAAATTTGGCAGGATGTGAGGAGATATGTGTCCTCAATCCACTGCTGGTGGGCGTGTGAGTTGGTAGAGCTGCTTTGGAGGGCAACTTGCCAGTATCTATTAAAGTGAACAGTATGCATACCCTATGACTCAGCGGTCCCAATGCCCAGGATTTATTCTAAAGACACACTCCCACATGCACGGGGAGGTATGAGATGTTTATGCAACACCATTTGTAATAATGAAATGTTGGGGAAAAAACATAAGTATTCATGAACAGGAGAATGGCTAAAAAGCCTATGTACATCCATTGTCTATTTAACAAAATGAGTAGTTCTAGAAGTATAACATAAAATTATCTCCAAGGTATGTTATTGGATTTAAAAAAGCAAAAAGCAAATTCTAGAAAGATATATATCATTTATGAAAAAACTAAACAAAACCCAAAACACAAGTGGGCTGAGGCCCTTGGAGATTTCTGAGAGGCAGGCCGAGATGCTAGGCCAAATAAGAATCCTTTATTTATCTGGACAAAGATGGACCTTAAAACGCAACGCAAGAAGAACATGGGATTGCCAGGCTTGGGGCTATTTGACCTCCAAGAGATAATTTTTTTTTTAAGATTTTATTTATTTATTTGACAGAGATAGAGAGAGAGAGCACAAGCAGGGAGAGTGGCAGGCAGAGGGAGAAGCAGGCTCCCCGCTGAGCAGAGAGCCCAAAGCTGGACTCGATCCCAGGACCCTGGGATCATGACCTGAGCTGAAGGCAGCCACTTAACCAACTGAGCCACCCAGGTGCCCCTAAGAGATAATTTTCTAATGAGTGGAGAGAATCAATGCATGATTTGTTCCTTAGGCTTTATTTCTTGTTCTGTGTTAGGAGAATTACTACAGGCCTGTATAATACTTCTTTTAGAGAACAGAGGTAACCTACCATGCCCCAAATAAAAAAGGAAAGGTTAAAATTAGGTGTCCTCATCGTCAAAGATCTCAGGTATCAAAGAAGGAGATAAACCCTTGCCAGGGAGAAGTCATGACCACATGCTGCACCATGAGCCTTTTCACCCACCTCCCAGGGGGACAAGGGGTCTTCCCTGCTGACAAATTCAAGCAGAGGGTTCTCAGTAGGAAAGGGGCTGAGATCAGAGTAAGAAATAGCTCATTATTGCTTAATAATATTTTAAGTAGAAAATAAAAGGGACTCGGGGAGCCTGGGTGGCTCAGTTGGTCTGCCTTCAGCTCAGGTCATGATCCTGGGGCCCTGGGATCGAGCCCCGCATCTGCCTCCTTGCTCTGCGGGAAGCCTGCTTCTCCCTCTCCCACTCCCCCTACTTGTGTTCCCTCTCTCCCTGTGTCTCTCTCTCTGTCAAATAAATAAATAAAATCTTTAAAAAAAAAAAAGGGAGTAAAAAAAAGGAGAGAAAAGAGACTTTGTTGGAAAGATCCACCTGATTCTTTGCTGAGAGATGTCTGTAGACAGAGGTTTTGCTCTTTCCATTCTCTGCTGTATAAAAAGAACCAGTTTATTACCCTACAGCTGAACAAGGGAAAGGGATCTTCCCTCATTTTTGGCCATGAACATTCCTAAACTAATAAAACATACACACATATAATTTATTTGTTTGTTTAGAAAAAGTTCTGGAAGGGGCACCTGGGTGGTTCAGTTAGTTAAGTGGCTGCCTTCAGCTCAGGTCATGATCTCAGTGGGGAGCCTGTTTCTCTCTCTCTCCCTCTGCTGCTCCCACTGCTTGTGCTCTCTCTCTCACGCTCTCTCTTTCTCTCTCAAATAAAAAAATAAAATCTTAAAAAAAAAAGAAAGAAAAAGTTCTGGAAGACTACTCACTAATCTGACCAGGGCTGGGGAAGAAGACTGATCAAAGGGACTTTGAGTCTTATCTAGAATTATTCGATTTTTTTTTTCTATTTTCACTTCTAATTTTTTAATTAAAAAAGGATGAGATAAAGTTGGGGAAGACAATATTTAAAGATAATGTTATTTTTACTTATTTACAACAGAAAAGATCTTTTTGCTCCCACTAAAATATTAATATATAACAAAATTTTATATAACATTAACAATATTTAGTAATAACATATTTTCACAAAATCTTGCTTCAGCATAGCCAAAACAGTTCTTAGAGGGAAATTTATAGCCTTAAATGCATACATTATAAAAGAAAAATTTTAATGAATGAACTAAGCATCCAATTCAAGAAGTTAGAAAAGAGGGTGCCTGGCTGGCTCAGTTGGGAGAGCATACGACTCTTGATGTTGGGGTCGTGAGTTCAAGCCCCGCATTTGGTATATGGATTATTTATTTAATAAATAAAACTTTTTTAAAAAGGAAGTTAGAAAAAGAAGGTCAGAATTAACCCAAAGAAAGTAAAAGGAAGGAAATAATTTAAAAATTACACCAGAGAGTAAAATGAAACAGAAAATAAAGAAATAATAGAAAAATAGAATGAAATCAAAAAGTGGCTCTTTGAAGCAATTAATAATTAGATATATTTCTTGCAAATATATCAAGAAAAAATGAGTAAAACATAAACAATATTAGGAATGAAAAAGGGAAAACAACTATAGATCTAGCAGTGATTTAAACATTTACACCTATAAATCTGAAACAGATTAAATAGATAATCTCCCAGAAAAATATAACCTACCAAACTGACCCTAGAAGAAACTGAAAACCTGAATTAAATCAGCAGTGAAAAGCCTACCCTCAAAATACACACACAACACATAAAAACACAAATTCTACCAAGTCTTCAAGGAACAGATTATCCCTATTTTATAACATCTATATATAAGAAAAACTATTATGGCTCAAAAAGAGAAGTGGCCAAAGAAAAAAAACACAGTGGTGTCTAAAAACCTAAACCAAAGGAAGAAACAATTCTCAAGAGGGTGGAGGGAGAGCTGCGAGATCACACACAGCTCAGCAAAACTTCCTGGCTGAATCATTCCTCACCCCTGAGGGGACAGGCACCCTGTCTCTGCCCTCCAGGGTGCTGCAGTAACGACCATTACTAATAACTTTACATTTGTCTTTGAGATGATTTGATCAATTTCTGATTCACTGGTGTGTCCATTCCATGAGGGAAGAAACCACGTTTATTTTCTTTCATCTTTGTGACCCATTACTTAGCTGGTACCTGGCACAGAATGGACATGCAACAAATTCTTGCCGAATGAGGAGTGGAATTTAGGAGGTCAATGTGGCCGTGGGCCCCCTGAAATTTCAAACTTATAATTGTGGATAGAACCGTTAAGGAATAAGGCTGAGGATAGACCATCCATCATTCAGTGAGTACCTTAAGTGCTAGGCGATAGTAGGAGCTGGAGTTGAGATCCTGAAAAGTGGTCAGAGTTTGGAAAAAATGCCCACAAATGCTCAGTCCCCTGGAAAACCCAGACAGGAGTCCCATGAATGCAAATTATAGAACTGGGAAGTGAGCTCACCCCACTGTCCTGCCCAGTTGGTCTGTCAAAGACTCACTGGGAAGAAGGACCTAAAGCAGGGAGGTGTAGGGGTAGGAGAGGTGTAGGGGAGGTCACCAAAGAAAGTAGGAGTGGAAGGGGTGCTTGGGTGGCTCAGTTGGTTAAGTGTCTGCCTTTGGCTCAGGTCATGATCTTGGGGTCCTGGGATCGAGCCCCGCATCGGGCTCCCTGCTCTACAAGGAGTCTGCTTCTCCCTCTCCCACTGCCTGCCCCTCCCCTTGCTTATGCTTTCTCTATCTCTCTGTCAAATGAATAAATAAAATCTTAAAAAAAAAAAAAGAAAGTAGGAGTGGAGGATGAAGGAATGGAGTGGAGGAACAAAGAAGGCTAGAAAAACTAAGGGGTTTGGTTGATAAGGATCAGGAACAGTGATTTCTGCCATCTACTTAATGTAACAGAACTTCCTTTTAAGGAAAGATCTTGGAGAGAGTTTTGTTCCACTGGGTATTTTGACTGGTTATAGATTTATAAAGGGCCAAGACTGATTTGGGGATTGGGGGCTGAAGACAGATGAGGTATGCTGCCTGACAGAAGACTTCTTTTTTTTTTTTTTAAGATTTTATTTATTTTGACAGAGAGAGACACAGCGAGAGAGGGAACACAAGCAGGGGGAGTGGGAGAGGGAGAAGCAGGCTTCCCGCGGAGTAGGGAGCCCGAAGCGGGACTTGATCCCAGGACCCTGGGATCATGACCTGAGCCGAAGGCAGACGCTTAATGACTGAGCCACCCAGGCGCCCCCTGACAGAACGCTCCTGAAAGGCAGTCTGTGCAGGGTGGGGGACGGTGTCAGCAAGATGGTCAGTGCCTTTACTGCCTTGTAAGGTAGCCAGACCACTGATAAATCTCTGGGATGGGACCGACCATTGAGAACAAGAATATCCAAAATGCAATTTTAAGTTGTATCCCTATGATATATAAACCTTTAGCAAAAGTTTTGCCACACCTAACAGCCTTCTGTTTGCAGTTGGTTTGGAGGAAAATTCCAGAAAGCCCTATGTCCCAAATTTGGAACCTGTGGCAGGGCAGAGGTAAGGGAACAGGCAGGAGCACAGAGACAGGAACAGGACTTTAGCTGAGTGGGGACGAGAGGTGACTACAACAGCTGACCCACTGGAACTGGTGCCAAGTGACAGTTCTGCCTCCTGCCCACTCTGTCCAGGACCTGTCCTGCTTGGAAGGCGAGCAGTATCTTACCTAGATATCAAGGAGCAGGGTGGCCCCTGCTGACATCCAGGCTATGGTCACTGCTCCAGACCGAAGCCCTCAAAACTCATGAAAATCGTCAAAAGAGAAGTGCTGGGCCTGTCCCTGGAGATGCAAGCGAAGGAGGGAGCTTTTCAGAAGAGAAGATGTATCTCTGTGCCAGCAGGTGTGGAGAGAAGCCACACTCCAAGAGAGAATGTGGTAGTGGCAGATTCCCAGGGAGAGGTCAGCAAGCTGCACTCGCAGGGCCTATGGACTAGAGGAAGGAACTATCCAGGGAGCCAGTCCAGGACAGGCCAAGACTCACCAGAAATTGAAGCAAACAGCACAGAAGGCAGGAGATGAGGTCATTCCATTTGCCCAGAGGAAAAATGAGGTCCAGAAAGCTGGCTTTCCTCCTCCTGACCAGGGTACGCCAGGAGAGCCAGGCAGACCCTGCTCCTGCTCCCCCATGAAGAGAGGATGATGGGTCCTAGCACAGAGCACTGAAGCCTCCCTTGCATGGGTGAGCAGCTCACGGATAGTCAAAGTTGTCAGTCCTCTCAGGGTCCTCCAATTCCGCTTCCCGAAAGTTCTCCCTAAAGGTCCCAACTCCTCATTGTTCTTGCATGGTGTCATCCATCCCCACACACCCCCGCCTCCCCGTGCCCACCCAGGGTTTAAGATTCACAGGGAAGGGGTGCCTGGGTGGCTAAGTTCATTAAGCGTCCAACTCCAGGTTTCGGCTCAGGTCATGATCTCGTGGGTGGTGGGATGAAGCCCCTCATGGGGCTCCACGCTCAGCAGGGAGTCTGCTTGAAGATTCTCTCCCTCTGCCTCTCCCCCCACACTCTCTCTCTCAAATAAATACATCTTTAAAAAAAGATTCACAGTGAAAATAGTGACCATAATCTGGGGATGGGGCAGGACCGTTCGTGACAGCCCAATCCTCAGATCGCAAGGTTATCAGTCTGAGGTGGGAATTCAGGCGCCCTGCCGGATAGTGAGAAGGATGGCTGTGTAGAAATAATTCTTCAGATCACACTCATATGTGGCTTCCCACATGTGAGGACCCTCTTAAAGAGAAGAAGGGGCTGGGGAAAGGCAAGAGGATGGAAAATATGAAGAGAAAGGAAACTAGAGTGAGATAGAGAACAGAGCTAACAGGTGAGGTCACAGGAGTGTGACATTTTATGAGCAGTGTGGAAAGAACAGCAAAGCCCCTGAATGAAAAGTGGCCTGGAGAAATAAGCCATGCGTTCCCAGGACTCAAAGAGAGAAAAGTCCAGCAAGTTCCAATGTCCCCAGACCAGGCTTCCCAGGAAAACAGCGGAAACAGGGAAGAGATGACCCAGGGAATCTGATCCCAAGTGCCAAGGCTGGGAAGGGAGGATGAAGATGATAGTGAGGTGACCAGGGAAGGCTGGATGGACTGGAGTGATACCCGTCCCCAGGCTGGCAGGAAGATGAAATGAGATCACACGTGATCTCCTAGCAGAGTCCAACAGAGAGGAGAACACAGGTTTAAGTCCCTTGTTTGCAATTCTGAACCATTCTGTAGCAAAGTCTTTTGGCCATAAAACCAGACCTCAGTTGATGCAAGGGTTAATTACGGTCCTTATTCACCCCACTCAGCAGGGGCCACCCTGCTCCTTGATATCTAGGTAAGACACTGCTCGCCTTCCAATTGAATTGAATTCAATTCAAGAATTGAATTAAATATTCAATTCTTTTAAAAAAAAGATTTTGGGGGCACCTGGGTGGCTCAGTCGTTGGGCATCTGCCTTCAGCTCAGGTCATGATCCTGGGGTCCTGGGATCGAGTCCCGCATCGGGCTCCCTGCTCAGCGGGAAGCCTGCTTCTCCCTCTCACATTCCCCCTGCTTGTGTTCCCTCTCACTGTGTCTCTGTCAAATGGATAAATATAATCTTTAAAAAAAAATAAAAAATAAAGATTTTATTTACTTATTTGAGAGAAAGAGAGAGGGCATGAGCTGTGAGGAGCGGCAGAGCCAGAGGGAGAGGGAGAAGCAGGCTCCCCACTGAACAGGGAGCCCCGATGCGGGGTCAGTCCCAGGACCCCGAAATCATGACCTGAGCTGAAGGCAGATGCTTAACCGACTGAGCCACCCAGGCGCCCAAGTATTCAATTCTTTTGCTGCAGAAATGTTGTGCTTGATTGGGTGCTACCCCGGCCCCGTGAGGGCATCTTGCGGGGCTAGTTACTCCCCAGAATCTGAAAAATCCTGAATTCTAAAACTTATCTGACCCCAAGAGTTTCAGCTCAAAGTCTGTGGACCTATTCTCAGTTCAGGCTCCCCCTCCTTCTCTAAACTGGTATTAGCTTGCAAGCTGTGAACAGGGGGCAATTGTGGGCACCTTTGCGTCTGAGGGCGTGAATGGGAGAGGTGGCAACCCCATCCAACACTCTGTAAAAGAGGCAGGCACGGGTGGGTTACGATCTCAGCAGGCACAAGAGCGAGATGGCAACCGGGAGAGGCCGGCGTGTTGGGGGGGGTGGAGGTCTTTGAAGAGCAGCAGGTCTTCTGACAGTGCTTGCCCTTTAATACTCTCCTTGGCACCCAGCACCCAGCACCTAGCACATGGAAAAGGGGGAGGGGGTGGAAGTCACTGCTCTGTGAAAAAAAACCAGCCACAACAGAGCTGCAGCTGCCATCAAAGGTTGGCTTGCCGGCACCTTGAAGAGGGCCTGCGGCTGCTGCCGAGACATACAGAGACTAGAGCACCAGCACCCGCTGGAGGGGCCAGCTCCACGGAAGCCAGCCGGCAGCAACTGGAGCGCAGAAAGGGCTCCCTGGGCAAGAGCCATGGCCTGGCCACCGCCCTGCTGGCTGTGGATTCTGGGGACCTTGGCGGGGCTCTCGGCGACCCCAGCACCCGAGCGCTGTTCGGAGAAGCACTACTGGGTCCAGGGAGAACTGTGCTGCCAGGCGTGTAAGCCAGGTAAGAGGAGGAGGCCTCGCCACCGGGGGGAAGGGCAGCGGAGAGCGCATCTGAGCTCAAGCAAGGACAGGAATCCTGTACCACCTTGAAGAGGGCAGAGAAGTGGCCTTCCTTGGGCCTTGACCCTGGACCTCTGCTCACAGGGACTTTCCTCGTGAAGGACTGTGACAGGACTGGCGAGGCTGCTCAGTGTGACCCGTGCATCCCGGGGGCCTCCTTCTCACCAGACCACCATTCCCGGCGCCACTGTGAGAGCTGTCGGCATTGTAACTCCGGTGAGAAGGGCAAGCCTCTGGGGGAGCAAGGTGGCAGAGCTTGGTGTGGAGAAGCAAGGAGGAGGGAGGGGGTCCGAGCTCGTCACTTCGAGGCTACCGCAAGTGGAGCCAATACAGGGCACTGGGCAGGGCAGGGCACATATTGATGCGGGGAGAACTCTGGTGTTAAAGGGAAGGGGTCAGCAGAATTGGGGGGCTGCCAAGACTGCATGTACAACTCAGATCACGACAAGAAAAAGGAGTAAGTGAAAAATAGGGGAGGAAGGAAGTGGCCCTAGGTCCCCAGATTTCAGATGAGCGACCCCCCCCATTGATGACCTGGCTGTCTGGAGCACGCATTTGTTTGGAACCTGGAGTACCTCTTTCTTAGGGTACAACAATACCAGCCAGTGGGGACATCCTTCTTCTTGTCTTTTTTTTTTGCACAAAAGCCAATTTAGGAAAATGAATATGTATGTGGCCCATGTTTTTCTTGTTTATTTTGTAATTTTATCTTTTTTAAATGAAGAAGTGTAATGTCTGCAGCTCTGTTATGAATTCTTTTATTATTCCTCCAGCTTAGCTAGAATTTCAGAAACTGTGCCAGCCGGGATAGAGTCACAGACTCTAAAGCGGCCCCTTTGAACAAACGTTCCCCCTGGGGACCCTTCTGAGGACTCCAGAACTGAACTACTACACTGCTTACCTATAAAATGTGCTTGTTCTCAGTAGGCCTTTTACACTGTCCTCTTTAAAAATGAACTCAGCAAAAGGTTTTGCCATTGCCAATCAGTCAAAAAACAACATCTTAAATACACAAGTATTCCTCAGTCCACTTAAAAATATGTTAAGGGATGCTTTTCTCTTCTTGGCAGCAACCCCAGCAGGGTTGGAATATTTTGGTCAGAGCCTCCCCACTCGCTGCAGGCCCCACCAGAAGGCCTTTTCCCAATACTGAGCTGTGCTCCCTTCACTGTGCTCCATGACCCTTCTCTGTAAGACTCAGCCCAGAGGCCTCCATAGCACCCATGCAGCGACTGGCTGCAGGACTCCAAGGGATGGTGGCCAGGGGGAGGCTGAATGAGTATGGCCCCCTCTGGACCTCAGTGTTCCCCTGGGTAAGATGGAGAAGTGCCTGACATCAGCCTGGAATTTGGGGCACAGGTTATACGTGGTGAAGAGAACTCCCAGGTCTCTGGATCCTCATCACTGAAAACCGTGGCAATCCTTCCACGGGTAACCAAGCCCAGCCCTCTCCTTAACCCTTCTTCCCTCCGGGGAGATATCCTCCTGACCACCGCCTCTGGTGATCTTCCTCACCTTTGCCTATCTCTTCTCTCTCCCACGGTCACTGTTACCTCCCCCATCACTGTTCTCGTCCTGCAGACCCTTGTCCAGGCTGGCTCACGATTCCTGGTAAGCCACAAGGAAACCAAATGCTGGTAGCAACTACTAGTCAGAATTCCAAAAGAAGCAACCATAGGGGCATAAGGATGGGAAGAAGGAATCTGTGTCCCTCTCCCTTTCCTGACAAAAGGCATCTGCTAAAGGAATTGTTAGAGCCCTGGTCATCATCTTTGGCATCCTCCAGCCTTCCTTTCTGTACCCCTCTTCTGCCTGTCAGGAAGGCACTGTCCCAGGGCCCCACCAGGCTAGGCTCAAGCCTGGCCCACATCCGCGTGCTGGTGCCTTCCCCAGAATCACCTTCCTCTTCTTAACCCTGACCACCTGTGAGCCCAACCCAGTCCAGTTGGGGCACATCCTCCACCCCTAGTATAATTTATCGGCAGTCACTCAGCACCTGACATCTACACTTGAATAAAATTTATATTCTAAAGGCAAAGTATGTTACTAATCAAGGAACTCTCTAGTAAAGTTAAAAACCTATTGGGGACCATAGCAGCACTATTCCTGATTGCTTAAAAACTGGAAACTACCCAAACGCCCATTAACAGAACAGACACATGAATCATGGTATATTCATACGGTGAAATGCTATGCAGCATGAGAATGAACGGTCTGCAGTTACGATATGGATGAATTTCACAAAGGATTGAGTAAGAATGTCAGACACAAGTGAGTACTCAGGCATGACTACACAAATACAGGACAAAAATAAGCAAAATGAACTTGCAGCATTAGGAAGTCAGGCTAGTGGCTATCTGTGCATGGGAGGACGTAGTGCCTAGAGAGGAACGCTGCCGCTCTTGTTCGTGGGTCCAATTTGTAGCAAGTTTACACTTATGACCTGTGTACCTCTCTGTCCACCCATTATATTTCAATGAGAAGTTATCAAAGTGCCAGTGAATAGGAGAGAAAATCCTGTGAGCTGTTTCTACTTTTTACAGTTGGCATTGCTGAACCATGAATAAAGGAAAAACCCCAAGTGTCTCCTTTAATGACACTAGTAATAAAGGCAGAGGCACTGGGTGACAGGGAGGGAGGGGCAGGCCTTTGTGCAGTTGGGGCAGGAGTACCCGGAGGTGGGCCTGGGAGGGGAGCCCAGGACAGGACTTAGCAAGTGCGCCCGGCAGGTCTCTGAGGCCTGAGCTTCTTGTGTTCCTCCCGCCCTCCTCGTCCCTAGGTCTTCTCATCCGAAACTGCACCCTCACCACAAATGCAGAGTGTGCCTGCCCCAAGGGCTGGCAGTGCAGGGACAAGGAGTGCACGGACTGTGATCCTCCTTCAAACCCCTTGCTGACACTGCCTCGACCATCTCGGGCCCCGGGCCCACACCCACAACCCACCCACTTACCTTATGCCAAAAGTAAGTTCCAGGCAACACTTTGTCCAGTCACAGGGATAAGGGTCGCACCCCAACCACCACCCTCCCCACATAAGCTGCCTGGCCATCCGGTCAGCCTTCCCATCTCCCCGTGCCTCTTAGGCCTCAGGCCTTCCTTCAGCCCAGGCTTGTGCCCTAGGAGGTTCCCTGCTGCTGCTCACCCTGTCTCTTTTTCCAGAGATGCAGGAAGCCAGGACAGTCCGGCAGGTGCAGACTCTAGCTGACTTCAGGTGGCTGCCTGCCCCAGCTCTCTCAACCCACTGGCCACGTGAGTTTTCTCCCCATTCTCTACCCCCAGAGAGACTGCATACAGGAGAGGGAAGCCAGCCAGAAAGCTCCTAGGAGTCAGGGGAAGAAGGGGAAGAAGCAGAGTCTAGGGATTAGGAAAGAACTTAGTCCAATGGTAGCAGTGGGGGAGGAGTGGGAGAGAGATGGGAGGAGGGGTGACAGGCTGCCTGGGCTGAGAGGAAACAAGATGTAGGCCCTCTCCAAAAACCCTTGCATGGCCCCTGCCTATCACAGCCCAAAGGTCCCTGTGCAGCTCAGATTGCATCCGCATCTTTGTGATTCTCTCTGGAATGTTTCTTGCTTTCATCATGATCGGAGCCCTGTTCTTCCATCAACGAAGAAAACACAGACTAAGTAAGAGACAAAATACAGGTCTCTAGTCCTGTCCCTGCACCCTACTCTACCACCCCAGCCCTGCTGTCCATGCCTGGAACTTCACAGAAGCCTTCCTCACTCCATCTTTACCAATCCTGGCTCCCACCTCCTCTTCCTTTCCTCTTAGCTGGCAGCCCCGACAGCCCTCCCCCCAGACTGACCCTCC
>NC_138373.1:72248920-72271950 GCF_054177405.1 Leptonychotes weddellii
GCCATCCACGGGGAACGAGACCTGGCACCCCCACCCCCCACTCCCCGGCCCCACCCCCACCCCCGGGTTTCAGTACCATCCTGTCATCAGGACCCTTTCCTGTGCGCAGACTTGAGAAAGTGACTTTTGGAGATTGGCAGTGACAAGGGCGCATGGGAAAAGGTGGAGGATGGGGCGCAGGGGCCCCGCGTGTGCCCTGGCCCAGCCACCTTCACCCCTGCGCTGCACTGGAGGGCTGGGGCCCTAGCTGGAGAACACACTTTCCCCTACGAACCACCACGTGCGGTATCACTGACCTAAAAATTCGGCAAAATAAAGTGCCAGCCAACCACACACCGAAGCTCTCCCCGCGCTGTCTCTCTGAAATTCCAATCTCACGGTGCAGGCCACTCCCAGCCTCTTCTCCCAGATCGGGGATCTGAGGGAGGAGCTTTCTCCAGTGCAGACTAGTGTTGGGGCCCGGCCAAGTCGGGGGGTGGGGGTCGCGAGTGGGTGTGGCACCCACAGAAAATGAAGAAAGGTCCCCAGTAGCCCTTCAGTCTCGCCCTTCCCCTCCCCCTTATTTCAGCTCCACTTTCTTGGGTGGGGAGCAAAAGGGTGCATGCAGTCAAGTCAGGTCTTGAGATAACCAGAGGATTTGGCAGGGGAGAAAAAGGAGAACAATGAACAGGACTCTGGCAGGAGCACCCGGTGGCTTCTCTCCCAGGCAAAGGCAGCCGCGGTGACAATCAAAGTGAAAGCGAAAGAGGAGGAGGCCAAGGACTGACGAGAAAGCAACAGGCTGGCGAGGGCGGTTTGGAGAGGCCCCCTCTTCCCCAGCCCGGCCGTGCCAGTGGGAGGCCGTGCAGAAGGGCGGTGGGGGACGCGGGAGACGAGTGGCGGGCGCACCGCCTCCATGGGCACGGGAGAGGGATGGTGCCTGCTGCTCTGCCTGGCTCTGTCCCGGGTGGCGGCTGACCCAGGTGAGTGGGGAGCACTGGCTGGGGGGGCGGGGGGGAGTGTCGGGCCCAGGGCGCACCAGGTAGCCACCTGCCGTGAGATTCCCGAAGGGGAAAGGGTTGGGGGAGGGGCAGGGATGGCTTCCTATCGCCTCCTAAGCCCAACAGGAATCAAGGAAAAAGGCTGGCAGAGTAGGACACCAATGGTGTTGGGGAGAGGGTAGAAGACTGTGGGAAAGGCCAAATGAAGAGAAGAGGGGCCTCCTGGGTGGATGTGGTGGGGGCCTAGCCGAGAGGGCACTGCCTGGGAGCAGACCGTGAAAAGGAAGGGTTCCTGGGGCTAGTAAATCCCCGCGGGAGGTGAGCCCTGGAGGTGGGGGAGGGGAAGGCCACCTGTAATGGCAGAAAGCGGAGCAGACCCAGTGGGCTGGCTGGGAAATGGAGAAGATGGTTGCCAAGGCCCCTAGCCACACAAGTGTCCTGTCTCCTCTCCCAGTGGCAATTTTGCTCATTTATTTGCTTTTGCTGAGAATTCCTTTGACTGAAGAGGTAGTTTTTTTGCAACAGTTGTAGTAAGAATAAAAACAAAGTCTTCTGAGCAAGGCAAATCCAGCATTTTAAATAATTCATACCAAGTATGTACCTGGAGTAGCAGGGGCTTCCCAGAAGGCTGGTTTGGGGGTGACAAGAGAGAGACAAAGAGACAGCTAGGACCCTGGAAGATTTTTACCCCTTCCTTGATGACTCCACAGTTGGGGTGGGTGACCCTCGAGCACAGAAGCAACTCTCTGGGAAGAGGGTGCTCACCCCATCTTTTAACCTGCAGCCGAAACGCAGTGGCGGGCAGTGGATGTGGTCCTAAACTGCTTCCTGGTGGAGGAAGGTAGGCAGCATGGAGGTTTTGCCAGCAGTAGGAACACGGTGAAGGCCTTGCTCGTGCTGAGGCAGGTACCAATGCTGGATGACGGCTCCCTGGAAGGCTTCACCGATTTCCAAGGGGGCACACTGGCCAAAGACAACCCACCTGTTACCTTCGAGGCCTCGGGTAAGAACCCTCCACCCTATGTCCCAATCTTTCTGAGCTCCCTCTGCTGAGACAGCCCAGTTCCCGAGGGCCAGGTGTCCTCAAACCAACTAGACCTCTGTGCTGCCCTTCTCCCCCAGTGAACTTGGTACAGATCCCCCAGGCCGAGGCCTTGCTCCATGCTGACTGCAACGGGAAGGAGGTGACCTGTGAGATCTCCCACTATTTTCTCCAGGCCACTGTGAAGGCAGCTTGGTTCATCACCAACGTGCAGGTATCCGGAGGGGGACCTAGTGTCTCCATGGTGATGAAGACTCCCAGGGATGCTGAGAATGGGGCTGTCTTGCACCCCACACTGAACCTGCCCTTGAGCCCCCATGGGATGGTACCGACTGCAGGTGAGAAAATTAAAAGTAGCAGAAAGAAAGTTTGGCGTTTTTTTTTTTTTTCCAAGTGGTCAGCTATGGGGGGGAATAGAAGGAGGAGGAAGGGAACAAGCCCACCTCCATCCACATCAGTCATCTCAAGGTGTCCCCTAGCCTCGGTCCTTTCTCCTAAAGACCCAAATAATTGGATTGGGATAATTTTCACCTCTGGGATAATTTTCACCTCCCTCATCTAAGGAAATGACCTGTGATGCTCTATTCACATATGCTGTCCCTAGCAGTCTTATTAAGCCAAGTACCAGTTGTAGCCCAGTGAAAGCCAGCCTGGTCTGGTGCTTCAAGATGATTAGAGCAACGACAGCGATGCAAATTCGTTCATTAGCTCTTATTAGTAAAACCTGGTCCTTGCCCTCTCCCACCCAGCACATCCCACCCAGCGGGTACAGGAAATTGAGAACATGATGATAGGTTTCTCCAGAATTCATCAAATCCCGTATTTTGCCTCCAAAAAGAGACAACCAAGTCCAGAGATTAGGGGGCTACCCTCCTATCCGTAGGAAGCCCCAGAACACTCGAAGCTTTCTGTGGTGCAACCTAAATTTATCCTGCCACATTAGAAAAGAGGAGTTCTCTTTATCTGTCCAGTGGCACAGCTAAGTAACCCCCCTTTTATCTTGGGATATTTCAAACCTACAAAAAAAAGGTGAAAGAATAATGGGCAAAGGATTGGGTAAAAAAATTGGGTAATGAATACCCAATTATTAATATTTTGCCACATTCTCTCTCTTGATAAATGGAAGGATAGATAGCCTCCCCCCTGAACTAATTGAAAGTAAGTTGCAGATATCTCAACACTTCACCCCAAAAGTTTCCATGCAGAGCATGTATTCATTTAGAACACAAAATTTATAACCAAAGACAAGGATATTCTCCTTCATAATCACAAAACCATCACCCTAGCAGCAAACCAAGGTGGGGAGCAGTTTACAGTGGTGCAGGCAATAAGGGGGTACAGTGTGTTAAGAATTCAACAACATATTCTCACCATCACACCATCACCGTATCGGCAATCTTGAACACTATTGGTGATAAAATACTCCTCCCTGCCAGGGCACTCTCTTCCCATCGCCCCCACCACTCCTTGGTACGCCACTGAGCATCAGACTTAAGAAATTTTAAAATTGATACAGTAATACTATCAATATAGAGTCCAAATTCAAACTTCTCCAGTTGCCCCAAGAATGTTCTTTATAGCTTTCTGGTTTGTTTTTGGGTTTTTGCTTTTTTTTTTTTTAAAGACCAGGATTCAAACAAGGATCATGCATTGCATTTAGTTGTCCTGTGCCTTCAGCTTCCTTTTTTTTTTTTTTTTTTAAGATTTTATTTATTCACCTGACAGAGAGAGAGCACAAGCAGGGGGAGCAGGAGAGGGAGAAGCAGGCTCCCTGATCAGCAGGGAGCCCAACATGGAGCCTGATCCCAGGACCCCAGGATCATGACCTGAGCCAAAGGCAGATGCTCAACCAACCAAGCCACCCAGGTGCCCCAAGCTTTTAGCTTCCTTAAGTCCAGAACATTCTTTTCCTCGCACTGACATTTGGAGAGTCCAGGCCCACTGTCTCGAAGAGCATCCCACCATTTGGATGTGTCTGATTGTTCCTCATTAGATTCAGGTTCAGCACGTTTGGCACAAATACTACCACTGTGTGCTTTTTAAAACTCTTACTCCTATGTAGTCTCACAGCAGCCTTTCCTTAAACAGATGACCCTGGCAACCCTTAGTGACTTGCCCAAGGTCACAGAGCTAGTAAGTGGAAGAAACAGGGATCCAAAGCTTTTTCTGCTATTCCAGTGGTCTGACCTGAAGGTCAACATTAACCCATAATTTTGCATATGTACTTTTCTGGTGAGAAGTCCATAGCTTTTATCAGATTGTCCAGGGGTAAGTGACTCCAAAATAGTTAGGACTACCATGTGTGCCAGGCTGCCTTTCCAGAGCACCATTTCTTTGTGGTTCCATCTAGTGGGAGATGAGCTCAACTGGTCTCATTGTCCAGAGGAGGAGGCAGGGGCAGGTGGATGCCCACAACATGCCCACAGCTAGAGATCAGGTGGACTCAAGGAGGAAGTAGCCCACAATCACCCTTCTTCTTCTCACTACAGTGGAGCTCCAAGTGACAACACAGACCCCGTCCCTGAACTTCCTGCTGGGGTCCTCAGCCTCCCTGCACTGCGGCTTCTCCATGGCACCGGGCTTGGAGCTGACCGGTGTGGAGTGGCGGCTGCGTCATAAGGGCAGCGGCGAGCTGGTGTACAGCTGGACCAGGGCGCAGCGGCAGGCCAAGCGGGAGGGCGCCACCCTGGAGCCTGAGCAGCTACTCGTGGCCGGGGATGCCTCCCTCACCCTGCCTAGCCTCACTCTGAAGGACGAGGGGACCTACATTTGCCAGATCACCACCTCTCTGTACCAAGCTCAACAAATCATCCAGCTCCACGTCCAAGGTTAGGCCATACTCGGTTCTTCAGGGAGAGGGGAAGGGATATGCCTATGCGAGCATTTTCCAGGACAGAATCCAACACAGGGGCAATTTCTCGAGAGGCAGACTGCATTGCCACGAACTAACTGCCATCTACATCCTAGGGGCACAGACTGCCCCCTGTCAGACTCTAGGATAATTCCACCAGGCGGTGTCCCAGCCCCGGGTCCTGCTGCCCTGTCCCAGCTGGCTGTCTCCCAAGTAGCCCAGTCCTCTGGGCCACATCCTGAGGAGGGGCAGCAGCAAACCAAGTGGGGGTCGTGGGAGCCGTCCGACTGGCAAGAGTATTTCATCACTGATGTCCCTGAAAATCAGCAGCTTATCGTGATGATAAGAAGCCAACCTTTACTTGGTTTTACTATCACTTTTCAACTACCTGTGGAAGATGTGCCCCCTTCTGGCCTGCATCCAGGGTGGACCCCTTACACCCGCCTTGGGCACTCCACTCAGGGGTTAATTGACTTCAGCTTCCACAACCTACTCTGACTGCCAGCAGGAAGAGAAAGAAGGCTTTGGGCAACTCTGCTGTCAGGTTGGAGCCCTCTGGAATCTTATTCCTCATTCTTTCTTCCAGCTTCCCCCAAAGTACAACTGAGCTTGGAGAACAAAACTCCGCCAGCCACCCTCATCTGCAACATCGCTGGCTATTACCCTCTGGACATGGCTGTGACGTGGACCCGAGAGGAGCCAGGCGGAGCCCCAGTCCCAGTCTCTGGTGCGTCCTTCTCCAGCCTCCGGCAAAGCCCAGCAGGCACCTACAGCATCTCCTCCTTCCTGATGGTAGAACCTGGCCCTGCAGGCGCCACTTACACCTGCCAGGTCACCCACAGCTCCCTGGAGCAGCCCCTCAGGGCCAGCACCCAGGTCTCCCCACCAGGTACTAGGAGTGCCCTCCTTGCCCCACCTCCCTACTTGGGCTCGTGGCTCTCCTGCCCCCAGCTCGTCTCTGGCCTTGTTCTGCTTCCCACAGCACTTCGCTGAGCCTCCGCTTCTTGGTTCCCGAGGCGGCAGCCTCCATAGCTGCCTCCACATCCCAAGATTCCCCTATACCCCAGGTTCCAGGGCACCAGGCAATATACTGAGAGCTGGAGATCAAGGGTGAATTGTTCCTGCCCTCAAGCAGCTTAGTCAGCTTGGAGGGACGGACTAGGCAGTCAGGGAAGACGGCCTGCAGGAGACAAACCAACCAAGTGAGCTAGCTCAGGGGGGAGGGGAACAGCCAAGATGGAAAGAACGGCACACGTGAAGGCCAAATTATAAAACAGTCTCAGGAGAATTTGGGGAACTACACAGCTAGAGCCAGGAGTGTGTGGGAAAAGGGAGAAGTGGCCTGAAGCTTGAAAGTAATTACATTTATTGAGCATTTACATGAAGCAAGCACTGTGCTAAGCACTTAGCTGTATGATCACATGTATTATCATGACTCCCATTTTATTGATGAGCAAACTAGCACATATGGATGTTAGGTAATTTGCCCAAGGTCACCCACCTAGTAAATGGTAAAATATGAAAAATGGGCAGCCTGACTGCCCTACAGCCTTAAACCCTCAACTGCTATTAGTGGGCAGATCACAATGGGCCTTCGAGCTGGAATGTCATCCTAAAGTCACAGAGTGTCATTGAAAGGTTTTAAAGAAGAAATGCAAACGTCCAGGAGCATTGGGCATTCTTTGGTGGCTCGCCAGACTGCAAGCTTCCCCAGAACTGGGGTTTTGGGGGCGCCTGGGTGGCTCAGTGGTTGAGCGACTGCCTTCGGCTCGGGTCATGATCCCGGAGACCCGGGATCGAGTCCTGCATGGGGCTCCCTTCTCGGCGGGGAGTCTGCTTTTCCCTCTGACCCTCTCCCCTCTCATGCTCTCTCTCTCTCTCAAATTTTTAAAATCTTTAAAAAAAAAAAAAAAAGAAGTGGGGTTTTGTCTCAGCTTACATCATTCCCCAGCTAGTCGCAAAATTTCAGTTCACCTGTGAACAACTCATCTAACCTAAATCTCTCTAAATGTCCCAAGGTGGGAAGGGATAGGAAATTCCATGTGGAGGAGCACACAGATAGCCAACAACTTTCAACAAGTACGAATACTACAGTGTGCCCAGTTCCTGGGTGAAACCAGAACGCTCCTTAACCGGGGATGGGGACGCATTCGTGCACACGCTCTCTCTCTCTCTCTTCCTCTCCCCCCGCCACCCCGCTTTTTCCCTCTTGCTGGGGTGGGTGTGGGCTTGGAAATTATTCCAACCTACTGATTCCTGCCCATGCTGCTCTCAACCTACAGAGCAGAAAACAGCCTTTGGAGTCCTTTTTGCCAGCAGCCTCTTCCTTCTTGCCCTGTTGTTCCTGGGGTTTCAGAGACGGCAAGGTAAGCACCTGCTTGCCCTCAGCCCTGCCCCTGCCCCTCCTTACTTGTAGAATCAGCCAGATCTAGCCACCTCCCCACCCAGACCAGGGATGAAGCCCGTGTCCTGAGTTCCAGCCAGTCCCCATACTACAGCCCCCTGCTTTTGGGGTTACCTCAACTGAAACCAACCTCCTTCCCTCTTGTTTTCTCCTAGCTACCTCACCAAGATCTGCCAAGACTCTGAGGCCCTCTGGGTAACCACTTTCCTGCCTCTGAGCAAAAGGAAAGAGTAGTCACATTCTCCCAGAAGGACTCCAGCCAAGTCTCAGAGCTCAAAAAGGCCCCAAGAAAGGCATGAAGGCACAGATCCTGGGGACTCTGGCTCTGTGTGGATCTCTGCCTTCTTTCATTGTGTCCCCGGGCTGAACACCAAGGGAGAAAACATGAAGAGGTGAGAGAGTGGTAGGAAAGCAGAGTGTCTGGGTGAAGGTTAAAAATGAGCCTGCGGTAGGAAAAGAAAATGGGAAGATATTAAGAAACGAGCAAGTGGGCAAGTCATGTTCTCATGGTTTGTGAGATGGAGCCCCACAGTGGGCTCCACACTCAGTGGGGGGTCTGCTTGAAGATTCTCTCCCTCTGCGCCTCTCCCCCACACTCGTGCTCTCGTTCTCTAAAATAAATAAATCTTTTTAAAAAAAAAGGAGCAAGTGGGGGGCAGTGGGACAAAGGGGTGGGGGTTGGGCCGTAACACAAGCCTTTGAACTCTGTCCAAATAAAAGCCCCCTGTGTCCTCAGAAACAAAGCTTTTCCACTTTCCTGTCTTTCCCCACACTGGACGCAACTGAGCCCTGTCCCCAAGCCAGCTGCACCAACTTGCAGAGTGTTCAGGGTGTAAAACGAAGGCCCTCAGAGGCAGCCCTGGGGCGCCATGTCAGTTGCCCTGTGTCACCCTGAGCTGCAATTAAGGTAATTTTGGACAGCTACTGGGTGTTTCAGGATACCTACAAGCACCTCACTCCCTTGGAGAGATTTCTCCTTTCATCCATTTCTAAAATGTGTCTGGTCAGGACAGTGGAACTCAGCAGAAGAAAACTGGCAGTGAGGCTGCTGGGGAACAGGGTGTGTTCGCAGAGGTCTCATCTGGGCGCCCCCTCGGACAGGCCGAGCAGCCTGAGGACCTAGGAAGGGGGTAGAGGGGAGGTGTCTGAGAAAACCTGCAGTGGTTTCTGATGTGATGTCTGAATGCCCACCCGACTTCCTGTCATCACTTCCTCTCACTAGCACCTGGAAGAGTTGGGCCCCACCAGGTACGAACGCAGGGTGTAGAGACCACTTCCTCTGCCAACACACGGATCTTTAATCTCGAGAATGCCACGCGGCACACACAGCCAGCCTTCCGGCCTCACGCAACATCACACTGTGGAAGGAAAACAACCCCCTCCCCCGCCCCTCCTTAGTTACTCCAACCCAGACAACAACCAAGGCAGTTTAGTGGTAGGAATTTATATTTTTTTGCCTTTGTTCAGGATACATGAAGTTGGTAAATATGCCACATGCCTTTGGTGGAAGTACAACGGTTATTATTCTATACAAGTACGAGGTTGGGGGTAGGAAAAAAGACAAAGGTGATGACAGACACACAGTGGAAACCCCACATCGCCTCATGGCAAACCAAGGAAGAGGGGATGTGGGAAGCTTGGCTTCATTTGACTGCAAAGTCCCAGGGTTTGGTTGCATATTTGCTCATGCACATGGGTGGTGGGAGGGAAGAGGGACAGCAAAGACACAGAAGAGGGTACAGGGTGGGGTGAAAAAGAAAGTAGAAGGCCAAACATCCCCAAAAGAACAAAGCCAACTACATCTGGTGAGCCTCAGAGGGACAGAAACCCAGGAAAGAATTCCTGTGCCAGGGCTAGGTGGGCCAAGAGTGCGAATTTGCTCCAGGCTTAGGACACATCGAGGACAGTGGTGGTTCTTCTCCAGCGGTGACCCCCTGCATTAGGCAAGGAGGAGCCCAAAGGAGAGTGGAGACCTTCGAGGGGGGCCGTTGGGAGGGTACACTGACTGCTTTCTTCCAGCTCTTCAGTCCTGCCCTGGGGCAGGACGAAGGGAATGTGGGAAAAGGGTAAAGGGAGAGGAAGGATGGTTTTGCACAATGAAATGCTGCTGCATGGAAAGCGAGCATCCAGACCCGGCCCGGCCTGGCCTCAGCCTCTTCCTGCTTGTGGGCTGGAGGATGGGAGGAATAAGGGGTCATGGGTGTTCCCCCTTGCTGCTCCCAGCCTCCTTCCTCCCCTCACACCTGGATCTGTTCCACTCCACACGCTATCCTGAAGCCCAGCCTTGGCCTCCCATCCTCAGGTTCCACTGTCTGCCCCCACAAACCATGCAGAGAGGAAAGGAAAGGAGGCAAAGTGGAATTCAGAAGGGTACCAGTGGTTTAGAAGGGGAACACAGTGCAGGAAGAACAGACAGGTGGCTCTAGATAAGAGGGCCCATGACAGCACAGCAGTGCACATGCACACCTGTCCACAGACGGTCCCGCCTCCCACCCAAGACCGGGTTGGCGGGTATACTGGACTTCTCGGAATACTCAGAATCGGCCAGCCTCAGGAAGGACCTCCTGCTTCATCCCTGTCTTTGCTAAGTACATGGGAAGGGTGTAGAGGAGAGGAGTCCCCAAGGGCCCAAGGATCCTCATTTCTAACACCTCACACGTTATCAACGGGCAGGGAGGAGCAGGACCCTCCCCAACAAACAGGCAACAAGTGGCTTCCTCTGAGCTTGTTATTCTCAAATTAGGCCCTTGACTCGTTGTCTCTCTATAATTAACACTCGTTCTCTCTTTATCTGTGCCAACAATTAAAACTAACTCAGAGTCTCCAGCTTTGGCTATATGAAATTATTTAGTGCTCTCATGAACAATACAGAATGCTGCAGAAAATGTGAACAAGAGACAGCCCCTTGTAGTAATGAGCTTAGGGGGCTGCTTCTAAGATGGGAATGAAGCCGGTCCTTTTGCAATTAATGTGTGTTCTGTAGGTCTCCAGGAAACAAAGCAAAAGGCCGTAAGATCCCTGACGACACCGAAAATCTCAGACTAATAGATCAGAAATAACCACAAAAACAGATTTGACTTTCTGAAAGGGTACTACCACAGAACCAAGTTGGACTTTGGGCCCACCTCACGCTCTTCTGAGGCCTGGCCTAGGAGAAGAGCCCCAAGTGACCAGGGCAGTCCTGAATGAGCTGCCATTCTCCCCGCTGTTCCCAGCCCCCTCCAGCAGCCTGGCCTTTCCTGGTGACACCATGGGCACCAACACCCTTCTCCTCCCCCAATCTTGGCACCTTCTTGGGCATGTCACCGCGGCTACATGCCTTCCTCTTCTCTTGGCCTCCAACTCTTTTTGGCTTTGGGGGAAGCTGAGAGTACATAAGAAGAGGGGAGGGAGGTGCCACCTACGGTTCTTCGGGGAGTTACTTCGAGACTGTGCCAGGAGCAGCATTTCTAGTGTTGAGGGACCCAGTGCAAATGAAAGCAACAGAAACGGAGGAATGGGCGATGGAGAAGCCAGGACAGGGTGGAGGAAGGTAGACGGGGACGTTCGTTGAGAGAGCAAACAGAGGGAGAGGGATATGAGTCTCGATGGCAATGGAGAACAGGGAAGGGGTGGCACATTCTCAAGTAAAAAAGTAGACTGGACACAGGAATCAGGAAGTCCCAGATGGAAAAGAGAAAGAGACAGGAGAAAACAAGAGGGCAAATTACATCAAGTTACTAGACATTCAGGCCTTTCAGGTGTGGGTGTCCCATCCCCGTGGTCTCCCTCTGACCCAAGCCAGTGACAAACAGCACAGCCCCACTTCCTCAGGACAGGAGGGACCATCTTCCCACGGGATCTTGCAGAGGGAAGGCTTGTCCATCAGGGAAGTCCCTTGTCTTTGTCCTTCCCCCCTCCCGAACCAGGTGACGATCCCACAGCAGCGATCTCCATACCTCAGTCAGAGCAGCCCCATTCCCCAGGCAGGCAGGGCTGGGAGAAGACTCCAGGACCTTCCCACCTCTTCACCCCACCAGCAACCTCAGCGATACTTACTTACAATAACTACCACGATGATGGCACAGATAGCTCCCAGCATGATCATCATCTGAGGAAACATTGACCAAGAAATGGGTCCTTGGATTTAGGGAAGAGGAAAGAGATGTTCCCACTAGAGATGGGAAAAGAACTTCCTCCGTCCTTGGGACAGTGGAAGAAACGACACATCACCCAGGAGATAGGCAGGCCTCTCGGAGAGGGCAAACCCTCCTGTCTCATGTTCCCCAAGAGACAACCACCCCTGCACCACCACTGAGGCTTCCCAGAAACATCAGGGCATCTGCAGCATGCTCCATTTCGCTTGGCTCCTATTGCCTGAAGGCTTTGAAAGGAATGCCAGTGGAGGTGCAGACTTGGGATCTTTAGTCAGTTGGTTCATTTTTCATTGTGAAGTATCCCGCTAATTCCTAAAAGCTGCAGGTATTTAAATATATACCTACCCTAGCCATCGTGTGGATGTTGGCTGTGTGTGGGGAAGGGCCAGGCGAGATTTTCCCAGGGGTCTTTGGGGAAAAGCAGCCTGACTGACCACTTCCGAGCTCCTCACGTAGGGCTGGCACCCAGTTAGTGGTTCTGAGTACTCTGGCCTACCCTGGCGGCCAATTCTGGGTAATGCATCTCAAGGAGGCTTTCAGATTTCCTCCCCAGAGTTCGGCAGGGCAGAGATCCTGCGCCACCAGAGGTGAGGCAGGTAGAACCTGAGGGTTTTCTTGCCTTCTATGAGTTGAGGCCCAGGAAGAGAAGGCAGAGAGGACAAGACAACTCACCTTGCAGTTTTTCCACCAATACTTCCTCTTTAGCTTGGCAGCACTGCTCTCAAATTGTGACGCTCCCACCTGCAAGGCATCAGCTCGGTCATCCAGCTGTGACAGTATCTCATCCCTCTTCAGGACCTTGTCCACATTCACACGCATGATGTCCACCACCTGAGGGGGTGCAGAAACAAAGCTAGTAAGCTTCCCTGCTAGAGACAGGGGTAAAAACAATGGAATCTCAAGTCTGGCCCTGTGTAACTCAGGGATGCCTTGCTTCCCAGAGCTTTTAGCTACCCCTCTATTTAAAAAAAAAAAAAGTTTCTAAACTTGTATCATCTGGAAACTCTCAAGAGAAAGAGTTCTCCACTTACTTCCTCCACTTGTGCCTGGGTTTGTTGTAGTCGTCTGTTACTGGTCGTATTAGGAGGAGGGCCAGGGGGACCCCCTCCTGGGGCAGTCCCTTCTGCCCCTTCAGTGGGTGGCTGAGCTGGAGCAGACCTGTGGAGGGAAGCGGACCAAGTACACAAAGTAACTGAGACAAGAAAGGAATCACGTGCATTCTCACCCCCTACCACGAACACAATGGTGATTAGGCTACCTTGCAACTAGAAAGGATTCTAACTTCTTGGCAACTCCAAGTAGGGAGCTGCAGCATAGAGGAAGAAGCAAGAGATGAAAGATCCTGTAACAACATTTACGTGGGGTTCAAGGACATCCAGGGTGGCATCAAGAGATCCTGTTTGGGGCTATCCTTTCACCCAAATTCAAACATCCTCTACAGGGACATGGCTACAGGGACAAATGTGCCAGCCTTGGACTAAATGGCACTTCCCTGACAGAAAAAAAAGCCTTTCACATAAAGTCAAACTGGAAAATTCCTCTCCAGGTTTAGAAGTTCGTACAAAAGCCTAACGCCTATGGACCGAATGGCTCTTTTACGCAAAGTCTAAAGAAGACAAGCAAGTTGACAGACCTTGCTTAAGGGAAACCGGTTATTAGTTGTTTCACACAATGACTAGTATATCGGGGCTGCTGTAAGGACAACTTGGAGAATCACCAAAGGCAAGGCTTCTGTAGGTAGAGTTGAGTCAGGACTGTTCGCTTGCTTTGTTTTTGGCAGAGAAGATGGGTGTTTCACTTAGATAGACCTGGGGTGCCAGGCAATTGTGTTAGTTATGAAATTTTTCCAAGAGCATAGACAGGAAGCAAGAATATGAGTAATGGTCCTCGATGTAATGCATCATAGACATCATGTTCCTTCCTTTTCTAGATTTGGCATCAAGTCTCAGGAGGCTCCCCTAGTGCTTTATGTCTCAAAGGGAAATCCTGGTTCACACTACTACACACAGAGATTGTCCTTTCTTTCCCTTAGCCTTAGAAGGGATGAATCTAGTGTGGGTCTTCAAGATAAACTCCTTTCCATGTCCCAACACACAGAGACTAAATTCACCTCCTAAAGAATTCCCAGAAATCTAACCTAAGGCATGAGATTTTTCTCTCCCAAGAAAGAACCCACCAACAGAGGGAGATCTCTCAAACTTGATGGAGAATAGAAGTTATAGCAAGAACGCCTCACAGAGGGGCACAGTCTCACCAAACATACCTCCCAGGAGCAGTACAAGAGTAAATGCATTAGGAATTATAGCATCACAAGTCACCAAAAAGGAAATGCCTTGACTACTCACAATAGAACTAATACCCAGAAAATTCTTCCTCCCTAAGTGAATTTCTTTTGGTCTAAAAAGATAGAGAATAACTCTTCAGAGAGGCTTTCCTAGCAGATTACACCCAACTCAACCCCATTAAAAGAAATCACTTTCTCATCTCCCTCTAAAGCACAAAAGAAGCAAAAGAAAGAAAGATACTAAGCCATGGAAGCCACAAGACTCTTATGTTACTACTGAGCTAAGCAATCTAGTTCTCTGAAGGTGGAAAATTCAGTGAGTAGCTAGCAGCCAGTATTTGGTGTTGGAAGCAGTCCAGGATGGTGGCACCAATGACAAGATTAAGGTCAGAGACCTCGTGATGCCTTGCTAGTCACCACGCTTTCTCCATTTCCTTCAGTTCATCCCACATGTGTGCTGTTGGGAACGAGTCCATTCACCTCCTTCCCAAAGTGGGGGGGGGGGGGCATGCGAATGGAACCTTAGGGCTTGGCCAAAATGCTTAGAATATCACATACAGTTAAAACTGTAGAAATCAAAAAGAGAAAAAACGAAATTGTTATAAAGCGTCTGAAGGGACCATTTCACTATTTGTTGGGACTGGGGAACACTCAGCAATAAAACAGCCAGGGGTAATCATAAACCATATGTCACATAAATAAATCTTTTCCCTTTTTTGTCACTAAGAGAAGCAACATAAATATATCTAGGACAAGCCAGGACTCCAGACAGTAATAAGAAAGAAAAAAATCTCTATTAAATATATAGTGGTGTCGCCACAGTTCTCCCTCAGGATCTTGGGATGGGGGTTGTGTTGAAGGGGGTCAGAGACTAAACTGAATTGTTGCGGGAAGGCAGGGATCCTCAGTTCTATTTCTCTTCCAAATACTTGGCTAAAACCGGAGGACAGGAAAACAGCTTCTATACAGGTGGCCTTGAGATGAATGGCTGCTTGGAATCACATGCCACTGCCCCCTGAGTCTTTCTGAGCTGCTCACCTGGCGCCAAAGAACTGTCAGATAAGTTTCTGGTTCTTTGCTCACCGCCAAGAGGGGATGGGCGAGTAGGGTAACACGGCACAGTTGGGGCGAGGGGCATACATAAATCCGGAGATTGCAGGGCAATTCAAGTTACTAACTGGCAGGTGCACCCATTACTGTTTCCAGAGGCCCTAAGTACAGATTCGATCAGACAACAAGAAAGGGTCTCGAACCCCCTCCCCGAAGTCTCTCCATGCCCCACCTTCGCCCTGTCCCGGGCTTCACTATTACCGAGACCTGAACGGGGCGCCCAGCAGGCGAGAGGAGAGAGTGCCATGAAGGTGGGACCCCGGCGCCCCTACCCCGCCCGTGGGGTGCTGGCGTGGCTGCTGCAGGAATGGGGTGCTGCCCTCCCTCCCCAGGGGCGGACAGGTCTGGGGGCGGCGCGCGGTGGTGGTTCCCCGCGTCGCCGCAGCTGCTGCAATGCGCCATTTTCCGTCCCGCACAGTCCGGCGCTGGGAGTGGGCGTTGGCAAGGAGGTGTCGAGCCCCCCATACCAGAGTCAACTTACATTTCTGTGACGGTTGAAGGATCCGTCTTGTCTCCTGAGGCTGCGGCCAGATACCCGGCCGGGGAAACGCTGCGGCTTAAGTCTACGGAGCCGCCAAGCTCCGCCCCCACCCGACCACCCGGAGCTCTAGCTGCGGTGGAACTTACCGCAGCTGCCGCGCGGGTCCCACACTTTATTAGCGTCGGCCACGCCTCCCAGTAACGTTGACAATCCCGCAGCCCAATAGACGCCCAGGACAGGCGCCCGTCCCGAAGCAGAGCCCGACTAAGGCCGAGCCCGCCCCGCCCCTGCAAGTTGGCCAATCCCAGCTCTCCTCTCACAGCCCGTCTCCGCGAAGGAGCGGTGGCCGAGGGGATCGTTCACTGACCACCACAACTATAGTTTGCTTACCAGTCTAACTAAGCGACAGGGCTGAGTGGAAATATGCGCCAGCTCTCTGGAAGGGCGGGGCCAACAGTTTGATTGAGGCTCTTTGGGTACCTGCCAGCCAATCGCTGAGCAGTTCCTGAAGTCCGGGCCCGCCCACGGCCCCCGGCGCCCGCCTCTCCAGCCAGTCACAGTCGCTGGCGGGCCTCAGCTTGCTGTTGCCCAGACCCCAGAGTGTTAGGTAACGAGGCGGTCCCGCAGTCTACTCACAGCGGGGCGCGCAGACCCTACGTTCCCATCCCTCACAAACAGCTCTGAGGTGCAGAATCCATCGAGGCAGAGCCGTGGGCCCTTGTCACCCAGTACTGGGCGCGGGGTTCGGTCCCTCCAGAGCAATTACGAAGGCTTCATTCATCTTTTCCCTTCAACATAGCCAGCAAGCTCCTCAAGCAATGTTTCCTAAAACGAACTCCCCCTGCAAGCCCTCCCCTTCTATCCCTTCCACATAGGTCACCACATCGACTCAGTTGCCCAAATTAAAAACCTGGAAACCATCCTAGATTTCCTTACCCGTTCATCTGTACCCCTCCTCTGATAATTCACCAAAGTTGAGTCGATTTTTCCTTCTTCGTTTCTCAAGGATTCTCTCCCCCTCTTATCATGGTCCTACTCTCACTTTAGGCTATTATCCCTTGCCTGGACGCCATCAGTTGTAAAACTTAACCATTATTTTAGCTCCCGTTAAGAAAAAAAGGTAGCAAATAAACTGACACCACGCTTTATCACTTTGAATTTTTATTTTATATTTATTGAAAGTGTAGATTTATACAGATACAGATTCTATAATAGTTCACTCTTGTGCGTACATAAAAAGGAAATTTAAAAAGAGTAACAGGGTAACAATAGTCCCAAAACTTCACATTCAGAGGCTGACTCCTAGGATTCTTTTTTTTTTTTTTTTTCTGACTCAGTCTTAGATGTCCATGATTTTTCACACAATGTAGCCCTCTGTGCATGCCATCAAGGGCTGTGGTGATGCAGCATTTCTTAAAAGAATGTTCCTCTTCTGTCTCTGGAATTTTCTTCCAAGCCTCAGACACCCATTTCACAAGTTTTAATTCTTCTGAGTAGGTATGACAAATACAGTATGACTACTGTCTGGCTGATAGTTATAATGAAACATCCCAATTTAGATGTTAAAATGAAAAAACAAAATGCCTCCTAGAATCAATGAAATATATATCTTTCTGCTTCTAGTCTTGCCCTCCCTCATATCCGTCCTCTAAGAAACCACCAGGAAGATCTATCCAAATGTCACAACCCTGCTTAAACCCTTAAGCCCCACCAAATCTCCCTTGGGGAAAAAAAAAAAAAGGTGAAAAAGTCAGTGAATTTTTAAAAAATTAAGATGTTTTTAAACTTGTTGAAAATAATTATAGATTCACATGAGGTGGCCCCAAAAAAAGTACAGGGAGGTTTCCCTATATCCCTTCACCTAGTTCCCCACAGTGGTAACAGTACAGTATTAAACCAGGAAATTGACATTGGTACAATCCACAGAGTTTATTCATATTTCACCAGTTTTACATGCATTCGTATATGTGGTTTTATGCAATATGTGTGTAGATTCCTGTAACCACAATCACCATACAGAACTATGACATTACTACAAGGCTCCCTGGTGCTATCCTTTTATAGCCACACCTGCGCCCATCCCTAACCCTTGTCAGCCACTAATTTGTTCTCCATCTTTATAACTTTATTTCAAGAATGCTATGTAAGTGGAAGGATACAGTATGAAACCTTTTAAGATTGGCTTTTTTTCCAGGGTGCCTGGGTGGCTCAGTCGTTAAGCGCCTGCCTTCGGCTCAGATCATGATCTCAGGGGTCCTGGGATCAAGCCCTGCATGCATCAGGCTCCCTGCTCAGCGGGAAGCCTGCTTTTCCTTCTCCCACTCCCCCTGCTTGTGTTCCCTCTCTCCCTGTCTCTCTCTCTGTCAAACAAATAAATAAAATCTTTATTTTTTTTTAAAGATTTTATCCATTTAACAGAGAGAGACACAGTGAGAGAGGGAACACAAGCAGGGGGAGGCCGAGCAGGGAGCCCGATGTGGGGCTCAATCCCAGGACCCCGGGATCATGACCTGAGCCAAAGGCAGACACTTAATGACTGAGCCACCCAGGTGCCCCTAAATAAAATCTTTAAAAAAAGAAGAAGAAAAAGATTGGCTTTTTGTCCTATTTTTGCCTGTGGATGTCCAATTGCTCCAGGACCATTTGTTGAAAAAGCAGCCCTTCCTCCATGATGCCCTTGAAATCCATCCAACTTACCAATTTTCATTGCTGAATAGTATTCTGTGGAATAATTTGTTTAACCATCTACCAGATTAAAGGACACTTGGGCTGATTTCAGGTTAGGGCTGTTATGAACAGTCATGTACAGGTTTCCATGAACATGAATTTTCATTTCCCTGGGATAAATGCCCAAGAGTGCAATTACTGGGTAGGAAAGTAATCGCATGTTTAGTTTTAGAAGAAACTGCCAGACTGCTCTCCAGAGTCGCTTTACCATTTAAATTCCCACCAGCAATGTATGTGGGATCCAATGTCTCCACATTTTCACCAGCATTGGTGTTGTCAGTAATTTTTCTAGCCTTTTCGATAGGTCTATAGTGATATATCATTGTAGTTTTAATTCTCACTTCTCTGGTGGCTGATGATGTTGCACATGTTTTAATGTGTTTTTTACCATCCATGTATCCTCTTTGGTGAGGGCTCTGCTCATGCCTTTTGCCCATTTTCTAATTGGGTTGTTCCTTTTTTTTTACTATTGAGTTTTGGGAATTCTTTAAACATTCTGGATAAAGTATTTTGTCTCATAAGTGGTTTCTCCTGTTCTATCATTTGTCTTTTCATCCTCTTAAAGGGAACTTTCATAGAGCAAAAATTTATCCTTGTCCTTCTATGGATTATACTTTTGGTGTAAAGTCTAAGAACCTTTGCTAGCCCTAGACCCTGATGATTTCTTTCTTGTTTTATTTTCTAAAAGTTGTATATTTTTTTATGTTCCACATGTAAGTCTGTGATCTATTTTGAGTTCATTGTTGTATAAGATGTAAAGTTTAGGTCAGAGTTCATTTTATTGCCTATGGATGTGCAATTACTCCAGGACCATTTGTTGAGAAAGCAAACCTTCCTCCGTTGAATTGCTTTTGCACCTTTGTCAAAAACCAGTTTGGCAACACAACCTAACAGCACACCTAAAGGAGCTGGAAAAAGAACAGCAAATAAAGCTTAAAGCCAGCAGAAGAAGAGAAATAATAAAGATTAGAGCAGAAATAAATGAAATAGAAATCAAAAAAACAGTAGAACAGATCAACGAAACTAAGAGCTGGTTCTTTGAAAGACAACAAAATTGATAAACCCCTAGCCAGACTTATCAAAAAGAAAAGAGAAAAAACCCACATAAATAAAATCATGAATGAAAGAGGAGAGATCACAATGAATACTAAAAAAAATACAAACAATTATAAGAGAATATTACGAGCAATTATATGCCAACAAACTGGGCAACCTGGAAGAAATGGATAAATCTTAAAACACAGGGGCGCCTGGGTGACTCAGTCGTTAAGCGTCTGCCTTCGACTCAGGTCATGATCCCAGGGTCCTGGGATCGAGCCCCGCATCGGGCTCCCTGCTCAGCGGGAAGTCTGCTTCTCCCTCTCCCACTCCCCCTGCTTGTATTCCCTCTCTCGCTGAGTCTCTCTCTGTCAAATAAATAAAATCTTAAAAAAAAAAATCCTAAAACATATAAACTACCAAAACTGAAACAGAAAGAAATAGAAAAATTGAACAGACCCACAACCAGGAAAGAAATTGAATCAGTAATCAAAAATCTCCAACAAACAACAGTCCAGGGCCAGATGGCTTCCCAGGGGAATTCTACCAAACATTTAAAGAAGAGTTTATACCTATTCTTCTCAAACTGTTTCAAAAAACAGAAATGGAAGGAAAACTTCCAAATTCATTCTATGGGGCCACCATTACTTTGTTTCCAAAAAAAAAGACAAAGACTCCACTAAAAAAGAGAGTTACAGACCATTATCCCTAATGAACACAGATGCAAAAATTCTCAACAAGATACTAGAGAATCAAATCCAACAGTACATTAAAAGAATTATTCACCATGATGGGTGCCTGGGTGGCTCAGTTGGTTAAGCAACTGCCTTCAGCTCAGGTCATGATCCTGGAGCCCCAGAATCGAGTCCCGCATTGTGCTTCCTGCTCAGCAGGGAGTCTGCTTTTCCCTCTGACCCTCCCCTCTCTCATGCTCTCTCTCTCTCTCTCATTCTCTCTCTCTCTCTCAAATAAATAAATCATTAAAAAAGACACTTAAAAAAAAGAATTATTTTCCATGATCAAGTGGGATTTATTCCTGGGTTGCAGGGGTGGTTCAACATCTACAAATCAATGTGATATACTACGTCAGTAAAAGAAAGGATAAGAACTATATGATGCTCTCAATAGATGCAAAAAAAGCATTTAACAAAATACAGCATCTTTCTTGATAAAAAACCCTCAAGAAAGTAGAGACAGAAGGAACATACCTCAACATCATAAAGGCCATATATGAAAGACCCATATTCAGGGGCGCCTGGGTGGCTCAGATGGTTAAAAGTCTACCTTTGGCTCAGGTCATGATCCCAGGGTCCTGGGATCAAGCCCCACATCAGGCTCCCTGCTCAGTGGGGGGGCCTGCTTCTCCCCTTCCCTCTGCTTCTCCCCCTGCTCATGTTCTCTCTCTCTCTGTATCTCTGTGTCTCGAATGAATAAATAAAAAAATCTTTAATATCATCTTCAATGGGGAAAAACTGAGAGCTTTTCCCCTAAGGTCAGGAACACAACAGGGATGTCCACTCTCACCACTGTTGTTCAACATAGCACTGGAAGTCCTAGCTAAGCAATCAGACAACAGAAAGAAATAAAAGGCAACCAAATCAGCAAGGAAGAAGTCAAACCTTCACTATTTGCAGATGATATGATATTCTATGTAGAAAACCCAAAAGACTCTAGCAAAAAATTGCTAGAACTGATACACAATTCAGCAAAGTTGCAGGATAGAAAATCAACATACAGAAATCTGTTGCATTTCTATACACCAATAACAAAGCAGCAGAAAGAGAAATCGAAGAATCAATCCCATTTATAATTGCACCAAAAACCATAAGATACCTAGGAATAAACCTAACCAAAGAGGTAAAAAATCTGTACTCTGAAAACTATAGAACGCTAATGAAAGAAATTGAAGAAGACACAAAGAAATGGGAAAACATTCCATGCTCATGGATTGGAAGAGCAAACATTGTTAAACTGTCTATACTACCCAAAGCAATCTACATATTCAGAGCAATCCCAATCAAAATAACACCAGCATTTTTCACAGAGCTAGAACAAACGATTCTAAAATTTGTATGGAACCAGAAAAGACCCCAAATAGCCAAAGTAATGTTGAAAAAGAAAAGCAAAGCAGCAGGCATCACAATTCCAGACTTCAAGCTGTATTACAAAGCTGTAATCATCAAGATAGTGTGGTACTAGCCCAAAAACAGACACATAGATCAATAGAACAGAATAGAGAGCACAGAAATGGACCTACAACTCTATATATGGCCAGCTAATCTCCAACAAAGCAGGAAGGAATATCCAATGAAAAAGAGACAGTCTCTTCAACAAATGGTGTTGAGAAAACTGGACAGCCACATGCAGAAGAATGAAACTGGACCACTTTCTTACACAACACACAAAAATAAATTCAAAATGGATGAAAGACCTAAATGTGAGACAGGAAACCATCAAGATCCTAGAGGAGAACATGGGCAGCAACCTCTTTGGCCTGCAACAACTTCTTGCTAGATACATTTCTGGTGGCAAAGGAAACAAAAGCAAAAATGAACTATTGGGACTTCATCAAGATAAAAAGCTTCTGCACAGCAATGGAAACAATCAACAAAACTAAAGGGCAACCTACCAAATGGGAGAAGATATTAGCAAATGACATATCGGATAAAGGACTAATATCCAAAATCTATAAAGAACTTACCAAACTCGGGGCGCCTGAGTGGCTCAGTCATTAAGCGTCTGCCTTCGGCTCAGATCATGATCCCAGGGTCCTGGAACCGAGCCCCACATTGGGCTCCCTGTTCGGCGGGAAGCCTGCTTCTCCCTCTCCCACTCCCTGCTTGTGTTCCCTCTCTCGCTGTGTCTCTCTGTCAAATAAATAAATAAAATCTTTAAAAAATAAAAATAAAAAAAATAAAAAAAGAACTTACCAAACTCAACACCTCAAAAATAAATAATCCAGTTAAGAAATGGGCAGAAGACATGAACAGACATTTCTCCAAAGAAGACATACAAATGGCCCACAGACACATGAAAAAGTGGTCAACATCGCTCATCATCAGGGAAATACAAATCAAAATCACAATAAGATAACACCTCACACCTGTCAGAATGACTAAAATTAACAACTTAGGAAACAACAGATGTTGGGGAGGATGGGGGAAAAGGGGAACCCTCTTACACTGTTGGTGGGAATGTAAACTGGTGCAGCCACTCTGGAAAACAGTATGGAGGTTCCTCGAAAAGTTAAAAAATAAAACTACCCTACGACCCAGCAATTGCACTACTAGGTATTTATCCAAAGGATACAAAAATACTGATTCAAAGGGGCACATGCTCCCAATGTTTATAGCACATTATCAACAATAGCCAAGTTACGGAAAGAGCCCAAATGTCCATTGACTGACAAATGGATAAAGAAGATGTGGTGTATATATACAATGGAATATTACTCAGCCATCAAAAAGAATGAAATCTTGCCATTTGCAACGATGTGGATGGACCTAGAGGGTACTATGCTAAGCAAAATAAGTCATTCAGAGAAAGACAAATGCCATTTGATTTCACTCATGTGTGGAATTTAAGAAACAAAACAGACAAACACAGGGGAAGGGAAGGAAAAATAAAATAAGATGAAAATAGAGAGGGAGGCAAACCATAAGAGATTCTCAACTATAGAGAATAAACTGAGGGTTGCTGGAACGGAGGTGGGGGGGATGGGCTAAATGGGTGATGGGCATTAAGGGGGGCACTTGTTGGGGCCCCTGGATGGCTCACTTGGTTAAGCAGCTGCTTTCAGCTCAGGTCATGATCTTAGGGTCCTGGGATTAAACCCTGAGTTGGACTCCCTGCTCAATGGGGAGTCTACTTCTCCCTCTCTCTCTGCCCCCCTCCCGCCCAGTTCATATACTCTCCCTCTCTCTCTCTAATAAATAAATAAAATCTTTTTTTTTTAAAAAGGAAGGCACGTGTTGTGA
>NC_138373.1:72272050-72295739 GCF_054177405.1 Leptonychotes weddellii
GCTCTCTCTCTTCCTCTCCCTCTGCCCCCCCCAACTCGTGCTCGCTCGCTCTCTCAAATAAATAAATAAAATCTTCAAAAATTTTTTAAATAAATAGGAGCGCCTGGGTGGCTCAGTCATTAAGCGTCTGCCTTCGGCTCAGGTCATGATCCCAGGGTCCTGGGATCGAGCCCCTCATCGGGCTCCCTGCCCCGCGGGAGGTCTGCTTCTCCCTCTCCCACTCCCCCTGCTTGTGTTCCCTCTTTCGCTGTGTTCCTCTCTGTCAAATAAATAAACTCTTTAAAAAATAAAAAATAAATAAAAAATCAGTTTGGCATACTTGTGCAGGTCTATTTCTGGGTTGTCTATTCAGTTCCACTGACCTGTATGTCTTTCCTTCTACCAATAACACACTGTCTTAATTACTGTAGCTATATAGTAAGCCTTAACATCATATAGAATTATTTCTCCCACTTCATTGTTCTTTTTCAAAATTGTTTTAACTGTTCTAGATTTTTTGCCTCAAAGGTTATTTTTATTCTTTTTTTTTTTAAAGATTTTGTTTATTTGACAGAGAGAGACATAGTTAGAGAGGGAACACAAGCAGGGGGAGTGGGAGAGGGAGAAGCAGGCTTCCCACTGAGCAGGGAGCCCGATGCGGGGCTCGATCCCAGGACCCTGGGATCATGACCCGAGCCGAAGGCAGACACTCAATGACTGAGCCACCCAAGGCACCCCTCAAAGGTTATTTTTAAAATGCATTTATAGCTGACAAGAAAATAAAGACTGTGTAGACCAAAAACTAAGTTAAAGCTGGTACTCAGAGAGATAAGCTGAGCACGGAAGCCTGTTTTGCCTTACGGGCATTTGCTAAAAAGTTGAATTTAGGCATGGTGATGGCCTCACTGGATGCCACGGTGGCAGAGGAGACAGAGCTCAGGGCTTTTCTAGGGTTGGAAATCTAACAGAAGGTCCCCACCATAAAGTCAGAACCCCTATATTGTCAAGTAAGAGTGGATTTAAAATATACTCACACCCACACTGCCCTAGGGGACTTCATAGAACATTGCTTATCTGGAACCTAGGTGCCTAGTGGAGATCTGTTATTTTTTTTTTTAAGATTTTATTTATTTATTTGACAGAGAGAGACAGCGAGAGAGGGAACACAAGCAGGGGGAGTGGGAGAGGGAGAAGCAGGCTTCCCGTCGAGCAGGGAACCCGATGCGGGACTCGATCCCAGGACCCTGGGATCATGACCTGAGCCGAAGGCAGACGCTCAATGACTGAGCCACCCAGGTGCCCCGGAGATCTGTTATTTTTTTTCTTTTAAATACTAGCAGAGAATTTATAACCACAAGTATGGTTTTTCTGCCTGAATTTTTTGTTGATCCTAACAACAAAATGGTAAGAATTTAAAGTGGTTTTAGGTTAATAGTGCCACCAAGCACCAGGCAGAAACAATGCAATCCTCTCTGGATGAGCTCATCCTCAATCTAGGCCCTGGGGAATTTCCACAGATAGAGTTCCAAGAAATATAAATTGTGGTCAAAAATTGCAAACAAATAAGGAACAAAGTTCCAAGAGCAAGAGCCAACAGAGATAGAGATAGAGATAGGAAATAAGAAAGAAAGTTAGAAAATCAAACCAAATAGTCCAATGTCCAACTAATAGGAGTTCTAAAAAGAGAAAACAGGATATGAGATAAAATGAGAAAACAGGATTATAAGAGAAATACAAAAAAATTTTCCTGAATTGAACAAATCCTTCCGGATTAAATAATGTGCTATGTGCCCAACACAAAGAAAAAAAGAAGCACATCAAGACACATTTTTACAAAATCAGAATATTATGGAAAAAGAGAAGATCCTAAAAGAATTCAAGAAAAGGGGAAAAAAGGAAAAGGAATCAGAATGGCATCTCAATACAGTATTAGAAATAGAAGACAGTGTGGCAGTTCCTTTAAAATTCTGAAGAAAAATGATCATTAATCTAGAATTCCCTACCAACCAAACTATCAATATAAAAAATAAGATCAGTATATATCAAAAGGTAGAATATAGACTTCTTTCAGCATCAAATTCTTACCTCCCTTTTCAAGTAGACTACTACAAGATGTGCTCTGGCAAACAAGAAAGAGAAAGACAATAGATGTAGGGTATGGAATGCTGGATCCACACACTGGTGAAAGAAAATCCTTGGAATGGTAGCTGTGCCACAGACCCAGAAAGAATGTGTCCTGACTGAAATAAGAGGATAGAAAAAAACTGGGAAAGTCTCCAGAGAAAAAAATTGATAAAGTATCTGACATGTTTAAATATTTGAAAAAAAATATGAACAATTATTTTTACAGGTCTGATGAGACGTATGGAAAAAAATTAGAGCTAGATACATAGAAAATTATACAAAAGAAAAAAGGCAATTACTAACTTAAGGAAAAACAAAAAGTTAGATACGAAATAGAAGTTACTTCACATTTATGTCAATTGATTTTTCAACAAGGGTGCCAAGACCATTTAATGGGGGAAAGAATAATCTTTTCAACAAATGATGCTGGGACAAATGGATGTCAACATGCAAAAGAATGAATTTGGATGTCTTCCTCTCACCATACACAAACATTAACTCAAAATGTATCAAAAACTTAAATGTAAGAGCTGAAACTATAAAAGTCTTAAAAGAAAACATAGTCCTATGTCTTCATGACCTTGGATTAGGCAATGGTTTCTTACATATGATAACAAAGGCACAAACAACAAAAGAAAAAATATACAGGGCATCAGCAAAATTTAAAACTTTTGTGCTTCAGGGCACCTGAGTGCCTCAGTCAGTTAAGCCTCCAAATCTTGATTTTGGCTCAGGTCATGATCTCATGGTTGTGAGATCTAACCCCGAGTCAGGCTCTGCACTCTCTCCCTCTCCCTCTGCTCCTCTCTCTAAAATAAATAAATAAATAAAATCTTCTTAAAAATAAAACTTTTGTGCTTCAAAGAATGTGATCAAGAAAGTGAGAAGAATTCACAGAATGGAAGAAAATATTTGCAAATCAGATATCTGATATGTTAATTGTCTAGAATACATAAAGAACTCTTCCAACTCAATTATAATAAAAAAGTTTGAAAATGGACATAGGATCTAAATAGATATTTCTTAAAAGAAGATATGCAAATGGACAATAAGCACAAGAAAAAATGCTTTACATCATTAGCCATCAGGGAAATACAAATCAAAGTGACAATGCGATACTACTTTATGCCCACTGGGATGGCTACAGTGAAAAACAAAAACAAAAACAAAACAGATAATACCAAGTGTTGCCATGCATGTGGAGAAATTAAACCCTCATATACTGCAGGTAGAGATGCAAAATAATGTGGTCAATTTGGAAAAGAGTTGGCAATTCCTCAAACAGTTAAACATAGAGTTACCATGTGACCCAGCAATTCCACTTCTAGGTATATATGTAAGAGAAATGAAAATGTCCACACAAAACCTTGTTACACGAATGTTCATAGGTCACATTATTCAGAATAGCCAAAAAGTAAAAACAACTCAAATGTCCACTAACTGATAAATGGATAAATATGGTGTGGTATATCCACACAATGGAATATTATTCAGCAATAAAAAGGAAGTACTGATACATGCTACAACATGGATGAACCTTGAAAGTACTATGTTAAGTTTAAAAAGCCAGTCACAAAGGATTAAGTATGGTGTGATTCCATTTAGATGAAATATCCAGAATAGGCAAGAATCTATAGGGACAGAAAATGGATTAGTGGCTGTCTAGAACTGGGAGGGAGGGGAAATTGAGGGTGGCAACTAAGGAGTATAGGGTTTCATTTTGGAGTAATGATGAAAATGTTCAAAAATTGAGTATGATGACGGATGTACAATTCAGTGAATATACTAAAAGCCATTGAACTGGGCAAATTGTATCTCAATAAAGATATAGAGTTTTTAAATAAGAAACACAAGTTATTCCACAGTACACTAAGTAGTAAACAATATTGATGTGGTCCTAATAATGTAGATACTGCCTACGGATTTAAGCCAAAATGCTGAGATAACTATAATGAAGAGGACTGGGGGTGGGGACTATAAGAAAGGAAGGGATTGAGAAGTATAAATCCAGTTTCCTGACAAGATAACTAATAGAAGCCACTGGCTTTCTCTTCCCAGATCAAACCTGGAGAATCTATCGAAGCTATAAAGAATCATAAATTTCAAGAACTAAGAACAAAAGCAAAGGAATGTGGTATATATATTGGTAGATATATATACCAGTGTGGTATATATATGTATCAGGGAGACTGAAGCCTATAGTTATGGGTTGAATTGTGTCCTTCAAAAATTTTTATGTTAAAGTCCTGCGGCACCTGGCTGGCTGTTTTTGGAGCATATGACTCTCGATCTTGGGGCTGAGTTCGAACCCCACATTCAGTGTAGAGATTACTTAAAAATAAAATCTTTTTTTAATTTTATTTTATTATGTTATGTTAATCACCATACATTACATCATTAGTTTTTGATGTAGTGTTCCATGATTCATTGTTTGCGTATAGCACCCAGTGCTCCATTCAATACCTGCCCTCTTTAAAACCCGTCACCAGGCTAACCCATCCCCCCAACCCCCTTCCCTCTAGAACCCTCAGTTTGTTTCTCAGAGTCCATAGTCTCTCATGGTTCGTCTCCACCTCCGATTTCCCTTTAAACAATTTTTTTATGTTGAAGTCCTAACCCTCAGTACTTCAGAATGTGATCTTATTTGGAAATACGGTTGTTGCAGATGTAATTAGTTAAGATGAAGTCATATTGGAGTAGAGTGGGCCCCACTCTGGTATGACTAGAATCTTTATAAAATGGGAAAATTTGGAGACACGCACACAGAGAGAATGCCATTTTAACATGAAGGCAGAGATCAGGCTGATATGTTTACAAGACAAGGAACACCAAAGATTGCCAGCAAACCACCAGAAGCTAGGAGAGAGGCAAGAAATAGATTCTCCCTCAAAACCCTCAGAAGAACCAACCCTGCTGACACCTTGATCTCAGACTGCTAAGCCTCTGGAAATGTGAAACAATAAATTGCTGTTGTTTAAGCCACCAAAGTTGTGGTATTTTGTTATGGCAGCCCCAGAAAACTAGTATGTACAGCTATCTTGAACTACATTGTTTTATACCCCAAACCAGCAACAAACATACATATATTGTACATGCACATTACATATGATTGTGTAATATGGTGGTGAGAATACCAAAAGATACTTGAGGCTGTGTAAAGTTTGACCTGTTAAAATAAACACTGATAAGTTTAAGAAACTAACAAGACTAAATAAATGTGTTTCTTAGAATATGAATCATCCTAGACAAAAATAGAACATTTTTGGGGTGCCTAAGTGGCTCAGATGGTTAAGCGTCTGCCTTCGGCTCAGGCCATGATTCTAGGGTCCTGGGATCGAGCCCCGCTTCGGGCTCCCTGCTTGGCGGGGAGCCTGCTTCTCCCTCTCCCTCTACTGTTCCCCCTACTTGTGCTCTCTCGCTCTGTCAAATAAAATCTTAAAAAAAAAAAAAATAGAACATTGTTTTTCTGGGAGACCACATGATCTTTACTTATCCATCAAAAGATGTGTTTCATTTTTTTATTCCTTTTTCCCCTATTCCCTTCCCGAGCCACAGACATTATAAATTGCTTGATATAATTGTTTTTGCAAAATGTGTACTATTTTCTGTTCATGTACTTTTAATTTACATACATGATGTTTCTTTTTTAAAAGACTTTATTTATTTGAGAGAGAGAGAGAGAGGGCACAAGCTGGGGGAGGGGCAGAGGGAGAGACAGAAGCAGGCTCCCTGCTGAGTAGGGGGAAGGGTATAGGGAGAGGGAGAAGCAGACTCCTCAATGAGTGTGGAGCCCAACATAGGGCTCCATCCCAGGATCTTGAGATCATGACCTGAGCTGAAGTCAGACTCTTAACCAACTGAGCCACCCAGGCACCCCCCACATTTTCTTTATCAGTTGATAGACATTTGGGTTGTTTCTTCTTAAAGATTTTATTTATTTTTTGACAGAGAGAGACACAGTGAGAGAGGGAACACAAGCAAGGGGAGTGGGAGAGGGAGAAGCAGGCTTCCCGCGGAGCAAGGAGCCCGATGCAGGGCTCAATCCCAGGACTCTGAGATCATGACCTGAGCCGAAAGCAGACGCTTAACGACTGAGCCACCCAGGCGCCCCTTGGGTTGTATCTTCTTTTTGGCTATTATGGATAACAATGCTATGAACATGTTTTCATTTGTGTTGGATATATACCCAACCCGGAGTGGAATTGCTGGGTCATATGCACCACTGAGCACTCTTCTCTTCCCTGCTTGAAATGTTCTCCCACTTCTTCCCTTACTGAAATCCAACCTCTTCTAGGACATCTCTCCTGATCAGGCCAAATACAATCTCTTATCTAGATCATTTATCTCCGTGTCAGAGGTTTCCAAACATGGCCTATTAAAATTACCTGAGGGATTTTAATCAGAATTATTGAAAACTAGAGGAGTAATATTTTGAATAAGTAAAAACCTGGAAACAATCTAAATATCTATCAAAATGAAACTAGTAAAACATTATGGTATAGAATGTGAGGATATAAAATATCCAAGTTATATTAAGTAAATAAGAAAGGTACAGAAGAGTGGGTATGGAATCCTACTCTTCTCAAAAGGAGATACACAGTTAATATATGCTTGTACATGCACAGTATATGTCCAAAGGACTAAAAAAAATCTTTTAAGAATGGTTGCCTCTGGGAAAAAAGAGTGGTGACCTCTGTGAAGGAGCACAAAAAAAACAGGCTATGAGAAAACTTTTTACCTGATTACCCTTTAGTAATTTTAAATTTTGCATTGCATGTATGGATACATTTTTAAAATGTGTTTAAAAAAACAACAACACATAGATGTGCAGAACTCAGCTCAGCCCTACAGATCACAAATCTTTGGAGGCAGGGAGCAGGCTTTTGAAATTACGAAACTACCAAGATGATTCTGATGATCAGTCAGGCTTAGGATGTAAACCATTCATATGGTACTCAATGCCTCCTATTAAAGTGTACATGTGTGAATATATCTTTACTCCCTAACTAGAAAAGCATATTATCTATTACATTTTGTTATTCCTACAGTTCTCAGCTCAGAAAAGGTACCCAATATTTTTGATGAGAATAATGCAGAAGCATAATTCCACTTATCTGTTACATTTCAACTAATGTGAAAGTGTTTTTAAAAATACATTTAACATAACAGAATTATGAGGCAATTAAAAATACCATTTTCAATACATGAAGGGCTAAATGTCAAAAGTGCCAACAACAATTTTTCTTTTTTAAAAGCTATAGGTAGGGCGCCTGGGTGGCTCAGTCGTTAAGCATCTGCCTTCAGCTCAGGTCATGATCCCAGGGTCCCGGGATCGAGTCCCACATCGGGCTCCCTGCTCCGCAGGAAGCCTGCTTCTCTCTCTCCCACTCCCCCTGCTTGTGTTCCTGCTCTCGCTGTCTCTCTCTCTGTCAAATAAATAAAATCTTTAAAAAATAAAAATAAAAATAAATAAATAAATAAATGAAAATAAATAAAAGCTATAGGTATGGCTAGTCTGCAAAGGGCAAGTGGTTAAGTCCAAACCTAAGACTATAGGACTTATGGATGAGTCAGACGTCATAGTCTACAGGAATGAGTAAAAGTAGCATCTAGTGTAAAATAAAGTGTGTGGATAATAGATTCCAAAGAAGCCCCATTTTATTACAAGGAGCATACAAATTCCTTTCCTTATAAGGAAAAGTACTGTTCCCCTTCTCCCGGGTGACAGATGTGCCTCTTCCACAGTTCCCAGCTTTCTCTTCTACCGATACTTCCCATGTCGATTAAAGTGTTTGTAGAGGTAGTTGATGCGTTTGTTAAGGTTGTGCAGGTCATCAAGGAACATCCTATTTCCAACCATTTTCTTCTTTCGGATACAACGTTGTAATTCATTCCCCTTCCAGCCTCGAAGCCATTTGGGGCCCTTGATCAGTTCTTTGGGGTGCATTTTGAAGTCTCCTATGTAATGTGAGAGAACGTATTAGTTCCAAGACAAGAGGGAAGTAAGCCTCGACCCAGTTAAGCCTTCAGCACACAGTTGCGCTTCCCTGAGCTACACCTACAGACAAGACACATTACACCACATGTTCAAGAGCACACACTCTGGAGCCAGGCTGCTTGGGGTTCAAATTCTGGCACTGCCATTTACTAGCTTTGGGAAAATCACACAACGTCTCTGTGCTTCAGTTTCCTTGCCTGTAAAGTGAAGAAGTTATTATAAGGAGTAACAGCACCGAACACAACCTAAATAGACACGTAGGTGTCTGCTCTTACGATTGAGCACGGTACCATTCCTACACAGGTGGAAAAAAATCTTTACGGCACAAGTGCCATTCTGAAATTCTGTGCCATGGAGTCGCGTCTTACCCAGGATCCCGATGTTGTCATACACCCCGAACATGGCCCTCTTCTCGTTCCAACGATCAACCACTTTGGGAGGAGGAAGGGTGAGCCTTACGTGGAACATTCTAGGAATACCTAAGGATGGGGAAGAAATGGAATGAATATGAGCCTCTTACAGGCAAGCAGTTCTTGGGGAGTTTTTCTACATCAGCCACTTACCCAAAGAGAAGCTTCTGCAGGCCAAGGGCACCCGGCCCCATAGGACCCTTCCTGCCCCCAAAAAGAGGCTCCCTGCCATTGCTCTCGTCTCTCCCCCACAACAGCACCCGCACAAGCATAAGAATAGCGTCGCACGTGGCCTTCAAGGAGCTGACAGGTACCTTCCGCTCTAGCTTCAGCGGTCCCTAGGTGGAGGCCGCCATCTTGGGCCTCACTCTGCCTCGGCCCCTCCTTCCCCAGCCATAAGCCCCGCCCTCCGGGTTCCGGTGTAGAGAGGCCTTGACACCCTCCCGCCCCGCCTCGCCTCGCCCCGGCATTTCCGGTTCGCCCGCGGAAGTCGTGGAGCGTCAGAAGAGCTGAGCCACTCGTATCGTCGTTGCCTGGGACGCCCCCAACCTGAATTTCAAGAAAATTCACCCTTTCGTGGGGGGGGGGGTTCCCTCAACTGTGAGGGAGATGAAGGTGCAGACCCTGGAACCCTGAACTTCCTTTTTCTCTTCCTCACAGCAGTTTTGCGCTGTAGCTGTTTTTATTAACCCTTTTCTACAGGGGAGGAAGTCTAAGGCTCAGAGAGTGAAGTGACCTGCTGGACGTCATATAGCAGAGGCGATGGCGGAACGTGGATTAGAGCCTAAGCCTCCTAAATTCCCAGCTTGGACTTGCCTCCTGTCCTGGGGGGGGGTGACTGAGTGGGTCCCCAGCCCAAGGGCGCTACCACTCCCGGGTTAGAAGGGCAGCAGAACCGGGTGGCCGCGAGGCGAAGGGGGCGGGTACTGGATCTAGGCCCCGCCCCTCCCTCGGCGGCGCTGCCCGGCTTCCCGACTCCTGCGATGTGATTGGCCGGTCTCCGCAGGGAGTGTCGCGATTGGCCTCCTAACGGCCGTTGAGATTTGAACTGCACGTTTGTGGCTTTGCCCGCGCGGCGCCTGGCTGTGAGGCGAAAATTTTGCCTCCGCCTGCCGGGGATTGGCCGGTTTCTCTGCCCGCTCCCGAGTGCTGCCGTGCTCATTGGTGCGTATTGTGCACTGCCTGTTTTTTCCTTCGTTTCGGCCTCACGACCTGAGTCGGAGGAGCGGCGGGTGAACTCTTCTGAGGTGTGGTGTTAATGGGCAGCGGGGAATGAGAGACTGGGCATGTTGGCTACGGGACAATATGACGCGGTATTAGGCCGCGTTAGGAGAGGCGGGGAGGTTCCATGCGTATATATTTGGGGTAAGATGTAGAAACAGTAAGTTTTACAGATCCGCTACGGAATATGGGCAAATCGCTTAACCTTTCTTAGCTTCAGTTTCCTCATCTGTAAATTGGGTTATGTTATTATGCATTCCTTGAGATTGGCATTTGGAGAACTATATCGGAAATGATGTCCATTTTCATATCCCTTGACTCATTTGATCGTCACAGCAACTTTGTAAAATAATCAGAGATTAGTAACTCCGTGTTGCAGATGAGGTTCACGGGGTTATGTGACATGACCAAATGGCAGAGTCACAACTAGAATTAGATTCTAGTCCACGGTTGATCTCACATCCTCTAAGATAATGTTACGAGCTTGATAAAAGTTTGATATAAGCGTCATATATTGGAGAGGGGGGGAATAATAGAACCAGATAAAAAGACAGGCCTTAGATATTAAACCCTGACCTATTTGCTGTTTGGTTTCCAGCCCTGTGAGCCAGTGGGAGAAGGATGTCTCCCCAACTGTATGAGTTCCATCTGCCCTTATCCCCAGAGGAGTTGTTGAAAAGTGGAGGGGTGAATCAATATGTTGTGCAAGAGATATTGTCCATCAGAAATCTTCCATCACAGCTTAGAGGTAAGACTCCATAGCTGCTACTGTGCCTAGCACTTCAAAACAACCCTCCCCCATGTAATTATATTGTCTGTCTGTTCCACTACACGACTAAGCTCCATGAGGGCAAAGAACCTGTCTTGCCTAGTCACTGTTTTTTTCCTAGCATTGCTTAGGATGTATTACATGGAGAGTATACACATTGACCTCCTTTCCTCAATTATTCAATAAACAGCCTGGGTGTATGTGGCTACTCTTTGGACAAAAACGTATTTTTGATCTTTACCTCTTATAAGCCAAAATTAAGTTCTGGTGGATTTAAAGGTTATAGGCTTTCTCAGAATGTGTGGGACTTGACCTGACCTGTTTCAGGTAATACTTTTTTAAAGTCTAGATCTCTTGTTTCCAAGAGTGTGCACTAATTGGAGGGGGGGGGGATAACAAATATGTACAGCTGCTACACTGAACAGTGTATGGACAATGCAGTTATCCATTGAAACCTACAGATGAATAAGACAATTTATACGTTATCAGTGAGACCCCATAATATCACTATACTTATTGGAAGTGGTCTTCTATCAATGAGGTTGCTTTGGAGAAGTACATAGAGTAAAGATTTAAGACTCTGGAGCCAAGCTATCTGAATCTGAATCCTGGCTCTACCACTTTGACCTTGGACAAGTTACTTACTCTCTCTGTGCCTCAGTTTCCTTATCTGTAAAGATAGGGATAATAACCTACTTTGTTTGTTATCTCCTACAACAAGAAGAGTTGGCTAATGCGGCAGCTTGATAATTTAACTCCAGCTTGTCTCCTCTTGGCCTTCCCATCATGGTTGCTAGATGGTAGCTCCTTGCTCTGATGTCCAGAGGTAGAAAAGATGATTTTTTTTTTTTTATCTTATGCTTTTTCTTTTCTTCTTTCCTTTTTTAAAACTTTGCCAGAAGCCTCCCAACAGATTTAGCCAGAATTGGGTTTTGCCTATTTCCCTGACTAATTACTGGTAAGGGAAATGGAATCACCCAGATTGTCTAAATTGATCAAGATTATTATCTAGGAGCCTCCCCAAACCTAGACATATCACTGTTTGGTAAGCAAAGAAGGCAGAGTGTGGCGGTCCATGGGTAGGTGGCTAGCCAACAGTATCCACTCTAGGGGAGAGATAGACTGTTCTCTCCATACTGTGTTGATATAGGCATCACCAATTGCACAGGCTACACTGTAGTCAGTTGTCCTTCAGTTATTATAATGTGTAATTTTTAAAATAATCACTAAGAGTTCTTTTTATAACAATTGCATTGCTTTTGGTGTTTAGAACCCTAACTATAAGTTCTGCAAGATCAAATCGCTTAATTTGTTGAACAAGTATTTACTGATGATACACTGTGTGCCAGGCACTGTTCTGGGTACTGGATATACAACAGTAGACAAAAAGACAAGTTGACAGAGTTCTTTCTCTCAAGGTTCTCAACAAGGAATAAATAACAAATAATGGGATTTATCAGATGCTTGCAAGTGCCAGGGAGAAAAATAAGCAAGATAAACAAGATATGGCATGGTGGGGTAAGAACTGCATTTTATGTTGGATGATCAGAGAAGGCTTGCTGGTAGGTGATGTTCGAGCAGAGGCCTTAAAGGTGAGGAAGTGAACTATGCCAATTCTCATAGGCATTCTAAGCAGAGAGAAAATCCAGTGCTGTGGCTCTGAGGTGGGAAAATGCCAATATGGTTGGAGTGGAGTAAGCTAGGGCAAAAGAGGTCAGATGAGAAGTGATGCAGATTCCTCTACAGTCATGCTCTTCTAAGTGTGGTCTTCAGACTAGCAACATTAGAATCATGATTTAGGAACTTATCAGAAATCCAAGATCCAACTCAGAACTACTGAATCAGAAAATCCATTTTTTAAGAAGATCCCTAGGTAATTCAGATGCGCATTTAAGTTGGAGAAGCACTAATCTAGAGTCTTGTAGGTCATGGTAAAGATTTAGCTTCAGTGTGAGTGAGTTTGAAAGCCATTGGGTTTTGAACACAGGAGTGACACAGTCTGACGTTTTAAAAGTATCACTGTTGTGTTGAATAGAGAGCGTAAGGGGCAAGGGAAGAAGCGGGGAGACTAGTTGAGAGGCTAATACAGTAGTACCAGGTAGTTTGCCTGGGGTTGATAGCAGTGGAGGTAATCGTAAAAAGTTAGGTACTGAACAGATGTTGAAAGTCGAGCAAACAGGATTGTTGATGGATTGGCTTGAATTTATAGGGTTAGAGAAAGAAGAATCTAGCATGATGACAAGGCTTTTGGAAGAATGGAGCTGCCATTTACTGAGATGGAGTAGAATATGAGAGGAGCAGGTTTATTTACTTTTTTTTTAAAGATATTTATTTATTTGAGAGACAGAGAGAGAGGTTGAGAGAATGAGTGGGAGAAGGGGCAGAGGGAGAAGCAGACTCCCTGCAGAGCAGGAAGCCTGACAATGTGGGACTGAATCCTAGGACCCTGGGATCATGACTTGAGCTGAAGGCAGACGCTTAACTGACTGGGCTAATCAGGCGCCCGAAAGGAGCAGGTTTAGTCTGTTGGTTGTAGAGTTCTGGAGTTCAGGGGAGAGGTGCCAGCTACAGCTATACATTTGGGGTTTAATATTCAGCATGTAGAGGGCATTTAAAGCTATGAAATTTGAATGTAGTTGGAGAAGAAAAGCAATTTAAAAACATAAGATCTGAGACAGTCCGGTAGAAGCTGGTAAGATGAGAAAGAAACCAGTAGGAGAAACTGAGGACCAGTCATTGAGGCAGAAAGTGAACAGAGGCGCTAACTGGAGGCTAAATTATGAGAACATTTCAAAAAGAAAGGGAGAGCTCAACTGCAAATTAATGACTGGACTTCGCAATGTGGCAATTGCAACCTTGGGGAAAGCGGTTTCAGAGGAGTGGTGGGGGCAAAAGCCTAATTGGAAGAGGCTTATGAGAAAATGAGAGGACAGTTTAGATAACTTTTTGTCGTTGTTTTGCTTTAATGAGGAACAGAGAAATAGGGTGGTAGTAGAGGAGGAGATAGAGTTGAGGGAGGATTTTTTTGTAAGATGGGTGGCATTGCATGTGCATGTGCTGAATGAATGGAAGCGATCAAAGAGGGAAAGTTTGATGATGCAGGAGGGAGAAGGGACGAGTGTTGGGGCAGTATCTTTAGTAGGTGAGAGAGTGTGTGATCTGGTGCACGGGGGAGGAGATGGTTTCATTAGAGCATGGGTTAGTTTATCCGCAGCAGCAAAAGAGAAGGCAGAGTACATGGGCACAGATGCATATAATGCAGGAAGCTACGGATCTTGGGGTGGCTGGAAGTTCTCTTCTGTGTGATTCTAATTTCTCCATGAGATAGGAAGTGAACCCTTTAACTGAGAGGGAGCTGGAGAAGAAGGTCTTGATCTTCTGAGCGGAGGAAAAGTATGAAATAATTGCCTAGAAGAAAGTGAGTAGGCCTGGGAATTGGTAATAGGCTTAGCAAGAAATACTAAGGGTCCACTTGAGGTTAATGCGCATAAGTTTAAAGTGAGAATAGTTGGCATGATTGTGTATTTTTGTCAAGCCATTTTTATTTGTGTGGTTACATGAATGGAGTAAGCAGTCAGTTGGATTTAATCCAGATTTGCCAGGGGAATAAATGTGTTGTGAATTTTGGGAGCGGGGGGAGCATAAACAGGGGGGAGGGGCAGAGGGAGAAGCAGACTCCCCACTGATCAGGGAGCCCAACACGGGACTGGATCCCAGGACCCTGGGATCATGACCTGAGCCAAAGGCAGACACTTAACCGACTGAGCCACCGAGGCGCCCTGTGTTGTGAATTTTAGTGGAAAAAATTAGAAATACCATGATGTCTAACAATAGGGGCACCTGGCTGACTCAGTCAATAGAGCATGTGACTCTTGATCTCAGGGTCATAGTTCAAGCCCCACGTTGGGCATGAAACCTACTTAAAAAAAAAAAGAAAAAGAAATACCATAATGTCTAACGATAGAAGAACGGTAAGTTAATTAAGATACATACATTCAGTGGAATATTATGTGACCATTAAAAATTATTTACAAAGGTTTTATAATATGCTTATTGTAATTTTAAATTTTTTTTTTTAAGATTTTATTTATTTATTTGACAGAGAGAGACACACCGAGAGAGGGAACACAAGCAGGGGGAGTGGGAGAGGGAGAAGCAGGCTTTCCGCTGAGCAGAGAGCCCAATGCGGGGCTCGATTCCAGGACCCTGGGATCAGGACCTGAGCCGAAGGCAGACGCTTAACGACTGAGCCACCCGGGCGCCCCTGTAATTTTAAATTTTAAAAAAACAGAACAGAGAAGTGAATATGTGATATGGCCTCAACAGCAGAAATGCTGTGCATACAAAATAGACAAAATTTAGCCAGGTGTTAACAGTGCTTATGTCTTTCTCTTTTTTCCATTTTCTGTATTTTCCAGATCACAGAAAGAGGTTTGTAAGGTCGGTTAATAGTTTACATATACTGAGTTACATTGTGTGCTAAGTATTGTTCTGATTGCTTCATGGGGATTATCTCTACTTAACCTTTACCAAAAAATTCTGAAAAGCCCTATAGGTGTGATCTTTTATTACACCCAATTTAGAGAAGAGGAAACAGTAAGCTAAGTAGCTTGGTCTGGTAAATGTTCAAGTCAAATGTAAACCTAGGGCGCCTGGGTGGCTCAGTTGGTTAAGCAACTGCCTTCGGCTCAGGTCATGATTCTGGAGTCCCGGGATCGAGTCCCGCATCGGGCTCCCTGCTTGGCGGGGAGTCTGCTTCTCCCTCTTACCCTCCCCCCCTCATGCTCTCTCTATCTCATTCTCTCTCTCAAATAAATAAATAAATAAATATTTAAAAAAAAAAAATGTAAACCTAAAGCAGTCTGACTAGATCAGTGGGTAATGCTTCAAAGAATTAAAGAGATATGTGGACCAAGAAAAATCATTGGTTGTAATGAAAAATGGATAGTTGGTCATCTTTGAGAGAATAGTTGTTAGATTAGTAAATCTCAGAAACAGATTTCAGGAAATTGAAAGAGGAAACACAATTTATTTATTTATTTTTCTTTTTTTTTAAATATTTTATTTATTTATTTGACAGAGACACAGCGAGAGAGGGAACACAAGCAGGGGGAGTGGGAGAGGGAGAAGCAGGCTTCCCGCTGAGCAGAGAGCCCCATGCGGGGCTCGATCCAGGACCCTGGGATCATGACCTGAGCCGAAGGCAGACGCCCAACGACTGAGCCACCCAGGCGCCCCAAGGAAACACAATTTAAAAGTGATATGATAGCAAGGTCAAATGAAAGGCATTGAGCATTTTTGTTTGTTTGTTTTAAAGGAAGGCCTGAGGGACGCCTGGGTGACTCAGTAGGTTAAGCGTCTGCCTTCCTCTCAGTTCATGATCCCAGGGTCCTGGGATCCAGTCTCGTGTCAGGCTCCCTGATCGGTGGGGAGCCTGCTTCTCCCTCTGCCTGCTCTGCCTGCCACTCCGCCTGCTTGTGCTCTGCACCCCCCCCGCCCCCGCCTCCGGACAAATAAATAAGTAAATCTTTAGAAAAAATAAAGGGAGGCCTGAGCATGTTGGCACGATAAGAGCAAGTCCTGGACAGGATAAAAAGCAAAGGTGAAAAAGAGGAGATAAATTTTGGGGCAGTGGGACAGGTTAGCTTTAGAAGAGAGGAACTTTTTGCTTGAGACTCAGGCAAAGAATGGGAAGATGTTGGCAGAGATGTTTGTTGATAGGGAGGCAGGATTACGAGAGAACCTGTGCTTTGGGTCTCGTTCTTTTTGGTAAAGTGGAGAACAGTCATCTATTAAAGTCAGAGAGGCATAGGGTAAGAAGTATAAAGGAAGAGGAGAATGTGTTATGATTATAGTGCTAGGGAGGCTGTAAGAACTGGAGGAATAAGACAGCTTGTTAAAAATCACAGAGGACAGGGCACCTGGGTGGCTCAGTCATTAAGCGTCTGCCTTCGGCTCAGGTCATGATCCCAGGGTCCTGGGATCGAGCCCCATGTCGGGCTCTCTGCTCAGCGGGAAGCCTGCTTCTCCCTCTCCCACTCCCCCTGCTTGTGTTCCCTCTCTCACTGTCTCTCTCTCTCTGTCAAAATAAATAAAATCTTTAAAAAAAAAAAATCACAGAGGATTTGTACGTAGTTGGACGTCCTAACATTATAATCAATCAGGTCAATGCCAGCAGTGATACTTGGAGTACAAGATTCTGGCTTTACTTACAAGGCAAACCAGCTTGGTATTGCAGAAAAGAAGAATTTGGTGGAATTCTTTCCTTCCCCGTCCTCAGAAAGAGCTTGGTGTATAACTTGGGTCAAAACCTAATTCCCATACTGCCTTGTCACTCCTACATGTTGTAAGACATAATTCAACTCTACTCCCCTTGATACTGAAGTGTTTATCTAGAAGCAGTACGATCAGGATGAAAAGAGCACTGGGCCTGAGAATCAAAAGACACTGGGTTTTCAAAATGTAATATAAAGTGGTAACAAGTACGTTACAAGTGTTTCACATAATCACATTATAGAGTCGGAAAGAAAAGAACTAACCTACATAACTTTGAAAAGCAGTAGTATTTTGACTATATACTCTGGAAAAAAGAACTTTACACAATTATTGTAAGCTAAGTTAGTAAATATTTTTTTATAGGAATATAGGTTAGCAATTCTGAAACTTTTTTTTTTTAAGATTTCATTTATTTATTTGACAGAGAGAGACAGCAAGAGAGGGAACACAAACGGGGAGTGGGAGGGGGAGAAGCAGGATTCCCGCTGAGCAGGGAGCCCGACGTAGGGCTCAATCCCAGGACCCTGGGATCATGACCTGAGCTGAAGGCAGACGCCCAGTGACTGAGCCATCCAGGCATCCCCTGAAACTGTTTTATGTTTATACTAGGATTAAGTAAATATGTAAATGAACTCATTTTTTAATATATACACATATAAAAATAGGTATAGGGGATATGTGTGCATATACACATACATGCCTGCTATTCTCTACTGAGAGGGCCTAAAAACTATGATACTCCAATAGCAGTCAGCCTAACTAGTGCCTTGAACTTGGTTTCTAGATGCCATACTTCCATAAAGAAAACCAGGACTCTGTTGAGAATGGTTGATTCCAGGACTGGGCCAGAGAAAGTACAAGATGAACCTGGAACATCTTGTGGTACAAGAAACTGGGAGAGCGAAAGTAAAGGGAATATGTTGAAAGGACACAGGTCAAGTTGATGGAGCTCCCAGTGGTCAAGTATGGGATAATTTGAGCAACAAAATAGATCGTAGGAGGAATGGATTAAAACAGAATAAAAGAAATGTCCAGGGGGGCGCCTGGGTGGCTCAGTCGTTAAGCGTCTGCCTTCGGCTCAGGTCATGATCCCAGGGTCCTGGGATCGAGCCACACATCGGGCTCCCTGCTCCACGGGAAGCCTGCTTCTCCCTCTCCCACTCCCCCTGCTTGTGTTCCCTCTCTCGCTGTCTCTCTCTCTGTCAAATAAATAAAATCTTTAAAAAAAAGAAATGTCCAGGGGCGCCTGGGTGGCTCAGTTGGTTGGGCGACTGCCTTCGGCTCAGGTCATGATCCTGGAGTCCCGGGATCGAGTCCCGCATCGGGCTCCCTGCTCGGCAGGGAGTCTGCTTCTCTCTCTCAAATAAATAAATAAAATCTTTAAAAAAAAAAAAAAAGAAATGTCCATGGGTCTACTCCGATTTGAATAAATAACTGAGGGGAGGGGCACCTGGGTGGCTCAGTTGGTTAAGCGGCTGCCTTGGACTCAGGCCATGATCCCGGCCAGGGTCCTGGGATCGAGTCCCGCACCGGGCTCCTTGCTCAGCAGGGAGCCTGCTTCTCCCTCTCCCTCTGCCTGCCTCTCTGCCTACTTGTGCTCTCTCTCTCTGTCAAATAAATAAATAAAATCTTAAAAAAAAAAAAAAACTGAGGGGAAAGGGACAGCTCATCCTTCGAGTGGCATTCCCATTAGTAAGTGTAGAAGGAATGATGGAGATGGAAAAATCACCCTATATAGGCACGGGGCTGGCTCAGTTGGAAGAGCATACGACTCTTGATCTTGGGGCTGTGAGTTCCAGCCCCACACTGGGTGTAGAGATTACTTAAAAATAAAATCTTTTTAAAAAAAGAAAAAAGAGAAACCACTGTATAGTAAATATCTCAGTGATAATTGTGGCAGGCAAGAATCATGGACAGATGCCTAAAATAGTGGGCAAAATGTGATGAGAGAGAGGATATTTGCATAGGTTCAAATATCTCCCCACAAGATACTTAATTACTGCAAAGGGGAAAATAGTAACTTTACAGGGGAGATACCTACCTTTGATTACCAAGTGGTCAAAGTTAACATAGTAATAAGGCATTGATATCATGTACTTCTTGATATGATGCATTGAAAAGACCCAGCCTCCCTTCTGCATTCATCTTGCCAAAAATGCATAACCTCAATCTAATCATGAGAGAAAGCAAACAAACCCAGACCAAGGGACATTCTACAGAATAACTGAATAGCACACTTTGAAAGTGTCAAGACTGAAAGGCAAAGATGGGAGGAGACTAAGGAGACATGACAACTAAATGCATTGTGGGATCCTGGATCGGATCCTGGACCATGAAAAGGACTTAAGTAAAACAACTAACAGAATTCAAATAAGGTCTGTAGATTGATTAATAGCATTGAGTTAATGTTAATTTCTTAGTTTAGAATAGATTCTTGTGCTGTGGTTGTGTAAGATGTTTACATTATTAGAGTGAAAAGTATAAGAACTTTGTACGAGGGTGCCTGGGTGGCTCAGTCGGTTAAGTGTCTGCCTTCCGCTCAGGCCCTGATTCCAGGGTCCTGGGATTGAGCCCCACATCAGGCTCCCCGCTCAGTGGGGAGTCTGCTTCTCCCTCTCCCTCTGGTGCTCCCTCTGCTTGTGCTCTTTCTCTCTCTCTCAAAAATAAATAAATAAAAATCTTTATTTAAAAAATAATAATAAAATTAAAAAATTAAAAGAAACTTTGTATGTTTTTTGCCACTTTTGTAATTTCAAAATAAAAAAAAAAAATAGATCCTGAGTTTGTGTTCACTACTAACTACACTGAACTAGTTACACAACTACTCTGAGACTTAATTGCTTTTCCCGTAAAATAGGCATAGTACCATCTGCTTTATCAAACTCAGAGATGAGTAAGACTTTCATTATAAAACAGGACAAATGTAAGCTATTATTATAATAGATTACATCAGTGGGGCACCTGGGTGGCTCAGATGGTTAAGTGTCTGCCTTCAGCTCAGGTCATGATCCCAGGGTCCTGGGATTGAGCCCCACATCGGGCTCCTGGCTCGGCGGAGAGCCTGCTTCTCCCTCTCCCTCTGCCTCTCTCCCTGCTCATGCTCTCTCTCCCTCTCTCTCTCTGTATCTCAAATGAATAAATAAAATCTTTAAAAAAAAATAAAAAGGGGCGCCTGGGTGGCTCAGTCGTTAAGCGTCTGCCTTCAGCTCAGGTCATGATCCCAGGGTCCTGGGATCGAGCCCCGCATCAGGCTCCCTGCTCCGCAGGAGGCCTGCTTCTCCCTCTCCCACTCTCCCTGCTTGTGTTCCCTCTCTCGCTGTGTCTCTCTCTGTCAAATAAATAAATACAATCTTTAAAAAAAAATAATAATAGGTTACATCGAAATGAACTGCCTTTTCTGTGATTCAACCAATAAAAGTAATTAACTCAATTTTCTGCCATGAATAGAATTTACCAAAAAGCCCGCTCCCCTTTATTAATTAGTTTCTTTCATCTTCATAGCATTTCAGGCTGCCTTCCGAGCTCAGGGGCCCCTGGCTATGCTGGAGCACTTTGATACTATCTACAGCATTCTACAGTAAGTATAAAGCACCTAGCTGGCTGGTACTCTAAGAACTGTTCGCTATCGACCCTAACTTTGCATGTTAGTCCTGAAATTCCAAATTATAGGTTCACTGATAAAGGCTCTGGGTACTGATATCTCTACTAATGAGCATTGACCCCAACTTAACACCACATTTATTCAGTTGAGCAATTTCACAGATATTTTTAAGTATTAGATTCTTCAGGTTTGATCTGATCTAGAATGGGCTCTGCAGTTTCCTGTCTCACCCCCCCACACTTTCTTTCCCTCATAGTCACTTTCGAAGTATAGATCCTGGCCTCAAGGAAGATACTCTGGAATTCCTGATAAAAGGTGTTTATGGGTCAGGGGGTAGGGGATGGAAGGTGTTTGTCGCTGTTTGTTTGTTTGCTTACTATTTCCTACATTTTATCAGCCACATGATGATATCAAGGCTGTGGTGATTCAGTTGGTTTGGCTAAGCCCAGGGACCTTTGACCTATTAAGGTCTGTAATCTTGGTGGGCAATACAGAGTTGTGTGTGTTCGCTGTAAGGGCAGACCAACAAGAAATATTTCCTACTTTTGAACTACCTCTTTTTAACAGAGGTGGTTCTTCCAGTCTCCAGAGAGAAACTGGGGTAGCTGGAGTGAGAGAGTGGGGACAAGGCATGTTCAGGGTATCAAGGTCGGGGGTCCCAAAGGACTTGGCTTGTGTTGTGACCACTGAGAGATGAAACACAGATCTTTGGTAATCTGATGGCTGCAATTGCCGGGTGTTTTGAAGTCGGGGTGTATGAGGAAAGTGAATGAAGCCGACTCCAGATTCTGCCCCTCGCAGTGGTGTCCCGTCATTCCCAGGAACTTCCCACTATCCTGGATGATGCAGCTTTGAGTGTGTCAGATAGGAGCGCCCACCTAAATGCTCTCAAAATGAACTGTTATGCTCTGATCCGCCTCCTGGAATCCTTTGAGACCATGAGCAGCCAGACAAGCCTCATGGACCTGGACCTTGGGAAGGTAATTTGGAGTTTCTGGCTCACTTAATATGGGGCCTGGAGAGAGAGGGGGATGGATGGGAAAGAAGGGACTCCAACAATTCTGGGAGTCCTTTCTGTCCTTATTTAGGGTTTATGGGAAAATACTCAAAAGTATCACAGCATATCTTTCCCCGACAAGAAACTCTTCTATATTTTGGAATTTGTTTATGTCTTCTGTGTTAGTTTCTACCTTGTCTCAATACTGGGTAGTTTGGGCACTCAGACTAGCAGATCTTGACCCGATTTGTTTTCTTATTTTTCCTTACATGTCCATATGGTCATTTTTTAGGGAAAGAAAGCCCGGGCCAAGACAGCCCATGGCTTTGACTGGGAAGAAGAGAGGCAGCCAATTCTTCAGCTTCTAACACAGCTGCTCCAGTTGGACATTCGTCACCTGTGGAACCACTCAATAATTGAAGAGGAATTTGTCAGGTGGGTGGTTAAGATGGCTACGGGTAATAGTGAGCTGTGAGGTACAAGGACTCTGTTGCTAGATATGTCTTCTTTCTGAATACTTCATTTCATGCCTCACTTCTATATAATACGTAGAAGTCTACTTATTAACACTGAGTTGTTAGGAAGTAGATGACAAATGTGAGAAACTGCCATGAATTTCTTATCTTTAATGCCCATTTATTCATTTATGACATAGTATTTGCTGAGCATGGCTGGGTACATGGCTGGTATTATGACAGGCACTGGAAACAAAAGTTTCTGCCGTCTTAGAGTTTATATTATAGAGCAGAAGATGATTTTTAAAATAAGTAAAATAGGGGCCCCTGGGTGGCTCAATTGTTAAGCAACTGCCTTCGGCTCAGGTCCTGATCCCAGGGTCCAGGGATCGAGCCCTGCATTCGGCTCCCTGCTCCGCGGGAAGCCTGCTTCTCCCTCTCCCACTCCCCCTGCTTGTGTTCCCTCTCTTTGTCTGTCTCTCTCTGTCAAATAAATAAAATCTTTAAAAAAAAAATAAGTAAAATATATGGTGTGTTTTATAGATTATTACTGTGGAGAACAAGAGAGGAGGGGATGAGGAGTTTGATGGAACAGAGTTGTGATCTTAAACCAGCTGTTCTAGCACCACCTCTTTGAGGTGGTGACATTTGAGCAAAGATCCAGAGGAGGCCATGTGAGCCATGAGAGGATCTGGAGGCATAGCAAGGGCAAGGAATGGCACAACGGAACAGCGGGTACAAAGACCCCGAGGAGGGCATGTATCTGGCACAGACAGGTGATAGCAGCGAGGCCAGAGACAGGGCAGTGGGGCAGATGAGAGGGACAAGCGGTGTGGAGCCGACTGTGCAGCTCCTTGGCCGTCATGGTGACTTTGGCATTTTCTCAGCGTGACATGGCGCCGCTCGAGGATTCCAAGCAGGTGAAGTGGTCTGACTTGGGCTTTAACAGAAGCATCGTGCTCTGGTTACTGTTACATTACTAAGAAGGGAAAGGAAGAAAGAGGGACACCAGTTAGGGGACTGTTGCAGTGACTTGGTCAAGAGATGGTGGGAGTTTAGAGCCAAGAAGGGCAGTGGAGATGGGGAGAAATGCATGGATTCTGTACCTGTTTCCCGAAGGTAAAGCTTACAGGATGAGCCGACAGATGTGTGTGAGGTTTGAGGGAGAGTCAAGGATGACTCCTCCAGGGTTTGGGCCTGAGCTTTCAGAAGAACAGAGTTGGCAGCAATTGAAATATGGGGAAGACTGTGGGGCATGTTTTTGGGGGGACAATTAGAAGTTCTGCTTTAGATACAAAGTTTGAGATACTTATCAGACATCCAAGCAATGTTGTCCGACTCTGATGTTGAATATACAAATTTGGAGCGCAGGAGAGAGGTCTGAGCTAGGGTACCCATTTGGGAATACAGTGTATTTATATAAATGGTATTTATGGCCCCAAGACTGGAATGAGATTACTAAATCAGTAAGTGTAGCTAGAGGAACACAGAAATCCCTATTGTACCCTGGGGAAGGGAGTCTGGCATCTGGTCAGATGTGTGTTTCCAGGAGAATGGCGTGATCAGCTGCATCCAGTGCAGCTAAAAGGTTGATCCAGATGAGGACTGAATTAACCACGAGAAGTCTGGTTACTTTCTCCTACCTTTTATCATATATTTGGGTTCTGTGTAGGCATCATAACTGGTTGAAAGTTGGTAATTTTGAAAGACAGAGCACCTATCTAGAGTCAGCAAAGCAAAGCAAATTTTTTTTTTTTAAAGATTTATTTATTTATTTATTTGACAGAGAGACACAGTGAGAGAAGGAACACAAGCAGAAGGAATGGAAGAGGGAGAAGCAGGCCTCCCGCCGAGCAGGG
>NC_138373.1:72295839-72312901 GCF_054177405.1 Leptonychotes weddellii
TCGGGCTCCCTGCTCAGAGACGAGTCTGCTTCTCCCTCTCCCTCTGACCCTTCCCTCCACTCATGCTCGCTGTCTCGCTCTTATTTTCAAATAACTAAATAAAATCTTTTGAAAAAATAGAATGACGAAAGCTAGAAGCCCCTGACCTTGGGGGCAGGAGAGGGAGAATGAATGAGGCAGGGCCCCGATAGAATGGCATCCACACAGCTGACTTCATCATCTCCCTCTCTTCCTTCTCAGTTTGGTTACTGGCTGCTGCTACCGCCTCCTGGAGAACCCCACCATTAGTCACCAGAAGAACCGCCCCACCCGGGAGGCCGTCACGCGCCTGCTTGGTGTCGCCTTGACACGTTATAACCATATGCTCAGTAAGTTAGCCCTCTGCTTTGCCCCACGTTTTCCGTTTTGCCTATAACTTCTCACCGTTAGCACGTCCACAGGTGCCACTGTGAAGATCATCCAGATGCTGCAGCACTTTGAACACCTGGCCCCCGTACTGGTGGCAGCTGTGAGCCAGTGGGCAACTGATTATGGAATGAAGAGCATAGTGGGGGAGATTGTAAGGTGACTCTTCTCTAAGTTTCTGATTCTCCTCTCCCTCAGGGGGAAGATACAGAAAGACTGGAAGTACATTCTCTGTGCACAGTAGATTTCTTCAGATATGAGATAGCAGTCTTACCTTTCCTTACTAGGAACTGAATTATCTTGCTGTGGCTGTGTTTTCTTCCCTGCATAGAGAGATTGGGCAGAAGTGTCCCCAGGAGCTGAGTCGGGACCCTGCAGGTGCAAAAGGCTTTGCAGCCTTCCTGACAGAACTAGCAGAACGCATCCCAGCCATCCTGATGTCCAGCATGTGCATTTTGCTGGATCATCTGGATGGAGAGGTACGTGGTCCCCTGGGGATCTCAGGTTCTTCTGGGGACTTTAAGTCCATTGCTAAAGGCTGTTTCTTATAACAAGAAGATGGCTTTCCCATGAAGTCAGGTTATCTAAGCATAACTCGGTGGCAGTTTCTTCCTACAGAGAAGCAGATAAATTTCATTGACTGAAGAGCCATTTATTAATCCCCATTTCAGTATCAGTTGGTTTTATCCAGGTCTGATGGGGGGGCTGGCAATTCTTCACCTTAAGTCTCGTGCGAGTCAGTCAGCTGTGATTCTGAGTCCCTTCCATTCCTCGGGATGAAGCCCCTTCCATTCTTCCTACCACCTGGCTCGCCTGCACTCCAAACAATGCCACCTCTCAATTCTTTCTGCCTGGCTGCCTTCCAGATTGATGCAGGGCACTTCTGGGTGAATGTCAAGGACAAAGACAGTCTACTCAGTCATCTAATCTACTTTAACTTCTTGTGCAAGACCCCATTCTCTGGCTCCTGGCCTGGCAAAACCCCAATCCTTATTCACCAGATTCTGCAGTGGACTTGCTTGGCACCCTAGGGCTTACTTGTGCTTCTCCGTGTCTCATTTTTTGTCAGTAAAATGTGAGATGGGGAGTGGGGGGAAGAGGGTGTTTTATTAGTAAGGATCAAAGGCTTTGAGGCCTCCGATGAAAGGTAGAAATGAATGCTTTTCAAATGTGTATAGATGTGATGAGCCTTATGGGGAAAAATTGTTTGGGGCTGTTGTTTATTTTGTCCCTGTGTTCTCCTCTGAGCAGACAAGGCCCCTTCCAGTGGCCTCAGGGGTGAATACGTAAGCAGCTGACCAGAAAAAGTCTTAGTGAAACAAGCTTACCCTTAACTTAAGGCCTTGTCACTTGTGCCTCGACAGGCTCAAGAGTTTGGGGAAGGCGAGTTAGGATTGGAGTGCGGAGCCCTCAGACCAGCTCTGGTTCTCTCCCTTAGAATTACATGATGCGCAATGCTGTGCTGGCAGCTATGGCAGAGATGGTCCTGCAGGTGCTGAATGGTGATCAACTGGGAGGAGCAGCCCGAGACACCAGAGACCAGTTCTTGGACACCTTGCAAGCCCATGGCCATGACGTCAACTCCTTTGTGCGGAGCCGTGTTTTGCAGCTCTTTACCCGAATCGTCCAGCAGAAGGTGAATAACCTGCATGGCATAGACATACAGTACTCTGTGTACAGGCCAAACAAAAAAGGAATCCAGTGTTCCACAGAAGAGTCCAGGATTCAGATTGTTACTGGCAGTAATAAAGGTCTTCCTCTACCAAGGACAAGAATGCCTGGCTCCATTTAAGGATTACACTGTATCTTAACCACTACAAAGAGAAACTGTTTTATATCTCATAGAAAAGTTTCTTTAGAATGAGTGGGTAGCTCATGTAGCGTGTACTTCAAGATCATCTTGAGCAGAATGGATGATGTGGGATGTGAGCCCCTCCTTCTCTCCCTCCCCCACACAGGCTCTCCCCTTGACACGTTTCCAAGCAGTGGTGGCCCTAGCAGTGGGACGTCTGGCAGACAAGTCGGTGCTAGTATGTAAAAATGCCATTCAGCTACTGGCCAGCTTCCTTGCCAATAATCCCTTTTCCTGCAAGGTAAGTAAGCTCGATCTACCCAAAAGAGAAGGAATTAGATGGAAACAGGGATCAAATTCTGTAACTAGTGACCCTGCAACTCATTTGACCTTGGCAGCTTAGTGACACTGACCTCGCTGGACCACTGCAGAAGGAAACCCAGAAATTACAAGAGATGAGGGCCCAGAGACGAGCTGCAGCTCCTTGTAAGTAGTTCCTGCGTAGGATTCCTCACCCGACCTCCTGCTCCCTGCCGTCAGAAAGTCCAAGGAAGGAGTCTAAGACTTTCTCATTCAGCTGCAGCGCTGGACCCAGAGGAGGAGTGGGAAGCCATGCTGCCAGAGTTGAAGTGTACTCTGCAACAGCTGCTAAAGCTTCCCCAGGAAGAAGAGGAGATTCCTGAGGCAATTGCTAATACAGAGACCATTGAAGATGTGAAAACACGCATCCATCAGTTGCTTGCCAAGGCTAGTTACAAGTATGTGAAAGATTCTCTAATGACCTTTTTATGTTTAGAATTAACTTTTGAGGAACAGTGTTTCTTTAAGATGAACTGTACTTAGGGTATGCTGCCACCAGGTGATGGTAGATGTTTTCATTGTAGTAATGGCCTGAACACCAGATTTATGCCAAAGGCATAGTCCACAATTAAGCATGCATTTCTACTTTTAGAAATGTTTAAAGAAACTTCGCAAACAACTAACTGTAAATAATATTATAATTAAATATGCAAAAGCTGTCCATTCAAAGAAAAGAGCCTATAAGTATAATTCTAGTTCTGTAGTTTCAAGTAAGTTGCTTAAACTTCTTGGGCCTCAGTTTCATTATTTGTAAAATAAGAAATTGATGAGGGGCACCTGGGTGGCTCAGTGGGTGGAGCGTGCGACTCTTGATCTCAGGGTCATGAGTTCGAGCTCCACATTGGGTGTAGAGATTACTTAAAAATAAAATCATTAAAAAAGAAATTAGTACATTCACATGGTACAAAATTTAAAATTACAAAAAGGACACGTATTGTAAAGTCCCTTCCAACCCTATTTCCCAGCCACTTAGTTCTCCTTTCCACAGGGAAGCAACATTCTGAGTTTATTGCACATTCTTCTAGAGATGACACAGACATGTAGTCAAACGTATGTTTTTCTCTTCGCCTTCTTACGCAGGTGATAGAATTTTCTACCTGCTGGTCTACCACCTTGCTTTTTTTCACTGAATCATGTATCGTTGTGTTTTTAATATTTATGCATAAATAGCTGCCTCATTATTTTTTATGGCTACACGGAATCCCATTGTATGGATGTACCATAAATTAACCAGTTATTGAACACTTATTTTTTCCAAACTTTGACTTAGCAAAGTTTTTAAGCAGATGTTTGGTATAAGTAGGTTGGTGACCTTTAAAATTTGAAAAGCCTTATTTGAGTTTCTTGAAGACTATATAGTAAAGCCTTGTCACTTGAGAAATGGGAAAAGTGTTTTGAGCTCTACTGTACCCTTAGTAGGTGCTTCTCAGCTTTGTAAGCATGAGAAGTGTTCCTTTTCTTTGGGGCAGTAGGTCTAGCTTCTCGATGGAACCATGAGGTAGGCTCCGTGACAGAAGGCTGCAGTGATGCTCTTGTGGGTCCCGAGTTGGTAACAAATGGATGTTCTTCCAGGCAGGCCATCCTTGTTGCTCGAGAAGCCATAGGCCACTTCCAGGAGTCTGAGCCTTTCAGTCACATGGACTCAGAGCAGTCAGAGGAGACCAGGTTCCTGAATCTCCTGGAGACTGTCTTCAAAGGTAATTCCTTTTCCTTTTTCAGTTAGCAAACAAAACATTTCAGCTAGTATATATGGGCCATGGACTTTATGCCAGATGCTGACCTGGCTAACAGAACCCAGAGCTGAAGAAATCCAGAGGAGAGTTTGTAGTGGCTCTGCTCCGGAATGGAAGCAGCCCAAGGGCCTGAGATTGATAGTCATACGCTGTGAAAGGATGTTTCCAAAACCGTAGAGGACTTTAGAAATCTTTATTGAGAAATGAACCAAGATGTTTTAGCGTAGATTCTAAATGTATACCTTTGGGACGCCTGGGTGGCTCAGTCGTTGGGCGTCTGCCTTCGGCTCAGGTCATGATCCCAGGGTCCTGGGGTCGAGCCCTGCATCGGGCTCCCTGCTCAGCGGGAAGCCTGCTTCTCCCTCTCCCACTCCCCCTGCTTGTGTTCCCTCTCTCGCTGTCTCTCTCTGTCAAATAAATAAAATCTTTAAAAAGATAAAATAAATGTATACCTTCCCACTGTGGAAACAAATATCCAGGGATGTTACAGCTGTTGGATTACCCCATATGCCCTCGAGCAGTAACCGTCCTGTAATTCTCTAACTCCTAGGCCCAGCAGCTTCCACACAGGAGAATACCCAGGGGCCGGCAGGGAACATGGGCCCAGAACAGACGGACTGTAAAGACAAGCCCAGTGTGTCCGAGCCTGGGAAACCCCGGGAGAACGATGAACTGGTGAAGCAGGAGATGCTGGTGCAGTATCTGCAGGATGCCTATAGGTTCTCTTTGAAGATTACAGAGGCCGTTAGCATCATCAGCAAGATGATGTATGAAAATACAACGACAGGTATGCCAGCGTCCCTCTCTGTAAGGCCTGGGTCTTTGGGCTGGAAACACCAGTCTCGTCCATATGTTATTGATGACTATCTGCTCCTTCAAAAGGCAGGGATTCTTTATTTCTGTTGGCTATGTATAGCCCCATGGAGCATGCGCATTTTAACACACACAGTATTTCACGATAGGGCCATCTGGGAGTTGACATTCTCGGGGAGAATGAGGAGAGCTGCCACTTCTAGTACTGGGGAATTTTGCCAAGCAGATGGGTGACATTTGTGTCTGTCCTCTCAGTCGTACAGGAGGTGATTGAATTCTTTGTGATGGTGTTCCAATTTGGGGTACCTCAGGCCCTGGTCGGGGTGCGCCGCATGCTGCCTCTCATCTGGTCTAAGGATCCTGGCGTCCGGGAAGCTGTGCTTAATGCCTACCGCCAACTTTACCTCAACCCCAAAGGGGACTCCGCCAGGTATATGTGAGGTCAACTTTTCTGAGGTCAGCTCATGGGATGTCTGGCGGGGCCGGGGGCATCCTTCTAGAGGAGTTCCGAATCCAGAGGCCTGTAGATCTGTAATGGGGCTCAGGGTGGGGCTGGACTTCCAGTCAAGCCCATCCTACATAGTTATCCGACGCTGTGGTCAGATAGCCCTAATAACCTGTGTGCCGGGTTCGAACTTACCAGTTTTTAATGACCTCTGCTCTCTGCTCTTCCCACAGAGCCAAGGCCCAGGCTTTGATTCAGAATCTCTCTTTGCTACTAGTAGATGCCTCAGTTGGGACCATCCAGTGTCTGGAGGAAATCGTAAGTCTCCTTTCTTCTACTTTCTTTCTTCCTTCCTTCCTTCCTTTCTTTTTTTAAACTTATTTATTTATTCAAGTAATCTCTACACCTAGCATGGGGCTCAAACTCACAACCCCAAGATCAAGTATCACACATTCCTCCAGCAGAGCCAGCCAGGTGCCCCCTTACTTCTACTTTCTTTATTCACTCAACAAGTATTGGTGAGTGGTTATGGTGTGTTCAGCAACTTACTCAGCACCGCAAAGTGTAAGATTGTTTTCAAGTTCCCAACTTAAAAGGAATCAACAGTGTGGTGGGTATAGCCAAACATAAAACCCGGGACGGTGTAGCACGCGGGCAGTTAGTGCCAGGAAAAGTGGCACAGGTAACGTTTGTAGCAACAATGGTAACACAGCAGTACTTCTAATATGCCAGGCGCTATTCTCAGCAGTTGGCTTGGCCGAACCTGTGTGATTCTCACACAGCCCTGTTGCTGATACTGTTAGTGCACATTTTACAGTGAGAAGTCTGAGGCACTGAGAGGTTGAGGAACTTGGCTAATTACAGCTGGTTCGCCGGAGAGACTTGCAGTAAGAGCTCTGGACGACATACTCTTAACTTCTGTGTTACTCTGACGAGTCCCAAGTGGGAAAGAGAACAGTGTGAGGTAGGTGGTAGGACTTAAGCAGGGTCTTGATAAGTGTGATATAGAGAATCGGAGAAAGGAGAGAAGGACGTAGATGGAAAGCCAAGAAAGAGCACAGAGAGTTGCGGAATGAAGATCATATTCGGGCTGGCAATTGTTACCTGGAAAAGCTAATAAAGTGGGAGTGTCAGTTGGAACTGGATTGTAAAGGTCCCTGAAGGCCTTTCACACGTCCTGGACTTTCCCCTTGTTCGCCAGCATTTCATTTAGGCGGATTTGCTTGTGTAGCCTTTGGACTGTGGGGCCCGAAGGTGGAGGTGGTCCTGACCACCGGCCTCCACTAGGTGGAGCGTGATGCCGGCCGCCTGTCTCTCCTTGCTGGGGGAAAGAAGAGCCTGCTGGCGGCCACTGGCCTGAAGTCTTGTGGGCTAGCTCCTGGTCCGGAGCCCCTACCGTAGGCAAAGAAGAGCTATTTCTACAGGATGAGCAGAGGTGTGGCATGATGAAGTAGGTGTTTGGGAGACTAGTCCAACACAAACACACAGGTTGGTGGAGAGGAGGCTGCTGTAAGTGTGCAGTGTCAGGGCTGGACGGGGTGGGAGGAAAAGCTATGGAACTGCACTTAATGGAAGATGGAGTTTAAAGGAAGACTGGGGGGTGCGCCTGGGTGGCTCAGTTGGTTGGGCATCTGCCTTCGTTTGGCTCGGGTCATGATCCCGGGGTCCTGGGATTGAGCCCCGCATCGGGCTCCCTGCTCAGCAGGGAGTCTGCTTCTCCCTGTCCCACTGCCACACACACACTTTCTCTCTCTCTCTCAAATAAATAAATGAAATCTTTTTAAAAAACAAAGGAAGAATAGGTAAGACTACGTGAGAAAAAATTAGTTGACAGTGAAGTTCTAAGTATATGTGACTAAGAATGTTGGTACTCTGGGCAAAATGAGGAGGCAAGGAAGGATGGAGCCTTCTGTCTCAGACATGTTGAGTTGTGGTAACAGTAATAAGACCTATTAGAAATCTCTCAAATGTGGTCAGAACCACGGTTCCACACAGAACTGAACAAGGTTATGTCATTATGTCGTCTTAACCAATGTAGTTTTGAGGCCATGTGGGTGGAAAAGTGACAGAGATGGAAATACCTCCCCAAACCCCAACTTCACGATTCGAGCCTGCTTCTTCCTTTGCCGGGCCTAAGTATTGCTTTTACCCACTTCGGGTTCTCCGTGTTCTTTTCAGAGAAGTGGACCAAGGACCGGGCGAATCATTATTTTCTGGCCTGAGCCCTTTTTCTTTTCTCTTCAGCTCTGTGAATTTGTGCAGAAGGATGACCTGAAGCCAGCAGTGACCCAGGTGCTGTGGGAGCGGGCAACCGAGAAGGTCCCCTGCTCTCCTCTGGAGCGCTGTTCCTCGGTCATGCTTCTGGGGATGATGGCGCGGTGAGGCTCAGGTCCAGACAGGCAGTAGGGACAAGAGGGGAAGGGAGGGCTCTGAGAAAGTTCCCTTCCCTTTGGCACCGGCAGTCAGGCCCGGCAGCTGTACATGAGTTGCCTACCTCAATGAAAAGTAAAAATAAAATAGTGCAAGTACCAGCCCCCACCACCCTCCCCCCGCCCAGCCCAGCAGAAATAATGGGATTCAGGCCAGCAAGAGGGATTCTGAAGGCCAGCCGTGTTAGAGCCTCTCCTGGAGCGCTCCAGGGCTCCCAGAAAGCCTTGCACTGAGTGCCATTGCCTACTCCACTTGGCATTATCCCCTACAGAGTGCTGTTCCTGACTGGCTCTAACTCTGTGGCTTCCTTCCCCTAGAGGAAAACCAGAAATTGTGGGAAGCAACTTAGACACACTGGTGAGCATAGGGCTGGACGAGAAGTTTCCACAGGACTACAGGCTGGCCCAGCAGGTGTGCCATGCCATTGCCAATCTCTCTGACAGGAGAAAGGTATGTGGGGGTCTCCAAACCAAGGAAAGTGGGGGGTCCTCTTATCCACTCTCAACACATACCCACGTTTTGTCTTTGCTGTTCTCGACAGCCTTCTCTGAGCAAACGTCACCCCCCCTTCCGGCTGCCTCAGGAACACAGGCTCTTTGAGCGACTGCGGGAGGTGATCACAAAAGGTGAGCTAGCACAAGGGCCTTGGGCAGAATTGAGTCCTTTCTCTGCAGTGGGTAACTTCTCCCTTCCCCTCTGCAGGCTTCGTGCACCCAGACCCACTCTGGATCCCATTCAAGGAGGTGGCGGTGGCCCTCATTTACCAGCTGGCAGAGGGCCCCGAGGTGATCTGTGCCCAGATATTGCAGGGCTGTGCGAAACAGGCCCTGGAGAAGCTGGGAGAGAAGAGCAGCACCCAGGAGGGCCCAAGTGAGTGGGCAGAGGGTCCCCAGTGGGCAGGCAGCCAGATTCTACTGCTTTCCTTGTCGGGCCAGAAGCCGCTGCCAACACGGCTTCGTACAGCAGCCCCTGACCCGCCCCCAGACCACCCTCTGTCACTTTTGTCACTCAGATCGGGCCAGTCGCTACCGCCATCTCCCCGCCCCCACCTCTTCTTCGCTGCTTTGCATATGGCCCGTGAGCAAGAAGAGCCTTCAGAACAGGGTGCAGGGCTCTGTGAAACCTGATTTTGTCTTTTTCTCCCTGCTTTCCCTCTCCCCTTCTCCAGAGGACACCCCCATGCTCCCCACTTTCCTGCTGATGAACCTGCTGTCCTTGGCTGGAGACGTGGCCCTGCAGCAGCTGGTGCATTTGGAACAGGCAGTGAGTGGAGAGCTCTGTCGGCGCCGCGTTCTTCGGGAAGAACAGGAGCAGAAGACTAAGGACCTAAAGGAGAAGGTTAATGAAGTGCCTGGGCATTTGGGTTTGTGTCCCAAGCCTTGCCCAGCTTTGTTTCATGGCCTGGGGTCATTCACATTTCCTCCTGGGGATCCCTGCTTTCCTACCGTTAAATAAAATGAGGAAGAGGCTCTGCTCCTTACTTTTACTACTCTGGGAAAGATTAGTGAGAACAAAGATGGAGCAGTCCGTTCACCATCACCCAGGAAGGAAGGTTTTAGGGAAACACAGGGCACTGAGTTAGGGACCTCAGGCTGGCCCCCAGAGGCGCTGCTTATGAGGACGAGCACACCCCCACCCCCCCTTCCCATCAGCCTTGGTCACTGGGCCTGCCACCTGATGGGGACATTGTGTTCTCCACTAGAGGCAGTGATGTCTTGCAAACCAGTTAGACACAGAGCCTTGCAGCAGTGGAATAAGGTCTGACTTTTGTGACCTTGAACCACTGTCCACGTGATCCGTCTGTTGACTGTATACAGGAAACGGCCTGCTTCCCTGAGGATGGGTTCCGAGGTGGAGGCATATGCTTTGGCAACTTGAATATAAATGCCATTTGTTCAATTTTGAATTTGCCAATTCAGATTTGGCAACGTGAAAACAACACTACAGAGACCTAGTTCTTTTCCTCTGGAATTCAGGAGCCCTCCCTCTCCACAGACACATTTGGCAGTTGTAGGAGGAGTTGTGCAGTACCGGGCTTTCCCCAGATGCAGTCCTACAAAATGAAAGGTAGGCTGCAGCCAGAAACACTGTCCCGGATGAGCCGTGACGCCTGGTTTCTTCCCCACCAGAACGCCAGCTCTGAGACCGCCATGGAGGAGGAGATGGGGCTGGTGGGCGCAGCCGCCGATGACACGGAGGCGGAACTTATCCGCGGCATCTGCGAGCAGGAGCTGTTAGATGGTAAGGCTGGCTGAGGGGCCTGCTCCCCGGCCGACATAGCCCGTCCCAAACCGAGCGCCGTTCTGCTGACAGGCACACAGGTCCTGGCTGCCTTCGTTCCACTTCTGCTCAAAGTCTGCAACAGCCCTGGCCTCTACAGCAACCCGGAGCTCTCTGCGGCAGCTTCACTTGCCCTGGGCAAGTTCTGCATGATCAGGTAGGTCCTGGGGGCAGGAGCGCCGGCTCTGAGAGGATGGGGATCGACGGTCTCCCTGATGGTCCTCTCCTGGCCCCCTAGTGCCAGTTTCTGTGACTCCCAGCTTCGTTTGCTGTTCACCATGCTGGAAAAGTCCTCACTCCCCATTGTCCGGTCTAACCTCATGATTGCTACTGGGGATCTGGCCATCCGCTTCCCCAACCTGGTGGACCCCTGGACACCTCATCTGTATGCTCGGTAAGAGAGCCCTCATGACACTTCTGTTTTTTTTTATTTTTTTTTTTTAAGGTTTTATTTATTTGACAGAGAGCACAAGCCGAGGGAGCGGCAGGCAGAGGGAGAGGGAGAAGGAGAAGCAGGCTCCCCGCCGAGCAGGGAGCCTGATGCGGGACTCGATCCCAAGACCCTAGGATCATGACCTGAGCCGAAGGCAGACGCTTTACAACTGAGCCACCCAGGCATCCCTCTCATGACACTTTAGCAGGCCTCACCAGCTCTGGGAGGCTGCAGTTCGGCCAGTATAAAAATCACTAAAACTGTGTTTGGTCTTTAGCATTACCCCGAACATCTGCTTGATACTTGACCTGTACAGGCCCTGGCTAAATATGGCCCCAAAGGGATTGGCGCCTCTATCCAAAGCCTTGGCTACAAGCTTGGCCTCTTCCCCCAATCCATTTTCTAACTGCTTCAAGGATGTCACGTTAAGAAGGGGTACTAGAGGGGCACCTGACTGGCTCAATCAGTAGAGCATAAGACTCTTGATCTTGGGGTCATGAGTTCGAGCCCCACGTTGGGGGCAGAGTTTACTTAAAAGAAAAAAAAAGAAGAAGGGGTAATAGATTCCTGCTGAGGGCCTTTCCTTGCCAGCGTTGGTCCCAGTGACTTAAGATTTCATTCCCAGGCTCCGGGACCCAGCTCAGCAAGTTCGGAGAACAGCGGGGCTGGTGATGACCCACCTGATTCTAAAGGACATGGTGAAGGTGAAGGGGCAGGTGAGCGAGATGGCCGTGCTGCTCATCGACCCCGTGCCTCAGATCGCTGCCCTGGCCAAGAACTTCTTCAATGAGCTTTCCCACAAGGTGAGAGGCAGCCAGGCAGCTGAGGGCTCGCTGCTGAGGGGCAGGCACACCACCGTCCCTCTAACGTGACTCTCTCTCTCTCTCTCCCCCAGGGCAATGCGATCTATAACCTCCTTCCAGATATCATCAGCCGCCTGTCAGACCCCGAGGGAGGGGTGGAGGAAGAACCTTTCCACACCATCATGAAGTACGGTTCCCTGGGCCTGGGAGCACATTTTTCATGTAGCACATGCTTAGGAATCAGACAAACCTGTGTTTGAATTCTAGCTCTGCTACTTTTTAGCTATATGGCCTTGAGCGATGACTTATCCTCTCTGTGCCTGTTCCTCCTCTAGGAAATGAGGCCTAGGATACTTGCCCCTTAGTTCTTGAGGATTCAGCACGATCACGTTTCTAACATGGTGGTAGGCACATAGTGGTCCTCACCACCCGGCAGCTGCTTTTGTTATAAATTCCCATTCCTGGTGAACGTTTCTCCGGGGGTGGGGTGGACCTTTTTCTGAGGGCACAGGAAGAGGGCAGGAGGAATGGCCAGGAGGGTGACAGAGGGCTGGTGCTGGGGGAGGGATGGCTGCCCCTGGGAGCTCACACGCCCACATCTCCCCTCCCTCAGGCAGCTCCTCTCCTACATCACCAAGGACAAGCAAACCGAGAGCCTGGTGGAGAAGCTGTGCCCGCGCTTCCGCACTGCTCGGTAGGCTGCCGTCCCCCTGGGGCGGTCCTGAGGCTGTGGGAGCCGGCCGAGGAAGGACAGGCCTTTGCCTCTCCGCCCAGCGACTCCTCACGAGGCCCTTGCCGTCTGCAGGACCGAGCGGCAGTACCGGGACCTGGCCTACTGTGTGTCACAGCTGGCCCTCACAGAGCGAGGCCTCCGCAAGATGCTGGACAACTTTGACTGCTTTGGGGATAAACTGTCAGATGAGTCCGTCTTTAGTGCTTTTTTGTCGGTCGTGGGCAAGCTGCGGCGTGGAGCCAAGCCCGAGGGCAAGGTGAGCCTGCTGCCCCAGACTGCCCTGCAGCCAAGTCACCAGCACCACCTGAGACCAGCTCTTTCTGTCTCCAGTTCCTGTTTCTTTGTTTCTTTTTCTCTTTTTTAAAATAAACTTTATTTTTTAGAGCAGTTTTAGGTTCAAAAGCAAAATTGAGTGGAAGGTATAGACTTCTTCCATTGCCCCCTGCCCCCACACATGTCCAGCCTTCCCCACGATCAGCATCCCCCCCCAAAGTGGCACATTTGCTACAATCGATGAACCTGTGTTGACACATCATTATCACCCAAAGTCCATAGGTCGCTCTTGGTGTGCATTTTGTGGGTTTGGACAAGTATATAATGCCCTGTGTCCATCATTCTAGTATCATATGGTGCAGTTTCACTGCCAAAGAAGTCCTCTGTGCTCCCCCACTGACTCTCTGTCCCCCCAACCCCTGGCAACCACTGATTTGTTTTGCTGTCGCCACGGTTTTGCCTTTTCCAGAACATCCTATACTTGCAGTCATGCAGTATGTACCCCTCTCTCGGTGATCTACATTTAAGTTTTCACCATGTTTTTTCATGGACTTGTTTCTTTTTCATCATAGAAGTAACTGTGTTTCCAGGCCTGCTCTTCATCTCTTCTTCCCTTCCAGGCTATAATAGATGAATTTGAACAGAAGCTTCGGGTCTGCCACACCAGAGGGTTGGATGCAGTAGAAGACCTTGAGGTTGGCCAAGGGGGTAGCCAGAGAGCCCCATCAGCCAAGAAACCGTCCACTGGTATGTGAGGCAGCCCCACGGGTGAGCCACAGGTGAGAGATCCGGCCCTCCTCTCAGAGGTTCCTTTTTTGGGGACTCGTGTCTCTGCCTCTTCTAGTCTCTAAGCGGCACCAGCATCTGGCTTCTGCAGCCTCATCAGACGGTGACTTTGTCACCCCCGAGCCCCGCCGTACTGCCCATCGGCATCGAAACACTCAACAGCGAGTTTCAAAAAAGAAACCCAGAATCATCTTCTCGAGTGATGAGTCCAGCGAGGAAGGTATGATGCTCCCTCCCGGCCTTGGTCCAGAGGGGGCGTATTTTCGGGGGTGAGGCCGGTTCTGCTGGGGTCCTGCTGTGTAGATTGTCTCCACCCCCTCCCCTGAGGTGTCTTCCCCGCACAGTTTGGGTTTTGTTTGTGCTGCATGGTCTGGGGCCGTCCCATTTGTTGCCTGAGATCTACTTTTCACCATCTTTGTGACTCAGCTTTTTCTCATTCCTCCAATCCTCTGAGTAGAGCTTTCAGCAGAGATGACAGAAGATGAGACACCCAAGAAGACCACACCCATCCGCCGAGCACCTCCTCGAAGGCACAGGCCCTGAGAGGTCATGTTGCCTGTTTCCGTCCCTGCTGTGCAGGGTGTCTTGTGGTGTGACCTAGAAGTCCCATTGCTCTTGTAAAATACTTGTTTGCCTGTCTTCTTGTCTTTTTAATATACAGTGGTCTTTATAATGTAAAGCGTCTCTCTTAAACTAGCCCAACTGAACTGAATTGAGCTGCTTTCACTGGAATATATGTCTGCCAGTCTCCTTGTTTCCTAGTGAATAAATGTTTTTATATACTTTTAGACGTTTTTCCTAGGCTTGTCTGTTTCATCTTTCACATTGGCCCAGATGCAGGAGAAAGGGAGAGGATTGAAAGAGGAGCCCCAATGTCCTGGGGCCTATCTCAAGATCTGATAAGCTCCATTCTCCCTTGGTGCCTCATCTTCCCCTTCTCGACCTCCCCACACTGCACAAGTGACAGGACTGCTCCTCGGTGGGTGGCGAAGCACGTAGTGTTTAGTCTCCGGATCAGCGCGCTCCACCTGGGGGCGGTTTTGCCTTCCAGGAGACATTTGGCAATACCTAGAGATTTTTTGCCATCACAACCTACGTGGGAGGGATGCTGTCTATCAGCATCTAGTGGGGAGAGACCAGGGATGTTGCTAGATACGGTATCATGCAGAAGACAGACTCCACAACAGAATGATTGAGCCCAAAGCGTCAATCTGTGGTGCTGAGGTGGAGAAACCCCTCTCTAGACCAGGGTCTAGTCTCTGTGCTCCCCTCCCCCATTTGTGCTCCCGGAGCCCGACTCTGGGACAGGTGACCACCAGACTGATGGAAGATCAGGTCCCCTCCACCATCTGTGGAGACCGTCTGCCTACCAAGGCATCGCTTGACTGTACGGGGTCTGTGGGAAGTCAGCACCTCACGCAGGCACTGCTTTAGCCTGCCCACCCCCTCAGCTCCCCAAGTCTGCTCTGCTGAGTCACCTGGACCAGGAGGCAGCGAGCGTGCTCTCATGAACACACTGGTGCCTTTGCTGTCATGACGACGGCAGGCTGCATCCGTAATGCTCCATGGGCACTGAGCTCCCTTTTTGGCAGAAGACACTAATGAGAAAGGACATGCATGTGGCAAAAGCGAAGATGGGAGCTCAGCCACACATTCTAGGTAGTGTGGGAGCATGGAGGGGCTTCTAAGGAAAAGGGTTAATGGTCCTGGTTGAGCCTGAGCAGGAATGGAACGGTTAGCAGCTGAGTCCCTACCCCAGGCTCCAGCCCATTGCTTGTGACGCTTCCCACCTCCCATCACCATTAGGTGCCCTCTGGCCCTGCTCTTGGGGTTCGTGAAAAGCCTGGGAACCAACCATGCACATGGCTGGCAGGCAGACATAGATTTGGCTCTGGGGCCCCAAGGAGGGAGGGCAGTCCCAGAAAGGGCAGGGACTGGGGGCTGGGAGTCCGGGTGCGGGAGAGCGCGTTCTCTGCCTTTTAAGCAAAGGTTATCACCAGGCGGGCTAAACTTAGCACAGGCTCTTCAGCTAGAAAAGGGGGCTGATCTCAGGTTACGCTGGGCCAGCAAAGAGGCCCCTGGATCCCCAGCCCCCCGCACCTGCTGATGGGCCATGTCCATTCCACCCCACCCCCTTCTAAACCCTCGTTCTCGGCTCAAGCGTTCTGAACGGAGCCCTTCCATCCTCAGCGGGCAAAACCTGCGCAGCTGGGGCTCCGGACTGTTGGAGGAGAAAGGATCCCTCCTTCTACCTCGCGTGGGGCTGGGGGCCGGTTCCCACTACGTGCCCAAGACCTCCTAATTCTTTCCCTCTTCTGGACTCCTCACCCTGCCCCCAACATCCCCGGGGCGCGCAGGCAAGGAAGGGGAGTCCCTGGCTCTGGGGCTGGCCGGCACGTCCCAGGATGGGGAGGGACTTCCGCCCTCACGTCCCGCTCTCTGGCCGGGGTGGGGACGGTGAAAGGGGCACTGTCTCCCGGCCTGGGCGGCACAGCACTCAGGTCTCCCATCAGCGACTCTGTGGGAGGCCTCCGGCCTTGCGTCCTCCCCCTGCGGCCAAGCCCCGCCTGGGGGAGAGCAGCTGGTGCAGCTGGTGCACACAGGGCCTGGTTTGTCCGCCCCAATTATCAGCTCTCCGGGCTGCCCGAGCTTGCAGGACAGCGTGACCTTCAGTGCAGAAACCTCCCCCCACCCCCCAGCCACCTCCCGAGCCTCCTTCCTCTCCAGGCCCCCACTGCCCAGTGCCAGCCCAGGCCCCCGGCCCAGGGAGGCCAGGAGCCAGGGCCTGGAGAGGGGGAAGTGGGGGCTGGGCAGAGCCCGGCAGGAGGCGGGCGGACCCCTCCCGGGCCTTTTCCTCTGCAGTTCCTCCGCCACTACCAAAGTGCCTTGAGGAGAAGTTCCTCAGCCTTCCCGCCTCTCGGCCTCTGAAAGAAAGGGGATGGGGGTGGACGCGTGCAACCGCGAGGGGTCCCGGCTCCGGCTCCAATTCCCCCTCCCACCAGCTCCCAAAGTCCTCCCGTTTCATCTGTGCAGCAATTTTAATGGCCCTGGCTCCCGGAGGCTTTCCGTTGTCACCAGGAGCCCGGTCCTGGGGTCCACAGTCCCTGCATGGCCACAGGATGCCCACGAGTGCCGTTAGCGATCACCTCCTCCCCTGGGCTGGTCTCAGTCCCCTCCCCCACTCCGTCCCTAGCCCACACGCTCGGTGCGTGCACACGGGAAGCAGCAGGCGGGTCAAAAAAAAAATCGGGCCCGGCTACTCGCGGCTTTACGGGCGCACGTAGCTCAGGGCCTCCGCGCCCTTGGGCCCCGACTGGGCGAGCCGGCGGGAGGCGGGGCCCGCGCCCCCACGCCCCCTCCCGCCCCGCCCCGGCGCTATAAATTGAGACTGCAGCCTCCGCTGGCGCTCTCTGCTCCTCCCCGTTCGACAGGTAGCCGCATCTTCTGGTACAGTGCCAGGTAAAGCCCAGCCAAACCAGACGGAGGGGAGCCGCGAGAGGCCCGGGCACGGCTCCGAAGGGGGCCCGGGGTGCTCGCGGACCCGGGTTGGGCTGCGTGGCCGCGGGTCGGGCGTGCCCGGCCGGACCTCCGCATTGCAGGGGTGGGAGGACGGACGTGCCCGAGCGCGGGGTGGGAATGGAGGCCTGGGGGGAGGGGAGGGCAGCGGCCGCACTGCAGCCGCCGCCCGCCCCCGCGCTCTAATGCTCGCCTTCCTCTCTCCGCAGCCGCGTCCCCGAGACACGATGGTGAAGGTCGGAGTGAACGGGTGAGTTCGG
>NC_138373.1:72313401-72319718 GCF_054177405.1 Leptonychotes weddellii
ACTCGATCCCAGGACCCCGGGATCATGACCTGAGCCGAAGGCAGCCGCTTAACGACTGATTTCTTTTTTTTTTTTAAGTTCATTTATTTAAGGGGCGCCTGGGTGGCTCAGTCATTAAGCGGCTGCCTTCGGCTCAGGTCATGATCCCAGGGTCCTGGGATCGAGTTCCACGTCGGGCTCCCTGCTCAGCGCGAGGCCTGCTCCTCCCTCTCCCACTCCTCCTGCTGTGTTCCCTCTCTCGCTGTGTCTCTCTATGTCAAATAAATAACTAACTAAATAAATAAATCTTTAAAAAAAAAAAATCAACTCAGTAAGTCACAGTTTGTATTCAGAGAAACTCGCCTCTCCCTCTTCCAACTAAACCCAGCGTTCTATCCCAGCATGCAGAACCACCACGCCTGTTCCAGAAAACCCCACCCTTCCGGAGATCCAGGCCAGACTCAAGATGGCTGAGAAAAAGATCTGCAATTAGTGTGATGGGCTCAGAGAACTGCTGATGGTTCCGAATAGTCTTGTGCCAACCCGATGCTGACAATGCTGGACCAGCAGAGGTCCGTTACCAGGAAGGCAGCCTTCGGCCAAGAAGGAAAAGAAACCACAACTGCATTGGGAATGCATTTAGTGCTTAAAGACTGCAGCCACTTGGCAGAATCAAGCAAAACGGTCCCCATCTGTACGAGTGCTTTCACATGTACTAAAATGGGGTCCAGGCTCAGGAACGATTCTAATTGGGATGAAAGAGGCCGCTCATCCAAGCATGCAAAGGCTAAGGGAGGCAGAAGTCCCTCCCTTCCCTGCAGTCAGATGCCTCCTGAAAGGTAGAAAAGAGCAAAGGTGGTGATGAAGGGCAGAAAGAGCAGACTGCTTACCTGTTTGGGACTGGGGGATAGAATTAGAGAATTTCTTGAACTTGGCAATAAAGAAACCATCCATATTGTGGGTGTGAGGGTAGAAGCGGCGGGTAGAACGCAGGGTGGGGTGGAAGCGCCTTTCTCGAAAGCGAGTAAAACCCTCCTGGCCAAAGTCTAGACCTGTGGGCACCAACCGCACGTTCCTCTTTTTCAGGGCATAGTCTACCACCCACTCATTCTCTTCCACCTGGACACGTGGGGGAGACAAAAAGAGAAGGAAAAGCAGAGCTGGAGCTGAAGGCAGCTCTAAGGGGCAAACAACCTCCTAGCTCTGCCACAACAGAGGGCTCACCATGATGGAACAGGTGCAGTAGACTAGGTAGCCTCCTGTCTTGGACGTGGCATTGACAGAGTCAATAGCACTCAGGAGCAACTCCTTCTGAAGGTGAGCACAGCGCAAGATGTCCTTCTCATCCTGTCCCAGGGAGAGACGGACGCAAGGGTGTCAAAATTTCAAAAAGACAGCCTCAGGAGAAGAGATGAGCTATTAACTGCTCAGAATGCTCCTCCACCTCCCATTCCAGCTCCGTAAGGCCCAGCCAGACCTCTCAGCTGGTCCCCACCCCGCAACTCCCCACCTTGTTAGTCTTCACAGCTGGGTCTTTGGAGATGACCCCAGTGCCACTACAGGGAGCATCCAAAAGTACTCGGTCAAAGCCCCCCACCACCTGGGGAAAAAGGGTATAAGGTTAATTAGGTGTTTTTGGCAATCTGAACCGTACCATATTTCCGAGGGGCAAGTCTAAACCGTGAGGTCAGGAAGGGGGCAAGTGAATTGGAAGACGCACAAGAGACACGCACAGAGGGGAGCCGCACCTTGGGAAACTGGCGCCCATCGTAGTGGCTGATGACGGTATTGGTGACTCCCAACCGGTGCAGATTTCCCACGACACTCTTGAGCCGCTCAGCATTGGCATCGTTGGCAAGAATCACACCTGTGTTCTTCATCAGCTGGGCTGAAGGGAGAGAGGCACAGCGCTCACCAGCCAGCTCCTCTGCCCCCACACCCACCAGCCACCGTCCCGCTCAAGACCCCACAGCTGAATTCTCACCACTGCAAGGCGACTTCACTCCCAATAAGCCTCCTCCCCACTGTCTACTGTACAGGTCTGCCAGCCCGCACCCGCTGAGGAGCGCGACTGCCGGTGTGGTTTTGTTGTTACTGAGCATCTTTTTGGTCCTACAGACTAACTTACTTCTTTTAAGTGATAACAGCTTAATAAAATGGTTATGACTAGTTATGTGCCAAACACTTTGCTAAGGACTTCTAAAAGCATATCTCAACCCTAACAACCCAAGTATGATATAACCGCCAAGCCAAGCACAGTTGCTACCCCATTTAAAATAAGAAGATCGGGGCTTGTCTGAGGCCATATGGATAGTTAGTGGTACATGGGGCTGGAACCCAGGCCAACTCCAGAGCCTGTCCTCCTCCCCACTCTGTGAATTGCTTGTGCACTGTTTTCTGGAGCACTAGAGAGGCAGCGACCCCATTTACTTCCAGAAGCAGAGAGCCAGATGGCTCCTACTCCTGCCTGCCCTTCTCATACCTATGTAGCTAGTTTTTCCTCCAGGGGCACAACACATGTCCAGGATCCGCTCATGCTCCTGGGGCGCCAAGGCCATGACCGGCAGCATACTGGAGGCTCCCTGAAGCATATAGTGCCCAGCCAGGTACTCAGGGGTAGCACCTGTGGAGGAGGACCTGTCTGTGACATGCTGGGACAACGGCAGGGGCAGAAAGGACTATCGGGCAGGGAACACTTACCAATGGGCACAGAAGAATCATATACCACCAGTCCAGTCTTTGACCACTTGCCCAGGGGATCCAGGTTAACTCCACGATTAATTAGCGCCTGAAGATAAAGATTTTAAAACCTCGCAGGCTACTATACCCAGAAAACAGATGGAAATATGAAAACGTGGTTCTACTGAGGCCCGTGGCATCGCAACTTCCAGAGCTTGTAGTTAAAACACAATCGTCACAGACTCTTTGACCTCAGCCTCTCCCACACCATTCTCTGATGTCCTCTCCCTTAGCCTCAGGCTCTAACTCAAGGTCTGAACTCTATCCCAGTGGAGCAGACTGCCAGTTCCTATCCCTTTTTGTCTCGGAACTGAACTCTGATTTTCCAATAGGCTCGACCCCTTACCAACCTAAAATGTAACATCACTGGCTATAGCACACGAAAGATCAGATTCAGGGAGGTTACCTTCGCACCCGGGGAGAGACTACACGTAGGGCCACACCACTGACCACAGAACAGCAAGCAGTCTTTAACATGAGGTCCCTGAACCCTTGGAAACGACGAGTTTAAAATACTGTTTGTGCATGTGTATCATGTCTTTTTCTGGGGGCAGGAATCACAGTTTCACCGGCTCCTCAATGATCTAAAAGGCAGACAACTCCCATTTCGTTCTGAGGCAGAATTTTTATCCTGAGGCAGTGTCTCAACCCTGTCACAGGGAGCAGAGGCTGAAGGGATGAGTTTCCCACTTCACAGAGGTCATCCTGGGCCCCAAGCCAGTCAGATAAATCCAGCATGACACTAGGCCTACCTGGGTTTGCCTCTGGATCATGCCTGTACCAAGAAATGCTTAGGTACTAAGACCCTACCCCTCATCCCCTGCGTCAAAGTGAGATAGGGGTGTCTCTGGGGTTAGAATCCCTGAGAGAAATCTCAAAATCCACCCCTCACCTGAGCAAGGTCTCGGCGCCGGGTTTTCAAGGTATTGGTCCTGAGGGTGATGGGCCGAGGCACCTCATTAGCTTCTAAGAACTCCACCAGCTAGGAAAGCAAAATGGCAGGGAGCAAGTCAGCCTGGCCAAGGAGCTCAGCCGGATGACAAAAGAGTAAGGAGGCTGACCACCTTCCTCACACAGCGTCCAATAAAGAAAGTGAGAAAAGAGAAGCAGAAGTGGCATTAAATTAGCAATTCAGTACCTCAGACAGAGGGAAGAGGTCCATGAGCTTGCCAAGCAGGAAGTCTCCATAGGAGTAGTAAGTGGCCAGATCCTTCTGAAGCCGGTGCAGATACTCAGAACGAGACCGACCTTCCTCCCGCTGAGTCCCAAAATCACGCAGCACTCCCACTATATCCTGGATGCGCTTGTGAATTCGTTGCAAGTCTGAAGCCTGGGCATGTGGACGTGTTAAGGAACTGTTTCATGATGTCCCAGGGCCTGAAAATCCACTCTCCTAAGCACCTGCCCCCTACCCCTCCACCAGGCACTGGAAGGATATCCTGCTCCATCTCCCCAGCAGGGGGCAGCACAAAGGGCTCCTCCTCATCCACATTGATCTGTAAGCCCCCATCTGTCTCATCATCCTTTTGGGGGCCTGACTCAGGCGACCTTTTCTCCTCTTCCTCCTCCTCCTCAGTCTCCTCCTCACTCCACTGGCCCCTAGAAACAGGTTCAGAAACAGTGATTCACAGATGAAAACAGATACCGGCTCCTCCCTCAATTCCTTCATCCCAGCTGCTGCCTGGTCCCCATCCTAAGAGTTTCAAAAACTTACCCAGCCACAGCTTCCTGGGCCTTTTGCTTCTGAGCAGCCCTCTCAATGGGCAGCAGCTGAAAAAAGAGACAAGGGGCTAGTAATGCAAAGCCTGCCCTTCCACCCTCCCAGGTAGTATTCTATCTCGGTATTTTATTGTTTCCTAAAGGCAAACGAAACACTCAGAAAAAAGTATGGAACCTAAAGAAGCTAATGTAAGACTGGCAAAATACTGACCACTGTTGAAACTAAGTAACAGATTAAAGGGTTTCATCAAAACTGTTCTACTTTTTTGTGTAATTCCTTTCCCATTAAAAAGTTCAGAACGTGGGGCACCTGGGTGGCTCAGTCCGTTGAGCAGCTGACTCTTGATTTCGGCTCAGGTCACGATCTCAGGGTTGTGAGACTGAGCTCCCGCCAACGGGCTCCGCGCTCAGTGGGGAGTCTGCTTCTCTCCCTCTGCCTCTCCCCCTGCTCACGCGCACACGCACACTCTCTCTCAAATGAGTATTTTATTTATTTGAGAATGAAAGAGAGAAAGAGCATGCATGCACGAGCAGGGAGGGGGAGGGAGAAGTAGACTCCCCTGCTGAGAAGGAAAATGCAGGGCTTGATCACAGGACCCTAGGATCACGACCTGAGTGGAAGGCAGATACTTAACCAACTGAGCGACCCAGGCGCTCCTAATTAATCTAATTTAAAAAAATTCAGAACATTAATATACCCCCCCATATGTATACAGAGGGAACAAAAATTGTCCTTGGACATCCATTTGGCACATTGCTTCCAGACATACTATTTTTCACAAAATTGTGATGCGTTTTCAAATTTGTTTCCTGCCTTTTTTCTCATTCACAGATCATCAGCATTTTCACAGACACAATGGCCAAATATTAACTTAGTGTATAAAGGAACTATAATTTACTTAAGCATATTTGTTATTTTGGCTGTTTCCAGAGTTTTGGGCATTTTGGCCCACAGGGTGCCTGCAAATCTCATAATAGCAACTCTGTATAGAAAAGGGTAGACTGGGAGAAAGGGTGCAAATGGGAACTTCCTTTTCATCCCATACAACCCTGTATCGCCTGAGTTTTTCTTCCTTTTTTTTTTTAATATTTTATTTATTGATTTATTTGTCAGAGAGAAAGAGCGAGTGCACGCGTGCCCAAGCAGGGGGAGCGGCAGGCAGAGGGAGAAGCAGGCTCCCAGCTGAGCAAAGAGCCGGATGCAGACTCGATCCCAGAACCCTGGGATCATGAGCCGAGCCAAAGGCAGACGCACAACCAACTGAGCCACCCAGGTGATTTTTTCTAACATACTCATAAATTAACTGTATACTAATACAAATAACTAACTTTTTTAAAGTAATCTCTATATCCAACGTGGGGTTCAAACTTCAACCCCAAGATCAAGAGTCACATGCTCTACCGACTGAGCCAGCCGGGCACCCCTACATAACTTCTTACACCTCAGTAAATAAATCTCTGTCCACATTCTGCATCCTCTTCTGAAACAGAATTACTAGATCAAAAGGAAGAAATCCTCTAAGGTTCTCAGATACCAAATGCCTTATTTAAAAAAATGCGTACACATTTCTATTCCCCTCAGTGGGGCACTAAAGTATCCACCTGACCAGGTCCTCACCAGCACTGAGCAGTCTCAAATTTCAAAATGCTCTACCCTACAGCTTTTCTTTTTTTTTTTTTTTTTTTAATTTTTTTTTTTTTTTAAGACTTTATTTATTTGCGAGAGAGACAATGAGAGACAGAGAGCATGAGAGGGAGGAGGGTCAGAGGGAGAAGCAGACTCGCTGCCGAGCAGGGAGCCCGATGCGGGACTCGATCCCGGGACTCCAGGATCATGACCTGAGCCGAAGGCAGTCGCTTAACCGACTGAGCCACCCAGG
>NC_138373.1:72319818-72376472 GCF_054177405.1 Leptonychotes weddellii
ACCCTACAGCTTTTCTACACTTGTGTGTGCACTGAGCAAACATAGATGACAGGAAAACAGTGATGGAACACTAAAACCCCTTTTCTCTACTCAGCTTATCCTTATCACTGAGGGCTAGTCTCAAGGCCCTGGAAAGACTAAAAGGCAAGGATCCCTTCCTAAACACCCAGAGAGCTAAACCTCACCTCTTCACCTTCATCCTCGTCCTCCAAGTCGGAGTCAGCACCATAGTCATCGATCATATCGGCATCACTGTCCTCGGAGCCCCAGAGGTCTCCCTGGTTCAGCACACCATCCTCTTCAGAGTCTTCCTCCTCCCCTTCCTCCTCGCTGCTATGGGCTGGTGCTGGACGCTTCTTGCCTTGAGTAGCATGAAATAAGGACTGGGCTCCCATCTTTCTGGGGGTCTGGACAGCTCCTCCAGAGATTCCTAAGGGTTTGAAGAATTCTGGACTGATGGCAGCCACACACCAATGGAGCCTGCACTTTCTACCCTTAAAAATGTCCTCTGGCTGTTTCTTTCACTCCAGAATGCTCAGCAAGCCCTTCCCTACCCAGCACACAGAGGACTCCTCATGTAGCATACAGCTCCTATATTCACTGACCTTTGGGTAGCTTTCCAGGCAATGGTTTGGCCCCAGGGAACTTCTGCGTCTCAAGGGCTTCAGCAGAACCCAACTTCCTCTTGGCTGCCCTGAAAAGATATAAGGAGTGAGGAAATGGAACATACCTCTAAGGTTCTGCCACAAAAATGGGACGGTCCCCAAACAGCCCTTCCCATCAGTATGAGCACATGTGATTATGTGACTAAAGACGAGCAATACCAATTTAATCTACGTAAGCCTGGACATCGACACTCACCTTTTTCGAGCACGACTAGACAGCCTCTTAGAATTTTCATCACCAGCTGTATTTAAAAAAAAAAAGAGAAACAGAATAGTATGTCACAGGGAAAATGAAAAAGAACATTAGAAGACAAAATAAAAGTAGGAAAAGAATATACTAATTAAAGGGGATAGATTGTAACTCGCTCCACAGAGTTTTATGAGGAGCTGGATGGGAGATGTAAAGGAGATGATCTTTATGTGGTTGTTCATCAACCAAATCCAAACTGGGCCTCCCTCCAGACTTCTGATTTCAATAAATAGCATTACCACAATCTTGATAACAAGAGATATTCAAAATTCATCTTTTCTCTCTGGCTTTGGACCTGGTTTGTGGCAACATGGCTAAACCCACCCTCAGGAAAATGGTGAAGAAAACTGAAATAAGCCAGCATGCCACATACACTTGCTCCTTCTGTGGCAAAACCAAAATGCAGACCGAGCTATGGTGGGGCGCCTGGGTGGCTGGCTCAGTCGGTTGGGCATCTGACTCTTGATTTTGGATCAGGTAGTGATCTCGGGGTCATGGGTCATGCACTGGGCTCCACACACTCAGCAGGGAGTCTGCTTGAGGATTCTCTCTGTCCCTCTCCTTCTGCTCCTCCCCCTGCTTGCACTCTCTCTAAAATAAATACAAAAAATCTTAAAAAAAAAAAAAGAAAGACGACAACTGAGCTACAGGGATATGGCACTGTGGATTCTGCATAAAAACAGTAGCCAGCAGTGCTTGGACCTACACCACCACTTCTGCAGACTGAAGGAATTGAAAGACCAGCAGAAGCTCCACCATTGCAAACACTGCTAGTCTATAATAAATGGATTTATGTAACAAAATTGTCTTTTCTTCTGCTTTCCTTTACTCTCAATTTAATCAGTAACCAACCACAGATTTTACCTTTGTAAGTGTGGTTTTCTATACATTCTCCAAGAAATAAAAGGCTTATTAAATCTCAGCCCTGTCACTTACATGGCCAAGTTGCTTAACCTCTCAGCATTCATCTCCTTAACAATGTCTCTCACAGAGCACTAAGAAAATGAGGTAACATACTGTGTCCAAAGGATTCAGTATAATGCCTAACACTTTGTTAAAAGACTTATTCATTTTAGAGGGAGACAGAGAGAGAGAGAGCGGGCGCACACAAGCAGGGGGAGGGGCAGAGGGAGAGAAAGAATCCTCAAAGCAGACTCCCCGATGAGTGCAGAGCCTCATGCAGGGCTTGATCCCACAACCCCGAGATCATGACCCGAGTGGACATCAAGAGTTCGACGCTTAACCCACTGAACTACCAGGCACCCAGTGCCTAGCAAGCACTTTCTAATACCTCAAAAACCTGCATCTTTTAACTAATGCCCAACACAAACTACCTGTCCACTCTTCTCTCCCACCCAGCCTTCCATGCAGACTATTAACCATATGGGAACCAGATCTGTGCCTTCCCATGCCCCCTCCTCCACAATGTAGGTGATGGTGACTGGTCTGTTCCCTTCCCAAATTCCACTTACTAAAATGTCAACCATTTTCCAAAACCCAGATTAAAATCTTTTTAAACTTGGGCCCCTGGGTGGCTCAGTCAGTTAAGCGTCTGCCTTCAGCTCAGGTCATGATCCCAGGGTCCTGGGATCAAGCACTGAATGGGGCTCCCTGTGCAGTGGGGAGTCTGCTTCTCACTCTGCCCCTCCTCCTGCTTGTGCTCTCTCACTTGCTCTCTCTAATAAGTAAAATCTTAAGAAAACAAAAAACTTTTTAAACTCTGTGTAGGTCCTCTAATAATCTCCCTCAGTGTTAAACTACACCTCTCTTTGCATGGATATTTGGGTCTCTGCTGCACTGTCCCTAATTTCTAAGTGCTGATGACAGTGAGTGTTTCATTCATACTTTCTTTTAAATTTTTTTAAATTTTTTTTTTTTTTTGAGAGACAGAGTGGGGATTGGGTGGGTAGAGGAAGAGAGAATCTTAAGCAGACTCCCTACGTAGCAGGGAGCGAGACAGGGGCTCAATCACAGGACCTGAGGTGAAATCAAAAGTGGGATGCTTAACGGACTGAGCCACCGAGGCGCCCCCATTCATACTTACTTTCTAATAACTCATACAATACACTCTGGTTTCTCCTCAAATGTATAAATCTAATAACTCATTCAAAGAAAATTCCGCTCCAAAAGAGAGTGAATACAGAGACTAAAAACGGAGGAGCATGTGATACAGATTTAAGAATGGTGCAAAACCTGGATAACTGAGGGGGAGGACACGCCTAACCTTTACCTGCAGGCAAGAACCTTGCGAGTTCGGTCTCGGCACCCTTCTGTTTCCGGGCCTTACGGCCTGGCCCGCGCTTCTCCTTCTTCGTAGGGTCCAACTTGCGCCCCATAGCACTGGAGAAAAGAAAAATGGGAGAGGGTAGAGTCGCGCGTGTTGGAAAGGGAAACGGAGACCGCAGACTTAGCGTATTAGAGTGGGAAAGAGGACCGCCTCGAACCTCGACTCAGCAACCCCCAAAGCCCCTCATGGCATGACCAAACCTCCATTCCACGCTCGACCCAGCCCTTGGATTCCACGCCATTTGTACTGCGTCCCCCTCCCAACGCCCCAGTCTGCATCCACGCAGTCAACCTTCCCCGACTTCTTCCACACCCACCCGAAGCCTCGGCTCACCTGAAAAAGGGTCCAGGCACGAGAGACCTCCTCGGTAAGCGGCGCGGCACTCCACGTGCACGCCGAGGCTAAGGTTCGGACACCACACTCCAAGCTAACGTTTCACGCAGGCGCACAGAGGCGCGCTCGCCTCGCGGCCCCGCCTCTTCCGGTCCCTTCTAATCGCCCGCAAACCCGGAACGGACGTTCGCCGGGAACGCGCGCGGGACTGGCGGCGGGGGTGCCGGAGGAAATTCGACGGCGGACCGCTTCACTCACTCCCCGAGGGCGGAGAGAGCAAACAGGACGGAACCGTTTTCAACTTCCCCGCCCTTCCCGCAAAGCGTTTGGCTTCTTGCCTCACTGCAAACTTCAGTGGGATAAACTGGTACCTAGGACCCGCGGCCCTCCGTCTGGCACTCTCCACCCTAAATCTAGTCTCAAGATCATGGAATCCCATGCCATTCACCTCCTCCCAACCCTTTCATTAGGAAACCCGCCTCTTCGACCCTACCGACCCCTGCTCAGCCCATCAAGTAAGGTCTCTGCCTGGCTTCACAGGCCTAGAGGCCGGAGGAAGACCTCTTGTGTCCTAATTTCACACAAGTTAAAAAACTTCAGCCTTCCTTCGAATAAACACTAAGGCGGTGCTTAGTAGCTGTTAAAAACTTTTCCAAGTACTTTACTAGTTTTATCTTCTCAACTCTATGCAGAAGATATCTTTATTTTCTGAGAAATCTACAGCCCAGATAAGTTAACTTCCTCAGATCACAAAGCCATTAAACAGTGGTACAGGGTATGAGCCCAGGTGTAGTTTTGGAGCCCCTCATTTTCCAGGGGGCGGTCATCCTTGGTCCCGAGCACAGAAGGCACATGCACACAGAACATGGCTCTTCTGTAGGATACCGGCACACAAGTTAACCCCCTTCGTTTTCAGGTAACACATTTCCCAGAGCTGCCGTCCATACACACTCATCCACCTGCACCTACACCCACACTGAACCAGAGCACTAAAATACAAGGAAACTTTTATTTTCAATTTTCATCAAGAAATTTGCTGTGGTTTTTTATGCTTTTGGTTCTTTTCCTTTTTTTTTTTTTTTTTTCCACTTTATTTCATTCTAGCTGCTCAGTGGCTGGAGCCGCTGGGTTCCTGGTATTAAAAAGATGCCAACAGAGGTAGCTGTGTCTCGCCCAGGGGCCCGGCCCACTCTGAATACCCCAAAAAAGGAGAAAAGAAAACACAAAATAAACCAACAAAATAAAACCAAAAGGAGGAAGAAATTCAGATCATTTTCTTCAAGCCTGGCGGGAACCCACAACAGTTTGTGTGTAACAGGCGTTACAGTGGGGAGAAGCCAGGGCCCAGAAGAAGGCCAGCCCGCCAGCTCCCTGCAGACGGCGCCGGCGCTACTGCTGCATGTCTCTCCAGCAGGAAGGGCACCGCTGCCCCTCGCTCCCTCCCCTTCCCCAGTGCACGGGGGCTGTTCCTTTACAACACGGAAGATGGGGCAGAAGGAAGGAGAGGGTCTCTCAGGCCCCCAGGGGAGAAGCTGGGCAAGGGAAAGTGAGGAAGGTCACTGCTCAGCGGTGGAGGTGGTATCATCGATCCGGGTCTTCACTGCTGCTGGGCTACCTGGAGCAAAAGAGAGCCAAGGGAGTCAGAATCCCAAACCACGGGAAACTACCCAATCCCAAGGGAACTCCCTGGTAAGAGCCCCAATCTGCCCAGTATATGAAACTCGGGGTAGAGAGCAAAGTCACGAGTTCCAGAATGGCTCTGCTGAAAGAGCTGGCCAGAAGAAAAGGGTCTACCTGCTGTGGAGTAGGTTCAGGTGCTCGGTTTGCCAGGCGGCTGAGAATGTTGCGCTCTGACATCTGTAACCTCACAGCAACCGGGGGAATCCGGGCAATAGTGGCTGGGAGCCGGGTCACGTCGGCTTTCATGTCACTCAGCAGTTCTTCTAGCTGTTTCAGAACTGCACAGAGGGAAAAAACAGGCGGTGAGCTGTGGTGGTCAAGACTGAGATCCTTCTGGGGAGCCTGGGTGGCTCAGTCGTTAAGCGTCTGCCTTCGGCTTGGGTCATGATCCCAGGGTCCTAGGATGGAGCCCCACATCGGGCTCCCTGCTCAGCGGGAAGCCTACTTCTCCCTCTCCCGCTCCCCCTGCTTGTGTTCCCTCTCTCAAATAAATAAATAAAATCTTTTAAAAAAAAAGACTGAGATCCTTCTTACCGCAGTGAACCCGGCCCCTCGTTTATTCTCAGTGACCAAGCGAGTGATGTGCTGGAGTGCTGAGTATTGTTTTAGTCACTGAGTCGCCTGACCCACCTCGGCCACACTCGTTCCTATTCCTCATATTGCAGTTCCAACTGTCCATGATGCTATGCATTTTTACATCCCCTAACCCTCACTGTACCTTGCTCCCTCCTGTCTCTTATTTTCTCCACTCCCTGAGAGAAGATTTCTGTTTCCTTTTCTCACCATCTTGGCTTTCGGAGCTGTCTTCTCCTTCCTTTGAACCAGCCTCCTTTTCCTCATTTCACCCTCCACCCCCCTCATCATGTTTTAACTTTAATTAGAAATGCTGAAAGGGGTCTAGAATTTGACGGGATCTTAATTCACCAGAAGTTAACTCCACAATATCCCAGATAACACTGTATTATTCTGCTTTCCTTTCCACCTCCGAGAACTTGAATATATTGAGTTAGAAGAGGCAAAGAACTACTGTCCTCGATTGCCTCTAAGATATTAGCTTTCCGAGGAAGAAAGCAAAGACCCCCAGCACATCCTAAGTGCCCAGACAGAGGGGCTCTGAAAAAGGTCTGGAAACCAGCAGTAACTATATGTTTGGGTGGGGGGTAGGGGGGGTAGCAGAAAAAGGCTGAGTCAGCAGGAGGCAGGGGAGCCACTGGCTACCTTTGTGCAGGACCGCATTGGCAGGCTTGTTTCCGGCCATTGACTCCTTGGACAGGTGCTGGTGACTCTCCGCCAAACACTCCACTTCAGCAAAGCGCGTGTTTAGGGCCATGGAAGGGTGAGAGGGGTCCTCTGACATGTTCAGGTAAGCTGCCCGGCGCAGCTGTTCCTCAATCACCAGGGCTTGTTCTAAGAGCTGGAGAACGATAAAGAGGAGAGGGGAGCTGCACGGACACCAGCTTTGCTTATTTCTGATGGGTCTCCCCCAATCGATAAAAAACCTTACCGACGGCTCCCCCACACCCAAGCCCTTCAACATCACGTTACTTTGTTTACTCCCACTTGGAAGTTCATATTTCTAAAACTCTTTGCCCTTTATGGATTCGCTTATACAAAAATGATTAAAAATTCAGTCCAGAAAACAGATCGTATAAAAAATTATCACAAGTAACTGCACCTCCCAGAGATACTGTTAACATGTTGAGGTTCTTCCTTGCATCTGTATTTCTTAAGTAGCTGAGGTCACTCTATATACCTGTTGTGTTTTCACTCAAAGTTCCATGGCAAAAACCTTCATTATAACTGCCCTTCATAAATGATTTTTAATGGTTGCGTGGTAGTCCGTCCTATGGCTATACCTACCACATCGTATTACTTAAGTTGTTTTACTTTTTAAAAGTATTTGTTGTTTCTTTTATCTCCATATCTCACTCCCGTTCCTTTCTGTCCCCAACAGGCAATGCTTCTACTATACTTACTGCGTGGCTTCGTGCAGGTGTTCTTGAAGACTGAGTTTTGTTTCATGTGCACATTTCTTATTTATAGAATGTTGTTCTGTACACATAAAAAGCCTTTTATCCCTTTCCCCACTTCAGATCTTTTCAAAACATTCAATTTATGTTGTTCTAACACATCTATTTCGTTCCTTCTAACTGTTGCTTAAAATGCTCCATGATGTGAATCCACATTTTACCTATCCACACTCCCAGTCAATGTCCCAGGCAAACAGCTAGGTTACTTCCGGGCCCCACCCCCAAAAATCATACTGCAATGAACACTTACACAAGTCACCTGACGGAGCTATGTAAAAGGTTCTTTGCAATATATTCCAAGAGACAGAATGTTGATTCAGAAGTTATAAGACTTAATTTGCTCAAGTATCCATCCACTGGTTCTTAAAGACAATAAAGCCATTAGGGGTCAGGAAACAGGACAGTATGAGAATAATGGGCTGTTGTTTCTTCCACAAGACACGCTCCATCGAGCAGAGTAATTTATCCCCAGACTGACCAAGCATCTACTTTCGATCTACATACCCTGTGTCTCCTTCACTGCCTCCTCCTGTCCCAAACTATGAGCTTTCTCCAGGATCATCGGCCCTCGGCTTGCTGCTGTTCTTTTAAAGAACTCCCTTAAGTGATTTCTCCTCTCCCAGTTCAGCCAGCCCCTCCGTGCAAAGGGATCTGATGCTTTCCAAACCTGCATTTCAAGCACTGAGTGTTCTGATTCCACTCATGTGTGGTTGATCACTCTTTGATCCCACTTGTTTATGGTGTGAGGGGTAGGTAGTGGGAGGATATTAGTTAGGACTTTTCTAAAATTGAACTTACTCTTTCTACAAACTACTCCCTCTCCTCACCTCCCTGATCTGTCAATGGTAATTTTTCTCAGTGACTCGGGCTCAAAACTTTAGTTTTATATCTCAAATCCATTAAGTCAAGAGTCAGCAAACTGTGTTTTTGTATGACCCAAGAGCTAAGAATGGTATTTTTACATTTTTAAATGGTTGGAAAAAAATCAAAATAGTTTGTGACACTTTATAAAAAATACATGTTCAAATTTTCCTATCAACAAATAAAGTTTTATTGGAACACATTCATACTTCTTCGTTTAGAACTTGTGGCTGCTTGCACACTATGACAGAGTATTTGCAACATGTGTGTTCCACAAGGCCTGAAATAGTTATTATCGGGCCCTTTAACAGAACAGACTTGCTGGCTCTACAATAAAGCAGTAAATCCTATCAATTATTTGGTCTCTTGTCTCCCTTTACCTTATCCTTTTCATTTTCTACAACCAGCATCACAGCCCAGCCCTTACTACCTCCTGACCATCAGACAGTTCTATAATCTCATGAGTGTTCGGTTTCCATTTCTCCTGTCGTATTAAAACTCTTCATGAACCTTCAATGGCTGCCCGTTAACTATAGGGTAAAGTCCAAACTCTTATCTGGTGCCAAAAACCCACCTACTGGGCGCCTGGGTGGCTCAGTTGGTTAAGCGACTGCCTTCGGCTCAGGTCATGATCCTGGAGTCCCAGGATCGAGTCCCGCATCGGGCTCCCTGCTCGGCAGGGAGTCTGCTTCTCCCTCTGACCCTCCCCCCTCTCATGCTCCCTCTCTCTCTCATTCTCTCTCTCAAATAAAATCTTTAAAAAACAAAACAAAACAAAAAACCCACCTACTAACCTCTAGCCCTTACCTCACTCTCTAATCTACCTCCCACTATCACCCAACACAAATGTTTTCTACAGCTCAACTATAGAAACTACTTGCTGCCTCCAAACACCATAAGCTCTGCTGCCCCTAGGCCTTTGCCCTCCTTAATCCCGTTGGTTCAAACAACCTTCCGCTTCTATCCAGCTATCTCTAGGACATTCATCAAAACTTCATTCCAATACCATCTTCTCCATGAAGCCGTCCAGGAGCTCTCTGGGCTCCCCAAATTCCCCCGGAGAACTTCCGTATGGATCTCTCCCAATACACAGAGTGGCATTCATTTGATCACACATTTGCCTCTACCTTAAACCAAAAGCTCCTTGAGAACAGGCACCATGCCTTATTTGTCTTTGTATCCTCGTGCTACTCCCCATTGCTTGGCACATGATGTTTAAAGGTTCACTAGTGTACATTTCTTATCCCCCCAATGATACTCAGTTTAAAACTCACATGTCTCGTCTTCGTGGTATCCCATTTTGATGGTCTGCACACAGTTGCCCTCAACATACATTTGCTGAATTCCAGACTGAGATTCCCCTCAGTCCTGGGTTTACTAACCCTAGCGATTCTGAGAATGAACTCTACCTTTGCATCTCCTCTTTGCAACCACCCTACCCCTTATCCACACAGGGGCTCTCAAACCCACTGACAGCCCTCCCTCTTCAGAAGTCCAATTTAATCCCACCTCTGTATCTTTCCTGAATACTCTAACCTACAGTGGTCCCCTGACACATCCACTGCACGTCTGTGTCATTTATTAGTTTTCATTTATTTATTTTTAAGTAGGCTCCATGCCCAATGTGGGGCTCGAACTCACAACCCTGAGATCAAGAGTCGCATGCTTTACTGAGCCAGCCAGGTACCCCTTCATCTGTGTCATTTATCAGGCATGGTCATCTTCCGACTTGAAGAGCTGGTTAATTTTCAAGTCTGTATGTCTTGATTTCTTTTTAATTTTTTTTTATTTATTTACGTAATCTCTACCCCCAACACGGGGCTCAAACTCACAACCCTGAGATCAAGGGTCGCATGTTCTCCAGACTGAGCCAGCCAGGTGCCCCTGTTAAGTCTTGATTTCTAGTATTTAAGATACTTGGGAGCACAACGTTTCACAGAATACAAAGAGTTAAGCCAAGTACACTGGAGAATATACTAGATAGTAAGTCTGCACGACCAGACTTCCTCCTCTCTAGTCCCTTCTGCATTTCAAAGACTGTCACTTCAACACCATATTCCTCATCCTGCTCACCTTGAACCTTCGGGCTAGAAATTTATTCTTGATCTCTAAGAAATTGCCACGATTCATTTCACCCTTGAAAGGTTCATTGAGGATGGCATAGCGTGGGTCATTCTGGATGTCCTGCCACCGGGCATAGCCATGGCTTTTGGAAAACTGTTCAGGAAAAACAAAACAAGGAAAAGTAGGAACCTCACACAGTGAGACCTTTAGAACCCTTCACCAAGAACCTCAGCCTAGACTCAGGCAAAGGATACTTTATGATGCCAGCCAGCAGCCAGTAGTCATGCCGCCGATGCCAGATCTCGTAAGTCTTCTTGGTGACAGTGGCTGCCCGCTCCTCATTCTGCCAAAGGGAGTGCAACTCTGAAGAGGAATTTGGGGAAGGTTGAGGAGAAAAAGAAAGGCAAATATCTGTAAGAATGCAAAAAGCTATTTATTCCTGCCCCCACAGATGCCATCTTAGGAGTACACCTCTGGCTTTCCAACAGAGGCAGAGGAAGGTGCAATCGACTCGGCAGTCCCTCATCTGGTAGAGGTGAAGTCTTCGTACCCTTGCTTCTGACTAGAACCCTAATTTCACTTCAGATCCTTCTAACCCCAGTTGGTCCCTCATTGTCATACCGGTAAAACCACCATCCGCGATGTTGAACATGAAACGCTGTTTAATATTTTTTTTCTGCTTCTCATCATTCAGGTCCTTAGGGGTCTCTCCATTCTGAAGCATCACCTCCTTTTTCTCTTCTTCTTCTTTCTTCTCTTCTATAGGACATGCAGAAGAAAAAAAAATGTCAGCTCCAGGCAGAAGCATAGCACCTTGGCCCTTACCCACAGCATTCTATGCCCTAAGTATCCAGCCACCTCCACCCTTTCTCCACACAGGTATTTCTCAAAGCTGGAAAAAGGTGCCACTGGCCCATAATAATCATATGCAGGGACAGATGAAGTCTTTTAGCTTGGGATAAAGTAACTATCTGGGTGTGGATGGGGAGAAGCCAGCAGGGTGTCCCAGAAATAAAGCCCTTGCATGTAGTTTTAGAGTCCTTTACAATCACAATCAGCTTTCTCCAAACACTCACCTTTGTCCTCTACCACAATGGGGGTCAGATCTACTGCTGACTTTTCCTCTACCTTCTCCACGTCAGCAACACCTGGGGGGGGAACAGATGGCATTGAGAGTGTATAAAGAAGAAGGTTCTGGGGTGTCTGGCTGGCTCAGTCGGTACAGAGCATGCAACTCTTGATCTTGGGGCTGTGAGTTCGAGCCCCATGATGGGTACAGAGGTTACTTAAAAATAAAATCTTTAAAAAAAAAAAAAAGGAAAAAAAGAAGGATGTTCTCCTCTGTCCCACACCATAGCCAACCAGAACAGTCTTAACCCTACATCAATGATTAATGTCATAAAAGATGTCTTAAGGGGTTAAAAACCCTCAAGTTAAAATCAAGGGTGCAGGATTCTCCAGTGTGTCCCTTCCTCCTGATATGTCCTTAGCCCAGCTAGAAGTCCAAGAGCTTCACAGGGATCTGGATGTAATAACTTGAAAATGTGGATACCTTTGGGCTCTGTCTCCATCGGTTCCTCTGTTCTCTCCTTCACCTCTGCCTTTTCCACTTTCTCCTCTCCCTCCGGAGGTTCAACAAGGACTTTTTCGTCCTCTGAGGCAGGGGCAGGGGTTTGTGTACACTTCAAAGGAAAAAATACAGAAGCTGAGGCAGATAGACCAGCAACCGAAAGGATGAGTGGGCTTATCCATTTATCTTCGGTATGGCATCCAGTCACTCCCCCAGCTCTTACCTCAACGGTGGCCTCGGGGGCTGCAGACTTAACCTCCTTTTCTCCTTCTGCACTCTCTTCCTCTTTAAGGCTATTCTCCTCTATTTTTATCCCATCCTCTGCAGATCAATAGAAGTCAATTAATTAGGAAAAAGGTTCGAGATCAGAGAGAAGGTCACGCCTTCTCAGTTGGTCTCATCTTTAATTGTCCTCTCGTGCCTTTAAGAGCCAGCCCTATTCTTAGGACGGCTCTCCTAAACTGAGAGGGAGATTGCTGTGTGTCCTGCCAGACTCCCCTGTCAGAGCTGAGCACAAGAGAGCAGAAAAAGCACTGGCAAGGACAGAAAAGGACAGTACAGGCAGACTTACCAGCAGGTGGGGCAGGTGCAGGGGTATTGGGTTGTGTGTCCCCTGGAGTGGAGGGTGTAGGAGTCTTTGGGGAAGGTGACCCTGGCTGAGACATTTTCTTGTTTTCTTCTACTTCAGCAAGTTCAGGCATGCTCCAGCGCCCATTGACATGTTCAAACTCCTGAACCTGTAGCAATGGGACAAGAAAGTGAAGATCCAATTCCAGCTCTAGGCTCCTTTCCTGTTGGCCCTCTAGTTTCCCCTAGAAACTCTGAACAATGCAGAGGGGCTCACCTTCTTTCGAATCAAGGACATGACACCAATCCTAGTAAGGACATGCTGGCGAGACAGGCCTTCTCGGGGGACACCATCAGCAAAGGTCTCAGCCCCATCTGCTCCTGGCTCACATAAATGTCGCATGAAAAGAGATACATAAGCCCTGTAGTAAAGAAGTGAGAAATGAGTTAAACAGCAATAAGGCCAACTCCTAGATGAGATCTTTCCCACTTATCCTAGACAATAACTCTGGCTCCATCTTGACATAAAGCCTGCCATCACACTGAAGGCCAGTTCTCCAGACCCCACACCATGCCCTGGGTTCTCCTCCAGGGAAGCTAGGAACACAAAGAACCCTATTACTAACAGCTACACCTGCCAACTTCAACAGAGAAACTGCCAATCTCTGCACAGCCTGGACTAGTACCGCGGAATGACCACAGATCAAAAGCTCTTGCTTGGGGGGCCTGGGTAGCTCAGTCAGTTAAGCGTCTGCCTTCAGTTCAGGTCATGATCCCAGGGTCCTGGGATTGAGCCCCGCTGAGCCCCGCATCAGGCTCCTTGCTCTCTCTCGCTATCTCTGTCATTATCTCTGTCTCTCTCTCAAATAAATAAAATCTCAAAAAAATAAAAAGAATAAAAAAAAATAAAAGCTCTTGCTCTACATCAGTCATTCCAGCTCTCAACTTACTTGAACTCTTTCTCTGATTTGCCTCGCAGATCTCTCACAAGCCACTGGGTGGTAAAAGCATCCTGAGGTGGCATCCCATATCGCATAATTGCATTAAGAAAGGCTTTTCGCTGACGAGCATTAAAGCCAAGTACCTAGAGAAAGAAGGCGCCTAGGTGAGAGGGAGCAGGCCTTACTCCATCAAAGACCAAATATCTAGCACTTACCCACCCCCTCCCTAGACTTATATGACACTTACTTCAATATTCCCACCAACACGGGCCAACAGAGGAGGCAATGGCTTATCTTTATCATTCCGCAGGCCCTTACGACTGGGCCTGCGGGGAGCTGTAAGAAGAGAAGGATACATGAGTGACACTGGTAAGGGTGTTAATCAAAGCGATATTTAAAAAGCTAGCAGAAAGGCATAGCTCTCACCTTCTGAGCGTTCATCAAAGTCTTCATCACCTTCCTCTGAGGCCACTGAATAATCGGACTGGTTGTCGGACTGGTCGTCCTGCCAATCTGGAGGGAGAGAGGGCAGATGAGCGGGGCCCACTGCTCTAGTGGAACGGCCCATGGGTGGGGGGCGGGGCCGGCCACACACACCTCGGTCCTCCTGGGAGCCATCATTGTAGTTGACCTGTTTACGGATTCTTTTTCCTTTGCCCAGATTTCGGGCTAGATCTTCTTGCTGCTGCTCATAATGGTGCCGCAGCAATTTCTCCCAGTAGTCAGGATCCACACTTTCTTCCTGTTTTATGATTTCTCGTTCTACCTCCTCTTCCTCCTGGGACAGAGGGAGGGCCAGGACTCAGGGGTGCTGAAGTCAGCACCACCAGCTACCCCTGGTCCTCACAGTTCCCATTCTGCTAGCTCCTTTTCAGGACTGGACTCTGACATACTTAGTGTGCCTGCTTGGACCTAAGAACTTAAAAAGAAATTTAATTGACAGGACATGGGTCCTCATAATTACATACAGATTAGCAGTCAACATAACTAAAGAAAAACATGGGATGACACTGTTATCACAAAAGAATGAAGAGACAGTATGCTTTCTTCTAACCCCTTTGACTGACACCTATACCGCTGGGAGACAGCAAAATGTAGAAAAGAGAGATTAGATAGCAAGGCAGAACGGAAGGGCTTCTGAAATGCTGCAAAAGATTTCTTAAGACATAAAGGAGAAGGGCCATAAGCTCTTCTGTTCATTACTTCATAAAAGTTTGCCAACTATGTGCAAAAAAACAAAGCAAAAAACCCAAACAAATTATACATACATATCCTATGTCCCAGTAACGTTTATGCTCCTCTGAAATTCTTGTATTTTTTTCAAACACTTCAGGACCAGTAATTGATTCCAAATCCCTCACATTAGAACTAAACCACTGCTAACAGCATAGTAACAGAAACAACCTAAATGCCCATCATTATGGAACTAACCGAACAAATTCCTGGTGGTAAGGAGTGGGCAAAATGGGTGAAGAGGGTCAAAAGGTACAAACTTCCAGTTATAAACAAGTCCTGGGGATGCAATGCACAGCCTGGTGACTACAGTTAATAACCCTGTATTACATTACTCAAAGTGGTTTTTTTGTTTGTTTGTTTACTTGAGAGAGAGAGAATGCACACATATGAGCAGAGGGAGAAGCAGGCTCCCCACTGAACAGGGAGCCCGATGTGGGACTTGACCCCAGGACCGAGATCATGACCTGAGCCAAAGGCAGACGCTTAACCAATTGGGCCACCCAGGTGCCCTCAAAGTAGATCTTAAAAGTTCTCATCACAAGAAAAAAATTGTATTAAGTATGCATGGTGACAGTTGTTGACCAGACTTATCATGGTGATCATTTCACAAAATACACAAATATTGAATCAATTTGTTGTATACCTAAAACTAACATTAATGTGGTCTGTCAGTTATAACTCAATCTTAAAAAATAAATAAGCTACAGTACTTCCAAACAAGGATATATTATGCAACAAGAAAAAAGGGAAGGGGAGTCTGGGCTGGCTCAATCAATAGAACATGCAACTCTTGATCTCGAGGTTGTTAAGTTTGAGCCCCACAGTGGGTGTAGAGATTACTTAAAAAAATAAAATCTTTACGGGGCGTCTGGGTGGCTCAGTGTGTTAGGCATCTGCCTTCGGCTCAGGTCATGATCTCAGGGTCCTGGGATCGAGCCCTCCATCCGGCTCCCTGCTCAGCAGGGAGTCTGCTTCTCCTTCTCCCTCCGAAGCTCCCCCTCTGCTTGTGCTCTTTCTCTCTCTCACCCTCTCACTCGCTCTCTCTCTCAAATAAAATTTTTTTAAAAATAAAATCTTTTTTGGGGCACCTGCGTGGCTCAGTCATTAAGCATCTGCCTTTGGCTCAGGTTATGATCCCAGAGTCCTGGGGTCGAGCCCCGCATCTGGCTCCCTGCTCAGCGGGAAGCCTGCTTCTCCCTCTCCCACTCCCTCTGCTTGTGTTCCCTCTCTCACTGTGTCTCTCTGTCAAATAAATACAATCTTTAAAAAAAATAAAAATAAAAATAAAAAAATAAAATCTTCTTTGGGGCGCCTGGGTGGCTCAGTCATTAAGCGTCTGCCTTCGGCTCAGGTCATGATCCCAGGGTCCTGGGATCAAGCCCCCCATCGGGCTCCCTGCTCAGCGGGAAGCCTGCTTCTCCCTCTCCCGCTCCCCCTGCTTGTGTTCCCTCTCTCACTGTGCTTCCCTCTGTCAAATAAATAAATAAAATCTTTTTAAAAAATAAATAAAATCTTTTTTAAAAATTTGAAAAAAAAAGGAGGGGAGGTCTTTATGTACCAATTTGGACTAAATCTCCAAGATTGATTGATTGATTGATTTAAAGATTTTATTTACTTACTTGAGAGAGAGAGAGCAGAAGCAGAGGGTAGTGGCAGAGGGAGAGAGGGGAGAGGGAGAGGGAGAAGCAGACTCTCCACTGAGCAGGCATCCCAATGAGGGGCTCGATCCCAGGACTCTGGGATCATGACCTGAGCCAAAGGCAGATGCCTAACCACATGAGCCACCCAAGCACCCCTTATTTATTTATTTTTAAAAGATGTTATTTATTGAAAGAGAGTGCAAGCAGAGGGGGGAACAGGGGCAGAGAGGGAGGGAGAGAGAAACCCAACAGACTCCCCACTGAGCTCAGAGCCTGGTAGGGGGAGGGGGGGCTCAATCCCACAACCCTGAGATCATAACCTGAGGCAACATCAAGAGTCAGATGCTTAACCAACTAAGCCACACAGATACCCCTAAATCTCTAAGATTTATTAAGTGGACAAAAGCAAGGTACAGAACATTATGCATAACAAACTACTTTGTGTTTAAAAGAAAAAGGGAGGGGCGCCTGGGTGGCTCAGTTGGTTAAGCACCGAAGCAACTAACTCTTGATTTCGGCTCAGGTCAAGATTTCAGGGTTGTGAGATAGAGCCCCATGTCGGGCTCCATGCTGCGCCTGCTTAGGATTTTCTCTCTCTCCCTCCCCCCCTCCCCGCTTTGTGCTCCTGTACTCTCTCTTAAAAAAAAAAGGAAAAGGGAAAAAGGTGTTTGTGCGTGTATGTGAGCACATGCACATGTGCATATATATGGATAGATATACATGTAACTTGTATGCACATAAAATACCTTTAGAAAAATATACAAGAAACTGAAAACATCAGTTATCTCCAGGGAGGGAATTAGATGGAAAAGAGATACCTTGTACCTTTTGAATCTTGACCAGTAAATCACTCTTTATTCAAAAAATATGATTTATAAAAGGTAAACAGCAGCTACAGTTACTTATGAGAGAGGACCACCTATATACCTGAGTAGCTGAGAGCAGAGGTTATCAATGGGAGGACCCCCTGCCCTTCCCCAACACTCAGCATGTGCTGCCCCAGCCAATCACCCCCATGCAGCCACTGCCCTGACAGAAACCCAGAGCACCTTACAGGAGGGCTGCTGTGATTGAATACCACTGGTCCACAGACCGAGGTCAGAATTTTCAGCCACAGTTACACACAACCGAGGCTGGCCGCACCACCTCCCGAGGAGAACAAAGATAATGGGTATATGTGAGAAAAACATAGCAAGGGGGATGGTTTTGAGTGAGAAGGGTGAGAAAAGATGGGAAAGACTACCAGCAATCTATGTCAATTCAAAGAACCCTGAGTTGAGTGGTCTAAAGGCGGGGACCAGAAGAGAAAGTAATTTTGTTTTTTTTATTTTATACTTCACTTCTAGGAGGAAAAATTATTAAAGAAGCCACACATTTATCAGTTTTAGGTTTTTTGTTTTTGGTAAAAAAGATCCAGAAAAGGAAGGGAAGAGAAAAAGGGAAAACAATTCTAATGTTTTAAAAAGTACAGGGAAGTAGGCTGCTTAGATATGTATCTCATCTCTTGCCTTTTCTCCAAAGAGACTTGAGATAGCAATCAGAAGTTTATTTGTAGGGTTAATAAAATACGTAAGCGAAAATGAGATTCTGATAAGGAAGAGCTAATATACATAAAAGTTTTCAGTGTGAAATTTGGCTGTGAGTTTCCTGACAGCCACAGCAAAAATGAGAGCATGACTGCCCATATGTGATGGTATTTATTTTCAAAGGAATAGATAGATCAATTCATCAATGTACTTACTGACTTACCTACAGATGTTTTCCTCTTGTCTCAAATACCATCCTGGTCTCAATAACAATTTCCAGACCAATCACCAAGCACAGCATTGCCTTAGACTCATACTCACCCCCATCTCTTCTTCCCGCACCACGTACTGGGCCACTTTGAACGAGCTCAAATATTCATTCATGCCCTGCAATTCTGTGTCTTCTGTCTCATCCTGATTACGGTCCAGGAGTCGCTCAATGGCCTTGTCATCATAGTGGATAACACTGCTATCTTCTCCCTCTTTGTTGTCTCCTCCTATAAAGAATCAGAGGTCCACACCCTCAAAGTCAGCTTCAGCAGCTGCAGTGGTAAAAAATCCCACAGGACCCTAGGGCCAAGTCTCAGGACCCTAAGTATCAAATACATCCTTTCGAGAGGCCAAACCCCACACCAAAACAAGTTTTCCTGCTAGCTTACCTCCGTCTGTGGCTTCATCCTTAAATAGTTCCTCAGTGCCAAACTTGAGGATGTCATCAAGCTCCTGTTTGGACATGGATCCAGTCTTGGAGCCCAGCCCAGGCCGAACCACGAGATGCGTCAGCATCATCTTCTTCTTTGCCACCTGCGTGATGCGCTCCTCCACTGACGCACGGGTCACAAACCGATATATCATCACCTTCTTATTCTGCCCAATACGGTGAGCTCTGCTAAAAGCCTGAAGTTGGGCACAAAACAAAGTCAGAAACTGAAGTAACCATATTTTCCGGCTTCTGCTCTTGCCCTGACATCCACATAGTAAGCTAAATCCAGCACGAGGCAGCTTGCTTTCACATGAAACTCTAAAACTCACCCCCCGCCCCAGACCCCACCCTCCATCATGTTACTCCAAATAAGACCACAGCTAACCCAAACTCTCTGGCTCACAATAAGGTAAAAGACATAAAAAGAATCTAATGTTTCCCCCTGAAACAACTAATTCCAGATGGTGGAGTCTTCGCAGAGAACACTTGCATTACCAGTGAGTTACTGTATACAAAGACCGCTACCTCTGCTCACCTGGATGTCATTATGGGGGTTCCAGTCAGAGTCATAGATAATAACTGTGTCTGCAGTGGCCAGATTGATTCCAAGGCCCCCGGCTCGAGTGGAAAGCAGGAAGCAGAACTGTTGAGCACCCGGTGCTAAGAAAGGAACCAAAACACCATTAGAAGTGTCTCCTAAGGGGTGCCTGGGTAGCTCAGTCGTTAAGTGTCTGCCTTCGGCTGGGGTCGTGATCCCAGGACCCTGGGATCAGCCCACCTCAGGCTCCCTGCTCAGCAGGAAGCCTGCTTCTCCCTCTCCCACTCCCCCTGCTTGTGTTCCCCCTCTCGCTATGTCTCTGTCAAATAATAAAATCTTTTTTAAAAAAATCCACGTAATGAGCCACATTAACAGGTTAAAAAAAAATTCTGATTGTCTCAATAGATATGCAAGTGCATCAGATAGATTTCTAGCATTTATTAATGATCAAAAATCTTACATTAAGGGGCGCCTGGGTGGCTCAGTCGTTAAGTGTCTGCCTTCGGCTCAGGTCATGATCCCAGGGTCCTGGGATCGAGCCCCACATCGGGCTCCCTGCTCCACAGGAAGCCTGCTTCTCCCTCTCCCACCCCCCTGCTTGTGTTCCCTCTTTCACTCTGTGTCTCTCTGTCAAATAAATAAATAAAATCTTAAAAAAAAAAAAAAAAAGTGTCTCCTGAACTCCAATTAATAAATGTAGAAGGCATGTCAGAAATACAAAACATCATCAGGCAAACACCACGGTAGTAATCACTGTAAGCAAGGTCCACAGATGGATGCTGAAATCAATGTACAAGTTTAAAGAGAAAAGGTGCATGACCATAGTCTCGATACCTCCCTCATCCAGTTATGGAACGGGTAAGTCATGGGGGTGAAAGGCAGACACAGAGAATACACTCAGTAATACTGTAATAGCGTTGTATCACGACAGAAGGCAGCTACACCCATGGTGAGCCTTGTCCAATCACTACCTTGCAGAGCTGACACCAATGTAACACTCTTGTGTCAACTATACTTCAAATTAAAAAAAAAAAAAAAGACATTTATCAGGATTAATTCTAATGGGAAAAAGAGTAAGTTTACCGTCGAGAAACTAAGTAGATACCACCTGAACTGAGTGATCAAGGTTAACATCCCCAGTAATGGGACATTAGCAACATCATGTCCTCCCCGATATGATGCAATGAAAAGAATACAGCACTTCTTCTATGGCATTCTTGCCCAAAATGTCTACTAAGCTCAACCTGCTATGAGAAAACACCGGACAAACCCAAACTTAAGATATTCTAGGGGCGCCTGGGTGGCTCAGTCGTTAAGCGTCTGCCTTCAGCTCAGGTCATGATCCCAGGGTCCTGGGATCGAGCCCTACCTCGGGCTCCCTGCTCTGCAGGAAGCCTGCTTCTCCCTCTCCCAGTCCCCCTGCTTATGTTCCCTCTCTCGCGGTCTCTCTCTGTCAAATAAATAAAATCTTTAAAAAAAAAAAAAGAGGGCGCCTGGGTGGCTCAGTTGGTTGAGCGACTGCCTTCGGCTCAGGTCATGATCCTGGAGTCCTGGGATCGAGTCCCGCATCGGGCTCCCTGCTCAGCAGGGAGTCTGCTTCTCCCTCTGACCTTCCTCCCTCTCATGCTCTCTGTCTCTCATTCTCTCTCTCTCAAATAAATAAATAAAATCTTTTTTAAAAAAAAAAAAAGAGACATTCTATAAAATAACTAACCAGTGATCCTTGCAAGTACCAATGGCATGAGAGCAAAGGAAAGAATGAAGAACTGTCACAGATAGGAAAGAGACACAACAACCAAATGCAATGGGGGATCTGGTATTGGACCCTGAAATATGGAAAAGGACATTAGGAGGAAAACTGGTAACATTCAATTAAGATCTACAGTTCAGTTACTAGTATGCCATCAATCATCACTTCCTGCTTTTGACAGTTATACTGTGATTATGTAAGCAGTTATTATTAAGAGAAGCTAAGTGAAGAATATATATGAACTCTGTATTATTTTTTCCTACTTTTAAGTCCAAAATTATTTTATTTTTTTATTTTTTAAAGATTTTATTTATTTATTTGACAGAGAGAGACAAAGCAAGAGAGGGAACACAAGCAAGGGGAGTAAGAGAGGGAGAAGCAGGCTTCCCGCTGAGCAAGGAGCCCGATACGGGGCTCGATCCCAGGACCCCGGGATCACAACCTGAGCCAAAGGCAGACGCCTAACGACTGAGCCACCCAGGCACCCCCGAAATTATTTTAAAATAAAAAATGAGGGAGTGCCTGGCTGGCTCAGTCGGAAGAGCGTGCAACTCTTGATCTCGGGGTCATGAGTTCAAGCCCTACGGTGGGTGTAGAGATTAATAAAAAAATAAATAAACTTTCTAAAAACTAACTTAATCAAATCAGAAATAAGAAGGAGGGGGAAGAATGGGAGGAGTGGCAGCTACGGAGACAGGTATGCCACATATTTGCGAACTGAGCTTGGTAAAGTCTTGGTCCCTCTCTGGGACTCAAGATACAACGAAGAGGGTTAAATAAAATGCTCTTCGTGTGGCAAAAAGAATGAAGACTCCAAACGGAAAAAAAAAAAAATCTGCCAGGAATAGTCCAAAACATCCTTTCAATCAAGGCATTCAAAAGCTTTATTCTTCCATATCACAATTGACAAAAACTCTAAAGAACCGTAAAGAAAAGCAGACAGACAAAAACAAGTGATCCAGGAGCGCCTGGGTGGCTCAGTCGTTAAGCGTCTGCCTTCGGCTCAGGTCGTGATCCCGGGGTCCTGGGATCAAACCCCGCGTAAGGCTCCCTGCTCGGTGGGAAGCCTGCTTCTCCCTCTCCCACTCCCCCTGCTTGTGTTCCCTCTCTCACTGTGTCTTTCTCCGTCAAATGAATAAATTAAAAAATCTTAAAAAAAAAAAGAACAAGTGGTCCATACAAAGACATGAGTAAATGAGAATGCATGGACTAAAACCACTCCCTCCCACTTACCATTGAAGCGATCAATGGCCTCTTGCCGCATGTTCCCAGTGATCCCACCGTCGATACGTTCATACTTATAACCTTCATGTTCCAAGAAATCCTCCAACAGGTCCAGCATTTTGGTCATCTGGAAAAGGAGCACAGTTCAGTGAAGGGGGAGTCAGATGACAGTTGCTTTCCTCGCGTCGCTGAGGGCAGTCTACTGCTTTCTCCTCAAGCTCCCAGCCCAGCCCACACAATACCTGAGAGAAGATGAGTACACGGTGCCCACCCTCCTTAAGGTTCTTGAGCATCTTCTGAAGCAGCAATAATTTCCCCGATGCTCGGATGAGGGCACTGCCATCATACATGCCATTAGGCATTTTAGGGGCTTCCTGAGGAAAGAAGCCAAAAAGAAACAAACACTGAGCCAAATGGAGCAACTCCAGCGCAGCGGGGGCCAAGAGGAGACAGGGCGTACCATCGCAGCCACAGGGAAGAGGTATGGGTGGTTGCAGCACTTCTTCAGATCCATCACCACATTTAGCAGAGAGACCTGGTTGCCACCACCTCGAGCATTGAGTGCTTCAAAATTTCGAGTAAGAATGTACTTGTAGTATTTCCTACATGGACAAGATGGAGAGAGAAGTCAGACTCGAGAGCCTTTAGAGGACTCTTAACCTTTATATGACTCATGACACAGTCCCAAGGTCTGAGATCTTCCTTCCAACACATCTCACTTTAGGACCTAACGGCTGGAAACCTAACAGGCACCACCGCCAGCACCATCACGTGAAGGAAGGTATTTAACTACATACGAACTACGGCATGAGGTTTCTGTGTGATCTCGCTTGCTCCCGTCACCAGATGCCTGGCAGCAGAGTACAGGAAGGAATCAGAAACACTCTGCAGACTAGTAGGTGTCTAACTACTTGGACAAAATGGAGTCAATGCTTCTGTCCCTTCTGACTCACTTCTGCATAGGGCTCAGCTCCACGCGCACAATCAGTTCTGTCTTGGATGGCATATTCTTGAACACATCAGCTTTGAGCCGCCGCAACATATGAGGGCCCAGCATGTCATGCAGTTTTTTAATCTGGTCCTCCTTGGCAATGTCGGCAAACTCCTCCAAGAAGCCTTCCAAGTTGCTTCAGAAAGAGAAAGGAAAGTGATATAGGAAATGGGCAACAAGAAGAATTAGAAGCAGAATTATCAGCTGATTATGGAGAAACACACACTTACTGGAATCTCTCGGGGGTGAGAAAGTTGAGCAGATGAAACAATTCTTCTAGATTGTTTTGTAACGGAGTCCCGGTCAGCAACAGCTTGTGTTGGAGTGAGTAACCATTTAACACCCGGAAGAACTGGAGAAGCATATGGAGAAGGTGAAATTCAATGAAAAGAGAAATCTGGGAGATGTCTGCAAACCTGAGCTGTTTCACTGCCCAATGGTTAAGCCTCCACCCCGCCCCCCCCCCCCATCTCCATCCCCCTTTTAAGGCCTGGCCACCAAGAGGAATCACAAGCGAGGAGGGAAGGCAGAGACTATTTGACCCTTTCCTCTCCTCCCAGGTCCTCCCCTTAAGGAGTAGGTGGTACTAGAAAACTCAAACCGGAGGCAATAACCTCCCTCCCTTCACTCTCACCTTTGACTGATTGTTCTTGAGCCGATGTGCTTCATCCACAATGAGGCAGGCCCAATCAATGGAACCCAAGATAGCCATGTCAATGGTAATCAACTCATAGGATGTCAGCAGCACGTGGAATTTCACAGATGCCTCTTTCTGCACAAAGAGGCAACCTGGTCACTAACGTTCAACCCCTCCAGTGAAGGTTAACCCAAGGGACTTATGGGGTTTTCCCTCCTCCCAACTGTTATCCTTCTGCCTCACCGCAGGGACTAGAGTCAGAGGGAAGCCGACTAAGCCCGCAGCAACAACTCCCTCTAGGGTGGTCTTCCTCCCACTGAGATACCTTCATGCGAGAGGCTTTCTTGCCACCACGAATGGCATTGTCTTCAAAGGAGAACTCATTCTCTCGGATGATGGCACGGCTGTCTTTGTCACCCACGTAGGTCACCACATACATATCTGGAGCCCACATTTCAAACTCCCGCTCCCAGTTGATGATGGTAGAAAGAGGGGCACTCACTAGGAAGGGGCCTTTGGAATGACCCTTGGAGAAAGAAGAGAAGTGGCGGAGTAAGGACCGCGGGCCCCAGCACCCATCTCTACCACTGCCCCCAAGGCCGGCTGAGAACTGGCATGTCTGCTGCTACTCCTACCCTCACCTTTGTCTACGCAGGAGAACACCTGGCCTACTCCTTCCCACTGCACACCCACCTTTACAGAGAGTTTAGAACCCGACCCCATCCTGTAAATCTTTCTGTGCTAATTCCACTCACAACTCTGCTTATCTCAACGGGTATTTGTTCCCCTAAGACTGAGGCTCTATGCATTCACCAATGATTCTACCCAGGGCTCCATCCCTTCAATCCATCTCTGTGTACGTGTGTCTATCTTACTGTCATTCAACAATGTTCTTCAAGTTCCGTGACCAATTTTTTCCTTCTTTTTTCTCTCTCCTCAAGAGCGTGAAAAAACCACAAACACAAAATACCCACACACAAAACTAACAGCCCAGCGTTCCTACCTCCTTGTAGAGAGAATAGAGGAAGACTGCTGTCTGGACAGTCTTCCCAAGGCCCATCTCATCAGCCAAGATGGTGTCGGTGCCTTGAGCCCAGGAGAAGCGCAACCAGTTCAAGCCCTCCATCTGATAGGGGTGCAGGGTTCCACCCGTAGCATCCAGGTACTCTGGCTGTCGCTCATACTTCACTGTTGGCTGAAGGATGAAATGAAGGAAGTCAAGAGCTGGCAAGGAACTCCCTTCCTTGCATAAGACAGCAGATGCTTGCTCCTCACACATCCTCACTAGATCCTCAAGAGCCACAAAGAACTGTGGGAAAGAAGATCCTCAATGGCTACTGTAACTTTGCGTTTGATTTAGGATCCTCCAGGAAGCAGGACAACTAATCCATCAGACCGACTGAGATCTTGGTCCTACAGATCTCTGACGGAAGACAGCATCATACAGCCTCCCTAGCAATATAGTAATTCTGCTAATCAAGATCCACCAGATCAATAATCCTATGTTCCTCCTAGAGTCTTTTTTTTTTTTTTTAAGATTTTATTTATTTATTTGACAGACAAAGAGAGCCAGAGAGCACAAGCGGGGGGAATGGCAGAGGGAGGAGAAGCAGGTTCCCTGCTGAGCAGGGAGCAGGGAACCCGATGTGGGCCTGGATCCCAGGACCCTAGGATCATGACCTGAGCCAAAGGTAGATGCTTAACCGATTGAGCCACCCCCACATCCCTAGAGTCATTTTTTTAACCTTAACAGTCCTTATGTTCTATTCTACAAATTAAACCCAGAAAAAATAAGCCATGAATTAAGAGTCAGAGAAGACCCAGGTTCCAATACAAGCTTCATAAAAGCTTAGTTGTGTGACCCATCCCTAGGTAACACTTTCTCAATCACAGAAAATACCATCTCCTATGTTTTTATTTTCCTGATGATGCAAAGAGAAAATGATGCTAGCATTTCTGTCGTTTAGAGGTGTGGAGAAGTAAGGAAGCAGTCTGGCTCTGACACTGCTACTGGCAGAGCCGCACTAAAAGCACCATCCGGAGACTGCAGCACACACCGTACCCTCCTTCTTCTGCCCCAACTCACATCAACTGTAGGAGTTTCAGGAGGCCTCTCCAACTTCCTCAGCTTCACCTTCTTGAGCTTCTTGCCTGGTCGTCCTTCCTCACCCCTCATTAACTCCCTAAAGAAGACAGACATCACACAGCTACCCAAGGTCCTTCCCGGTAAGAACCAACTCCACACCTCAGCAAAGCTACCCACCTGTGGTTCCAATAGCTCTGCTTGAACAGGTCGTAGTCCTGTATCTCCACATCCTCGCTCTCCCAGGATGCCTGATCGTAGGGCAAGTCCCGCCACTTGATCAAGTAGTGGACGTGGCCCTTCTTGTCCACACTGAAAGGTCAAGGAGAAAAAAATCCTCACAGCCAGAAGGCCACTTCTCACTCTCAAAAAGTGCCCAAAATGCACGTTCCAAACTAGACTTCTAGGAAGGCCAGATGCCACACGTATTTAGAATCTCTACCACACCAGTCTCTGGACCTAAAATTACACCTAATCTATAGTTTTCTCCTATGGCTCAAATACCAAGATTCAGTAAGGTAAGAATAATAAAATGACATATCTCTTCCAAGTTTAAATCACCGGTGACATCCATTTTCTTACTCCCTTTGGCAGCAGTCTTCCAATGGATATGCTGCCTGCCTCCAGTACGCCCAAGACCACCACCAGTCTGGCCCAGCTCCACTGGTACCTGTGGTTGAGAATTCGGTGGATCATCATCCACTCAGGTTTTATCCCATAGCGATAGAAGCGTTCCTCCATCTCTGCAAATTTAGGGTCTTTGTTCTTGCGCTTCCGGCTCTTCTCTTCATCACCACCAAAGTCCCCAGAAGGTGGTTCGTCCATATCATTCTTCCGCTGATAGTTTCGGAACATCACTTGACAGTGCAGCTCCAACTGCAAGCAGGAAGAGACATCAGCCACCATGGAGTGGCATCCGCTCCTTCCAGCCACAAGGCCGTTTCTCATGACCCTCTTCACTGCAGCCCCCAGATCTCTACCCTATCCCAGGTTTACCTGCAGTTCAGACACCCAGGAGCAGTGCCAGTAAGACATGCCTTGCCATTTCACAAAGAACTGCCGCTCTGGCCGCCCCTCCAGGGGCTTGGGAGAGGGAGTATTGGGATCAGCATCTGGAGGCCGAGGCACTGGTGTGGGAGATGGTGGCTGACCCCATTTCCAGATTAGAATCTTCTGAACTTTGCCCTTAAGAGCTGGACACTGACAGAAAAAAAGAATTCAACAACAAATCATTACCGAGGAGAGGAAATGATACAGCCCATAGCCTCAACCTTATCAAGGGATTATTAAAATCTCATTTCAAGAGGTGCCTGGGTAGCTTAGTCCATTAGGAGTCCGACTCTTGGATTCAGCTCAGATCACGGTCTTGGGGTCATGGGATCAAGCCCCGCATTGGGGCTCAGTGTGGAGGCCGCTTGAGATCCTCTCCCTCTCCCCCTCCGCACCCACCCTCATTCGTGCTCTCTCTCTTCCTCTCCCTCTCTCTTAAATAAATAAATAAAATTCTTAAAATCTCATTTCAAGAAGGACCATTCTAGCTAAAGAACAACAGAATTCCCTCTCCACTTCTGGACTTCATCCAGAATTTGAGTGACACTATCACTCCTATCTGTTTAACAGAGCCAGTAGCTAGACTTCAACAATAACCCAGAACAAGGAGAGCACAGAAAACCCCCAGACCTAGAGCCCAGAATTCCTCTCGTAAGCAACTGAAAAGCAATTAAGTGACCCTATTAGCCATTCTAAACTACCAAGACCCCAAGGCTGGGTGTGAAGACAGAATGGATGCCCTAGGCTAGAAGAACACTGCTTTAAGAACACCCCTTAAAAGAGCTGGCAAAGCATCAACTCTTCTGTTCAAAGTTAATCCTACATTTTCCCAAAGCTATCCCCAAACTACATGAGAAAGGAAAATAACCTGTCTCAGGGCTAAAGATAGAGTTCTCCAATGACCTCTCCTGCACCCCAGCCCCCGAAAGCCTACATATAAAAGAGGTATACCCTTCTGCTAGACCACACTACCCACACCTCCCACCCTGGCTGGGGTCAGTCACTCACCGTACAACGGGGACAGAGCCATTCGCCATTAGGGATCTCTGGAAGTGGGGGGTTCAGGCAGTGGATGTGGTAGGATGAAGGACAGGTGTCACAGCAGAGCAACTCCCCACCATCCTTACAGACACGACAGAATTCCATATGGTGGTCATCCTCCTCTTCTGGGTCTCCTCCAACCTCTTCCAGGATCTCCTCACCCTCCGAATTGTCCTCTTTAGCCTCCCACTGGATGCCTTCCTTCTCCTTCAGTAAAGGACCACAGAGTCAAGATTATTACCACCCCCCACCCACCCAAGTCGGAACCACACCCAACATTCTTTTGAATGCTTCCCAAAGTCCACACCAGCACCACCACCCAGGCCCAAAAGATCTCTATCACCCCACCCTTCCTCTTGAGGGTTCCAAAGGGCCACAATGGCCAGGTACTCACGCAGTGTGGGCAGCTCCACTTGCCCTCAGGAGCCTTCTCCATATCTGGATCCAGGCAGACCATGTGGTAAGCTCGGGGACAGGTATCACACAGGATGATCTCACCGCCTTGCTGGCACACCTCGCAATAGTCCTGGTGGTCTGTCTCATAACCATCCACAGCAGTCACCTCCTCCTCGCCTGGGCAAGGAAGAGGGAAAGCCCAGTTATTAGAAAAAAACTACCTCCCCCCACCCCTTCTAAAATAAACCCAACCCCGATCTCCTTAGGGAGATTCTTCCCCAGTCATCCCCACCCCATCCCATCACACACAGACCCAAAAAAGAAACACACCTTTCTTTTTCTTTTTAGTGGTTCGCAGTTTCTTGCGGCTGCGGCTACTGCGGCTGGTGGAACCATCAGAAACGGAATAGCTATTGATACTGGCATCATCAAAGTCAGACTCTACATCCAAGTCATCATCCTCACTCTGGCAGAATGAGAAGAAAGAAGGTTAGAGCTTGAAGCCAACAGGAAGGAGAATGCTAGAGAAGGGATCGCTCTTACTAGGGGTGCGAGAATCCCAGCAAGGACGGTCAAGTAAGAAGCCTAGCCACCGTGTTCTAGGGCCAACAGTCCCCACTCTGACGTGCCTACTGCGAAGGCTAGACCCGGACATAATGTTAACGTCGTACTAGATAGGGCACCCTCCCCACAGGGGTGGGCTGGGCTCTCACCGAGGATCTCTTACGCTTAGAACCAAAACCTCCCAGCTTGATTTTCAGGGGAGCTACTTTCTTGGGTTTAGGCTTCTTGGCATCGGGTACACGAGGGCTGCCCTTGGGCTTCCTCCGAGCATTGGGACCTAAAATCAGAAGAGCACAAGTAAGATTATATATTCCAAATGCACGACAAGGCAGAAGACGGGGAAGATAATACAATGTTCTCCACCTGAGCGGGTTTCCCTGTGCCCAGCTTCCCAAATTTCCCTCGTAAATCCAAGATTCATTTCCCCCTCACACTCCTCTATCTGGAGGCTGACAGAACAGCATCCCCATGCTTCCTCTGTCTTCAACATCCCACACCCACACCATCCCGCCTCGCAACGGGGCCCATTTCACCTTTGCCCTCCTTGGTCTTGGCCTTGCGGATAGGCACCTCCACAGGGGGAGGAGGTGGGGCAACTTCAGTGGCCGTCACCATGCTCTCCACCACAGCCACCGCCGCCGCCGCCGCCGCCGCCACTGAAGCCCCAGAACTGCCTTTGAAGGGATTGTTGGTGCTGAACTCACGCCACTTTGCACCCAAAACCATCATCATCTTGGAGACAGCAATCTTGGGGTTTTTGGCAGCAATGAGAGGTCTGGGGGAAAAACGGACAAGAACAAAGAGGAAAAAGTTTAAGAATAAGAGAGAGAGAAAGAGAAGCAAGAAGATACTACGCAAGCACTCTCCTCCCTGCGGCCCAAGACCCTCCTGTTTACCGGACAAACTGGCTGAAGGCCTTGTAGTTGGTGAGGGTGCGGTAATCCTCCTCTGAGAACACATGGTCAATGTCTTCCATGCCCCAGTCTTCTAGGAGCTGAGCGGAGGATTTAGGCTCCTGCAGAGAGAGCAAGGTCAAGGACCTGACACCTAGTGCCCACACTTGCTAAAGGGAACCTGAGCTGAGACAAAGGCTTGCAAGCCCAGGGGAGGGGAGCGGAGAGAAAATCATTACAAATGGGGAGAGAAGACACTCGAAGGGGCAGTGCAGTCTCTGGGGGACAAAGGACAGGACTGTCGACAGCAAGCATGGAGGACAGGACAGAGGTCAAGGCACCTTTGAATCATCGTCGTCATCATCCTCCTCCTCCTCTTCCTTCCGCTTGGATTTGCTCTTCTTTTCTTTCTTAGGTCCAAGCTTCTTCTTCTTCTTCTTGCCAGGGGTATAGTCGCTGCCCTCACTGTCTGAGCGCAGAGCCACCTCTTCCTCCTCCTCCACAAACTCCGGCCCCTCCCCAGAGCTGTCCCCCAGCTGCCGGCACAAGAGCATACGCTGGAGCAGGGAAAGGGGAGAGGGAGAGGGAGACAGACACACACATGCTACACACATGCTGACCTCAGGACAGCCCTGAGGCTCATCCCCAGGACCTGGGCCCACCACTCTAGAAGAAGAAACAAATGCCCCCCGCCCCTCAACCATTCTCATCAGAGCTTCTCCCTTCTTCTTATTCCCCAAAACATCCAGTCACCCACTCACCTCCTTTTTTTGGCGCTTGCTCTTAGGGATTTTAGGGTCCCGAGGTTTCTTAGGCTTTTTCTTCTTCTTGAGCTTTGGAGTCTCTGCTTCTGACAAATCCTCTTCTGGGTCCTCTTCATTTTCTACATGTATTTGGCAGAAAGAGGCAAGTAGAGAAAAGATCAATAGCAAAAGGTTAGAGCCTAATCCAGAGGCTTTAGACTATTCCCCCACCTCTTGTCCCAGATTCCACTGAAGAGAACTGCTATACTCACCACAGAAGGAAGCTGATACTCAGGACAAAAACAGACAAAGAGAGAGCTGTATATACCCAAAATAGGCCTGTCAGGCCAGATCAGGCCCACCTCGGGCAGCTGTCCAGACCCCTGCCTCCTTTCCCTCATCCCTAACAGGAGTCCTCTATATGTTCACCAGTGCAGCTGAAGCAAGCTGCTTAGAATTAACCAAATAAGAGAAACAGGTCTAGCCCTCCTCCAACTGTCCACCAAATATCCTACAAACCAGGGAATGAAAATGAAAGGTCCTACCCATAAGGCAAAAACGAGAGAATACACCTTCACTACATTCCCAGACGCTATCAGTCCAGGGGTCCCAGAAACCACACCCTTCACTACCCACTTTGGGTCATCATTGCTTAAAACCACCAGAATCCTCAAGCCCCAGGTTCAGTTGTCAGCCCAATATCACACCCACTCCCAAACATAATTTCCTTTCCCCATCTCCAGCTCCACTGTTCCTCCCCAGCTTCTCCTGGGTCAGTAGCCTCTTCTCCCCAGGGGCCCAAATCAGCCCAGCTGTCACCATCTCCTCCACACACCACCCCCCCATCCTCCTCCCATCTGGCTCCACCTCCTCCCCTGGCTGGGAGCACACACAAAGCCTGGGGTAATACTGAGAGCTCCTGGGCAGGGATAGGTGGGAAGGGGCACAGAGGGGGAGGAGAAGGCCAGGACGCAGCTTCCTTTGTAACTAACACACATTCACACCACCTCCCTCCTCCCTCCTCTCTCTCCTTCTTCCTAAGCCACCCCCGCCCAGGGAGGGGGGAGTGGAGAAGGGAGTGGAGAAAAGGAGGGAGTGCCTCACCCACTGAGGAGAGGGAAAATGGCTCCTGACCGCAGAAGCCAGCCCAGGGCACCCAGCTGCCAACATAGGACAGGAAGTAGCAGGGGAGGGGGGTGGGGTTGAGAGAGGTAGCCGAGGAAAGACTACCCTCACAAAGACTTCCCAAATTACTACCTGGCCCCAGGTCCACATGCCACTTCTCCTAACACCTATTCTGGGATGACACAGTTCTCAAGAGGCCACTCTTAATGTCCTAGGCAAGGAAACCCAAGACAAACATGAAGGGTAATACAAGAGGGACTGGGTTACTCCCTCAATCGTAATTATTTCTCCAATCATCAAAGCTAAGATTTAACAAAGGCTCAGTGGAGCTATGATCAGAGCATACAACCTTCTCAAATTTTTGATATCCAAAGTATTTACCTTGAGGAACGTGAGCCCACGAGAAGTCTCTACAACTCAGTTTCCTCCTCACCACCTACCTCCCGAAGAGTCCAAGCCATAGATCCTAAACCACCTCTCATAGATTAGTAGGAGCCACCTAGCCAACAGATGGGAGTGATGTCTACACCAAGAAAAAAGGAGCAGCACCTGGACAGTGCTGGACAACAATATGCTTCCTTCAATCCTACACATGCTCTTCGCCCCTGACCCCACAACTAGCCCTAAAATGCTTCTGGCTCCGCCCTTCCTGAGCAAGGCAGATACTAGGGAACATGAGACATTAAGCTTGACAAAGCACCATCAGCCTCCCCCCACTCAGCCCAGGATCAGGCCAGGCATAAGAAAGCCCCTCCCATTCCCTTGGGAATGGAACACCAGCCTGGATCTCACCAGAAAGAACCATTTTCTTCAGGCTTCTCTCCAGCAATCCCCATGTCGTCCCTCTCACTAATCAGTTACAGCTCTTGGTTCCTCGTCTCCCTTACCTCCATAAAAGCTGGATATAAGGACAAACCCACGCAGGTGAAGGGGATACCCATCCTAAGACCCCCAAACTTCTCAGGCAGATAATGTGCTGAGACAACATGCAGCAAAGTAGCTGAGACATAAAAGATTTGGGAAAGGGGCAGGAATGGGGTGTGGCAAGTGGAAAAACTGGGTCATGCTACAGCTTGGGGCAGAGTTCACCCTGGGAGCCTGCACAACTCCCAATCAACACGGGGGCAGCCCCAGACCAAGGGGCCAATGGGAAGCCAAGATGTGGAACCAACATTGGCTGGATAGCACTACTACTCCTCTGGCCCCTCACAGAAAGGATCAGATCATATTACCTATACCACCACCCCACCCCCACCTTGGGCAACAGCACAGAAATTTGCCACCTTGGCCTACACAGTGATGAGACTCAAGCCTAAGTTTCTTATCCCAACAACCGAAGACTCAGTAACAACACTGACCCCTCTCCTAAGTGGCCTCAGTTTCAAACGAAGACTTCCAAACTCAGAAGACACCAAATGTAGAAACATCTTTCCCAGACCACCTCAACTTGCTGCTAGAGCTAAGGAGAGACAAGGCAGAAGTGAAATATGTTTGATGGGAAACAAAAAACAGGACCAGAAAGCTCCGGAATTAAAGGAAAAATAAACATAAGCAGAGAAGATAAAAAAAATAGCATGAAAAAAAAAAGCTCGAAAAAAGGTCAAGAAAACAAGTAGGTGACTTAGCTAGAAGCTCTTTAAAAGACAGACGAAAGAGACATCCACTTAGATGCATGACATCAATCACCATTTGAGAAGAGACAAGGGCTACTCCAATCAGGCAGGGTGATTATAACCATACGGGTTTGGCCAGTCCAAGGAGCCACCCCGAAACACAGACAGAACAACCCCCAACACACCTACACAAACACTTCATGCCACCAGCCCAAACCCTAGGCTCCCTGCAGGGAGGCAGAAGCCTCTAGGAAAAAAGCCTATATTATGTCCACTTGCCATGGGAAGGGGGGGGTGCCCAGGGTGTCACCTCTGTTCTTTTGCCCCTCCCTAGTATATCCTTCAGGCTGTGACATCCTACCCCTAGCCCCCATCATTTCCCCACTTGAAACATTCCAGCAATCTGCCTGGCTAAAAGCGCTGCACATCCCAGCTGAGGAGCGCAATTCAAACTTCACACAGTTGAGACAGCACAGAAAACCGGTAACTGATCAGAAGCTAAAAATAATCAGATAGAGAGTAACCAGCACTCCCTTTCTCCTTTCCACAGCAGCAACCACAGGATCCTGCTAACACAGATGACCTGCAGATCTCCAACATGCAATTCTCAACACCCACCCCCCACCCCCACCCCGCCTCCAGGGGTCCCAGCCACCTGCATTCCTCCATGGACCCACACAAGGTAAGGTCGGCCAGCCCAGAGAGCTCCCTCAACCGGGAATTGCATAGCATTCCTGAAGACAGTGCAGCAAGCTTGCATCTCGGTCCCAGAGCCCAGGAGGCACATGGCTTCCACCCCCTCCCACAAGAGCTCCGCAGAAGGGAACCACTCCCTTCGGATGCCCTCCACCTCAGACTCTGCACAGAGAGAGAGAGAAACTCAACCCTGCCTCACCAGAGTCGCTAGGGAGGGCCCACATGCCTCCTTCCTGCCCTTGGGCCCTTGGGGAAGATGTTACCTGGGTGGGGTGGGGGCAGGCTGTTGTTCAAAAGTGCATCCATATCTTCCTCCTCGCTGCCCGCCGAGCAGGGGGACGGGGAGCCCAGGCCCGACGCCATCCCCTTCCGCTCCCGGCCAGGGAATTGGCCCAGCTGCTCCTGCCTGCGGCCTGGGGCCCTCTACACTGGCCCGAGTCACTGTGCGGGGGAGGGGGGGAAGAAAGAGAGAACAGTCAGTGACGCGCACTGTCCCCCTCCCCCACACCCACCCGCTCTTTCCGCCCACCACCACCAGCGGCCCCCCCACCCCAGCCACCCTAGCAGGGCACCCGAGCCACTCAGGCTGAACTTAGTTCCACACTCCTCGAGGGCAGCCCGGAAGCCGGCTCCCCAACCGGAGCCCCCCGGATGAGCGGGAGCGACGCCCCCGAGGGCAGGCTGGTGCAGGCGTGAGGAGGGGGAAAAACCAGGCTGGACCGAGCAGGGTGTGACGGGGGGGCGGGGAGGGAAGGGGGTCCGAGTGGCCACGGCGCGGGGGGGCCCGGGGGAGGCGGCAGGCGGCGAGGCGCTCGGGGACACAAGGTCACTTGGGGGTGGGGGGGCGCCTCCCTGCGCCTGGGGAGGGGCCAGTCCCCAGACAGGGCAGCTCTCCAAAGGCTGTCCTCTGGGACAACTCAGGTTCTCCGGAGGAGCTGCGGGGCCGAGGGGGCGTGGAGGCTCGGGCGCTCCAGGGGGCTGGAAGCTGGGACGCGGGGGGTGAGGGAGCGCCCACCGGGCAGGGGGCCGGGCCACGTGTCCCGGGGGGCAAGTGAGCAAAGGGCGAGGGGGCGGGCGCCGGGCATTGTGGGAGACCAAGCCCGAGGTGGGAGTCGCGGGGAGCAAGACTCGGGCCGGCTTAGGGCGGGGGTGGGGGGGCAGGGCGCCCTGCAGGCAAGGGAAAGGAAGGGTCGGCTCCTCTGGGCAGGGGGCGGTCCGCGAGTCCGGGACGTCTGAGGAAGAGGTGGGTGGAGGGATGAGCTTGGGGGCTGGTCGGGCTGAGAGAGGCGTCTCTTTGGGAACCCCGTGCTCTCCTCACCCCGGAGCCGCCGCAGGTCGCGCTGGGTCCGGCCCGGTGTCACTCCCGCTCCGGCTCCTCCTCGCCGCGGCCGAAGGGGGGAAAATGGCTCCGGCTCCGGCGTCGCCTCTTAAAGGGCCCGAAACACCGGCCGGGAAATCCCACCGCACAGGCCCCGCCCCCCCACGGACAGCCCATAATAACCTCAACCAACTCCAACCCCCCCCCCCACTACCGCCACCCTCCTCCCTAGGTCTCCCGGGCAACCCCCGCCCCCTCGTCGCTCAGGCAACCGTTGGCCACGCCCCCTTTGAGCGCGCGCGCGCGTGTCACCCGGGCAACCACCCACCTCCTGGCCATCCCATAATACACACGGACACCCCCCACCACCACCACCCCCCCACACACACACACTCCATACACCTATATGCCAAAGCTGTTGACATCTCATAATATTGCAGACCTTTTGCAACTAACCCTTTCCCCACGTCAGACATCCCATAATAGCCATCCTTTGCCAACTTCTTCACTCTTGGCCCCTAATGCTAACATCCCATAATAATTCGTCACCTCTCCTTCCCCATGGCCATCCCATAATAAGCACCCCTCCCAGCACTTCAGCCTCACAGCCCATAATACTCATCCCCATCCCCCACAGACATCCCATAATAACCACTCTTCATCCACCCCCAATTTGATATCCCATAATAGTCAGAAACTCCCCCCCCCACCACCACATTACAACAACGGACACTTCGGCCTCCTCCCACACACATCCCGTAATAATCAGTTTCCCACTTTCTATACTGACATCCCATAATAACCAACCCCCTAGCCTGAGCTGCCCTCAGCCCCTGCAGGCTAGGGTCTAGATCCTCACACCACCACCCTCAGCCTTCATACATTCATTCAAACTCCACAGCCCATAATAACCACTTCTTCTCTGTCAAAGAGATATCCCATAATGATCCGCAGCCTTACTGTCACCCTACAGATGGACATCTAATCTCCCTTTCTCTAAACGCTCCAAAGATATCCCATAATTTTACTCCCCCACCCACACCCTGATATCCCATAATAATGTCAAGGAGCCCGTGGTGCACCAGACATACTCTAACACTCCCAGGGCAGCCCAGTGTCACATCCCATAATGCTTCATCTCCAGCCACCACCCCTATACCTTTCCAGCCAGGCATCCCATAATATTCATATTCAAACCTCCCCCACCTCCACAGGCTGTCAGTCTATTCTAACACCCAGAGCCACAAGGGTGAAGCAGGCTACCCACACTGCCCTGTGCCGGCCTCAACTTGTACACACCTTTATCCCTTTCTGGGCCAAAGCAGTATCCTGGCATAAAGCCTCTTGATGTCTAGAACAAACCCTACCTTCCCTCATCCCATCATTTCCAGACACTTAGGAACTGAGAGTCAATCTAGGGCCCCACCCAATCCCACCAAAATCCAGTTATTCTCCAGATGCTTACCTTCAGCCCTTAAGTTTTGAGTAAGGCCAACCAAATACCATGCTGACCAGATGAGCCATTTACATGAAGTTTAATTCAGCCACAGCATCCCATAATAATTATAAACTCTTATCTTTAGAAAGGAGTCTTTAGACTATTTCTTAACATTTCAGCAGCCCTTCTCCCACGTCACCCTGCCTCCCCAGGTCAGGTGGTCCAACACGCCTGGGCCACTCCCATGGATGGACAACCCACCATGATGTGAAGTGAGGATCCTGCTATGTATATGCCAAGAACCAAGACCCGCTCTCTCCTCACGGCTACTCATGTTCATTCAACAGATGCTGCCAGAGCACCTAGGAAGGCACCAAGCTGGGCACCACAGGGAATGCAAGGACCACAGGTGCCTCCCTTCAAGAAGCATAAACAACCCATAAAACTATGAGACAAGATAGAATGTCTGATGTCAAGGGAACACTGCAGAGTGCTATTTCCCAATTTCCTGTTACAGAGAATAAAACAGATCCCAACTGGTCTCAGGAGAGATCAGATCCCAGGAGAGGTTCTTGATGGTCCTTCTAGAGGCTAGAAGGTATTCCAAAAGGATTTATGATATAGATGGGTGGTCAAGATATCTCCTATCCGTTCCCTACTGCACTAAGGGATTTTGATTAGAAAGCAATGTCCATCTATCCAGTGTTTCTAATACTGAAATCCCATAATATCATCATGTGCCTTCTTCTTGAGAGACACTTAACATGCCAGAATTGTTACCCTCATTCTTGAACACCAAATTCTGCTCACCCTCAATGTCCTGTATTTTTTAGCCACTTTCTTGTTTATATCCTGAAGTCTCATACTTCCAACTGCCCCCATTCTCATCTTGTTGGGGCCCCATTCTCCATCCAAAAAAACCCTTTGATGTATATAATATTCACCATCTTCCCTCCTCCCATGTACAAGCCAACACTCCAGGATGCCTCCTTCATTCAATTATGCTACAAGGTAGCCTTTCAATGTATACCCTCTCTTTCCCAGACTGGGCCTATCTTGCAGGTACCTTGGGGACCCAGTTCTGGGAAGTCCAAGAGCCCAGTCTTAACACCTGTTAGCCCTCAGAGAGCCTGATCCCATAAACCTGTCACTTTTCCCTCTTCCTGATCCCCAGGGAACCAGGACCCAAGTGAAAACCAATGTCCCAGCACCACTGCCTTGCTGCCCCCAACCCCCAAGGCAGAGATAATGTCTTTCTTTGCTCTCATGTGCCTTTTTCATACAAATACAAGACCTACGGCGGTGGAACAGGTTGGAGAGAAACCGAAAAGTCCTACGAGGAGCCTTCCTGATCAGAAGTGAGTAGGATGAACCTCACATGGTCTCTGCATTGCTCTTTTTATCCCCCTTTCCTAGAGAAAGGGCCTGGCCAGAGGACTCTGCCCTCCCCTAGGAACCCAGGGCTGGAGATGTGGCGAGGAGAAATAAATTCAGGAGAGGTAAGAGCTTGCTTCAAGAAGTTAGCATCCCTTTGCTTCCAAGCAGAGCACCAGTGATGCTGATACATCTTTTCACCAACTCCTGCCTCATTGAACTCCCCCTTTTGCCACATCCCTGTGGCGTGCAGGCCGTTTCCCCCGTTCTGCAAGGCTGCCATAGTCTTCCTCGTTCACATCTCATGTTATCAAGATTGGGCCCCATTCATTTGTGCAAACCCTCCCCCATGACTGTTCTGAGTACTAAGGATGAACCTTGTACTCCTCACTTAGGGGAGAAAGGCAGCTCTTTTAAGATACCATAATGTGGGTATATCTTCTTTCAACAAGATTCTCCTTGGCATGTAAAGCTGCTAGATACCTATTATGCCCTCCTCTCTCCCCTTTTCTCCAGGGAATCCAGCCTGCCTATGGGCCTCAAATTCCCTTCTGTAATATCTCCATCTGCTCCACAGCCCTTTCTTCTCATATATATACCCCATTACTACGGTGATTCATAATATAAACCAGGAAGAGAGTTTTCTAACGGTAGTCACAGCTCTGTGCCCGTGATTGTAAACACGGATCACTTTTGTCCCCCACAGTCCTCTGCCCCTAGCCCTGCAAGTTCTACCCACTTATCCCCTGCCTCATCTTACTCTCCACCTCTCCCTGCTCCCAAAACAAGGAGAATGTTAGAATCCCTTCCTCTCTTCTTGAGTTCCAGAGAGGGCTAGGATGTGTGTGTTTATGTATTGCTTTTGTGGTCTTTATGCTTCTTTGCTCCCCCACTCCCTACCCTGGCTCCATGCTACCCTTCCAGATAAATTACAAATAAGCCACTAGCAGTGATTGGCCCACAGAGACTAAGGGTGGGATAATCTCCTGATTAATGCACCCAGGGGGACAGCCTCTCTAGCCGGTTACCTTAGAGTTGTTTCCATCTCATGGTAGAGAAGAACCTAGAATAACCCTCAGAGTGGGTTGTCCATAGAGTTTTCAGCACATGCTCTCTCTACATCTCTTTTCTCTGTGAGCCCCAGAAAGTCTGCACATAAGAGGTCTAAGGGACCGGTGTTCTCTTGCTTTGTCAGAAAAAGGGCTTTGGAAGGACAACCTAGGGAAGAAAAGCCACACCGACAGTGCATTGTGATGGCTAGACAGGATGCAGGTGGTGCAGGGCGTGTGTGTGTGTGGGGGGGGGGTGACAGGCCAGGCATTTGTCCTTCAGGAGCGAACAGAGCCTCTGTTACCGGGGTGTGACTGCAAGGGTGCAAAGCCCCCCTGGCCCAACCCACCTACCTGAGCTGTGGTCCCAAGGCTCAAATCCAGGAAGGCAAAGGGGGGGAGGAGAGTACTTGGGTTCTGTGGTCACCCAGGAGCACTATTCCCTTTGGTGTGCCACACAGCCAGAACCCAGGCGCTCTCACTGCCAGCCCAGCTCTGCAGGCCCTGGACTCAGCAACCCTGCAGCTGACAAGCTGCAAAAGGACCCAGGTGTCCCGGGTTCAGATTTGACCAGCTCTAGCCTGCCCCAGGGGCCCCTTCAAACAGCTGTCCCAGAAGAACTTCTCCAGCCAGTTACTCTTGCCAGGCCTCAGGTCTGGCTCCAGGGCTCACCCCACCCTCCCCAGCTCCTTTCCCTCCCTCTTCCTTCCTTTCCTTCCTCACCCCCCCCCCCACAACCTCCCCAGAGCTTCACCTACCCAGGACAGCCCCACCCAGCTGTGCAGGGCACATCCCATAATAATCCTTCTCCTTGCTAGCCCCCACCCCCCCAAAAAAAGAGAGGCGGCCATCCCATAATAGCCACCCACAAGAGACATTCCGCGGTGACCGCCCCCTCCCTGCAGAGCTGCCGGGAGCAGCCATCCCATAATAGCTGGCCGCCTGTTTTACTGGTTACGGCTGTGGAGGGAGCTGGAGAGGAAATGGAGGGGAGGGGGGAGGGGAAGAGGATCAGGGGGCCCCCACTTTGTGGAGGGAGCAGGGGGAGGAGAGTGGCCCAAGGGGATTGGGAGCCAAGGGGACACTGTGCAGGTGGGAGGTGTGGTCCACTGGCCAATACAACCCTGCTTTAGGGCTTTCTCCCCATTCCCCAGGGGCTGCCTTTCCCCCTGAGCACCCTGGAGGTGTCTGCTAGTTAGGGGAGATGCCTAGGATGGGTTGAGGTGCTCAAAGTGTGTGCGTGTGGGGGGTGGATTTCAGGTGTTCCCCTTGGGCTGTTTGAGAGAGAAGGCAGACCTTAGAGAGGATGGCAAGAGAGTAAGGAGTGGGGGGGTTGGAGAAGAGCTCCTCAGGCCCTCCCCATTCTGCACCACCATCCCATAATAATCCCCCCAGCCCCACTCCCCCTCCCACACACGACATCCCATAATATCTTCTGGAGAAGCAGTCCCCGCAGTAGGTACAAAGAGCTATCCCATAATATGCTCCCCACCCCCACTCGCCACCCCCCCAACTTGGCCCCCCCCTCAGTCACATGCAGCCGGTGCCATCCCCCGCTGCTCCCCCCTCTGGCCACCGAAGGCCTTGCCAGCCCATAATACTCTTGCCTCTGGTCGCAGGAGGCCTCCAGCCCATAATATTCCCTTCCACCACCACCCCCCCCTTCCCGCCCCGCACCCCTTCCTCCCGCCTCCAGTTGGATCCGGGCCTCACCAGCCCATAATATTCCCCAGTCTCCTAAGGCTGTTCTAGCCCATAATACTCTCCCTGTCTCCTAAGGCCTCTCCATCCCATAATACTGCCAGACGCCTGACCTGTGGGCCAAACCCCAGCCCGTTCCACACATCGAGGCTGTGTCAGCGCCGCTGGTCTCCCTCCCTGTCCCTCCCTCCTCCCTCCTCGGAGCTTTCCCTCCCAGGCTCTCTCCCGCCCTCCTGCCCTAGGCCCCCCTCCCGGCCCCACCCTGTCTGGGCCCTTACTTCCCCTCCAGCCTCCTCTCTTGCCCTTTCTCCTTTGCTTGGTTCTTCATCCCATGCCCCCTCTCCTCTCCCTTTCAGGCACTTTTCTACCCACTCCTCTGTCTGTGGGATGGACATTAGGCCTAGTGGGGAGAGAGTGCCCCCAGAGGGCAACAGGCCAGTCACTGCCCCTGAAAACTGTCTACTTGACCTAGCACCATGGAAACTTGCCCAGCCTGCCTTGCTCACCCATCCCCTGGCCCTGGTTCTAATCGCTGGCAGAGCTCTGTCTGGGTGAGGATTCACCTTGAAGCCCTTGCTGTCTTCCAGAAACACTCCCCTTGGGCATCACAAACAGACTTTACCAGTAGCATCTCCTCCCCACACTCTTGTTGAAAAGAGAGCTCCCCCTTTTGGGATTTCTCTCAGGTGCCTTTCCAAGGTGATACCATTGACCTCACAGCAACCCAACAAGTAGATACTATGATCCCCATTTCACAGAGGAGAAAACAGAGGTTCAGAGAGTTGAAGTAACTTGCTAAAGTCACATTGTCAAGAAGTGACAGAGCTGAAATTAGTACCCGCCCAGGTTGGTTCTGAGAGCCTTTGGGATTCCCCAAGGCCCGTGTGAGAAACTTCACTTTTCGGTGTTATCTTCTCTGGAAAGGATATAGCATGGTGAGAGCTACCCAGCCTCCCTCTGTCTCCGGGGTCTCCTGAAAGAATGAAGAAGGGAGGCCTGTGGTGTGAGACTTAACCCCCCCTCCCCATTTCCTCCATGGGACCCCAGGAGGCAACCCAGTGGGGATTTCCCTCAAGACGGTTCAGGGCTAAGAGAGAAGCATCCCTGCCCCTTTGTGACCCCTTACCTTGGCCCTGGTTCTCCTGAATTTGTTCTATTTCAAGACCAATGATTGTTACTCTTCTCCAGGCTATTCTCACCATGGGGAGGGCCCATCCTACAGAGGAGGCAGACTTTGAGGAGAACCCCGGGGGGAGGTCTCCTCTTCAGCTTAGTTGGTGGACAAGCAGGAGGGCGGCCTCAGAGATGCAGGGTACCTCCCCGCTAAGGGAGGAAAGTCATGGCCAACTGCACCCAGGCTGAGCCACCCGGCCTGGGTATGCCACCAGCTAGCTACTCCCTTCTAAGGCCTCGATGGGGTGTGTTTCGGGGCTTGACACGACTGGAACCACGAGTGAGCCCAGTTCTCTGTGCTGACAGCTGCATGGTGCTCTGCGCAGGAACCTGGGGCCGGTGGAGGGGGAAGGGGCAGGTGGGGGGGTACGTGGGTTAGGAGTATGGAGGAAGTAGTGGAGCAGAGATGGTACAGCAGATTCAGGGTGAGAGAAGTAGCTGGGAGAGGTGGCCTGGGTGAGGAGGAGAAAGGAAACCAGGGAGGGTGGATGGGACAGAGCCAGGGGGAGAAGGTGGGAAGCCTCAGGAAGGGGAGATACGGTGGAATGTACTGCAAAGAATAGGAGTTTGGGAGCCAAATAGAAACCTCTTCCTGGTTGTGTGACCTTCAGACCGCAGCTTCTCTAGGGTGCTTCATCTGTAAAATGAGGATAATAATCGTCCCTAACTCAGAGGCTTATTATAATAATCAATCACTAAATAATATAATCAATAGTGGAGATCCCGGCACAGGGAGTATTTCCAAAACTTGTTAATGCTCTTCTCCCTCCATCTAGGATGTTCTCATTTTCCTCATTTGGATTTTCCTAAACCACAAATGGGGTCACTCTAGGACGCGGGGTGAAGGCTCTGGATCCCCTCACAGCTCGGGTCTGTCCTACTGTCCCTCAGTAATTGGAGAATCCTGTAAAAATGGCAGTGGTTGGCTACAGGTGTTCTTAAACTTCCCCAGCCTGTTACTTGTCAGCTTCTTCTGTTCATTCCCCCTCTGCCTGCCATATCTCCTGAATCTATTCCTGCCTCTATCTCGTGATAGAAACTCTTTGGATGTACTGAATGCGCCCCCAGAGCTTAAACCCCAGAGATTTCACACTGGAGGTGGCCCATTTCCATCCACCTCCACAGGCCATGGTCACACCTCTCCTTGACAATTTTAACAGCAGCCTGACCAGTCTTCCTTTCCCCCTTAGACGCCCCGCCTCACTTCCCGACCCCACACTGTGTATCAGAGTGATTAGAACCTCACTCAAGAACCTTTAGGGGCTTCCCACTGCCCACGAAATTAACTGCCAACACCTTACTCTGCATTCTTGCATCCTCTGTCTTGAATGGTAATTGTTGCCTTGTTCTGTGGTCCCCCACGAGATAGTAAACTACTCCACACCAAAATTCAACAATTCATCATTCAACGAATATTTATTAAGCACTTCTTTTGTGCCAGGAGCTGTTCTAGATGCTGGAGATACATCAGAGAACCAAGCAAACAAAAATCCCTGCCCCCAGGGACCTTACATTCTACCTGGGGGGGAAGGGGTGGAGAAACAGACAGGAAACTATAAAAATTATAAAAATAAATAATTATATAGTATGTTAGAAGATACTTGCTCTGTGAGCTTTCATCGCTCTGGAATTCATTCACATATCAGAATATAAAAATACTCAAGTAATTTTTAAAAACTGTGTTCAATTCAGTTTGGATAGGGCAAAGTTCTGAGACTTTGGACTACCACCACGTTTTATGCTCCTGGGGCATGGGTCTTGAACCCAAGGATGAAGCAAGATGGAGCAGGTGCTAACCATCAGGCCTCCTCTAGAGCTACAGGAGGGCCTGGCCTGGGGCTCTATCCTCCCACCAGATGGTGGAAGGCTCTACTTGAAAGCTATCACTGAGGAATCTGGGTCAGTTCTCCGCTTTGGCCACCAGGGGTCATTTTACCCCTGTAAATCACCATCTGGAGCAGTTCCTTGAAGACACACAAAAGGCTTAGTCCAAACTAAAACACAGAGAGACACACACAGGGAAACCCTGACAGTCTCTCTCTCTCTCTCACACACACACACACACACACACGCACGCACGCACATCATTGAGAGACCTAGCGAGAGAAATGCATACAGGACACACGCATGGCAGCAACTTCCTCACTTATGCAGAGTCTCAAGATGCCAACTCTGCAACCCCTCCCAGCCCTACTCCGGTAAAGAGGGAAGAAGGAAACAGTAGGTGGCCCATTAAGCAGTTTTCCATTTCCTTGCCTCCAGCTTGCTAAGAACAGACAGCCCGTTCCTGTCTTTCCATTGCACTCTTCTTTCCCTGGAAACTTCTTTCCTGGCTGTGGCAACAGTCCCCTTCTCCCTTTCCTGGGAAGGAGAAGCCCCACCCCTCCTCTGAGTGTTTGTGTGCCTAGTTCACCCCCACCTCAGAGCCGCGGCCCCCGCACCAGGAAGCCCAAAGTAATGTTGCACTGGGTGTGCAGCTCCTACCTGCCCCTGCACACCCTCAAGCCTTTGGGACTACAATTAGCAATTGATTTGTGGAGCGTTGCCCTGTCCCCCGCAGTAATAAAAAACAATGTATACATATGCCCTGGGAAGAAGTTACACGGGAACTCTAATACTGACTCTTGGAGGATGTCCACAAGGTCAAAGTTATTTTCGGAATACTACTACTCCCACTATGTTGTTTGTCCTTTGCAATCTCCTTACTCACAGGTATACGGTGGAGTTTTCCAGAGGCTTCCTGAAGTGTGATGACATTATTGCTCTCACAGCTAATGGAAGGTGTGCTTGTGTGTTTCTCTTGTTACAACTTATGAGTTTTTATTTCTAATATGGTTAAGTATCAAAAGAATAAAGTATAAGCAAAAACTCTTTGGAATCCTCGATTTTTAAGAGTTTGTAAAAGGGTCTGAGAACAAAGTTTGAGAGCTGCTACTTTAGTACAGAGAATGTTCTCCTTATTTCTAGATGAAGCGCCAGAGGCAGAGAGAATTTAGGACCTAGAATGGAGGAGGTCTCGGAAGTGGGGTGGGGTGGAAGGAGAAAGGACACCTAGGAAGGGCTACAGGGACCAGACTCTGGGGAGAAAACAGCCCTCTAACTCACAGTTCTATCCTGCCCCCAACCACCCCATGCTGCGTGTCAGGTCTAAATTGTTACAAGTCACTAACCAAGAATGAAACCGATTCTGTCTGTATCCAGTAAACTCTTGTATCCTGCCTCCATGCTGGGCAGGGCAAGGCCAGGTGGAAATGAGAGTGGGTGGCACCGGAGGCACTAAGACTGCCGTGGTTGGTCTAAATCCAGGACACTCATTTTCTGCTCCATCTACCAGCTCTCCATAGTGTTTCATGCCCACACCAAGGGCACGTCATCCAGTTGTCTGCCTCTGCACTGGGGAAGCTTACTGCACCACTCCCTCGGGACTGGGGAAGGGATCTGCCCCATGCTCCCCATCACCACCAAAGTAAAGAAGGCATTTCCACCAGCACTCTTCCTTCCCTGTGCCTCTGGCTCCCCGCACTTTGTTCTCTCATGCATTTATGGGCAGCAGTTGCCACCCAGAAGTCCAAGTGCCCAATTCACTTCCCTCACGTACACACCCTGTGAGCGCGCGTGTGAGCGGCGCGGGGCGGGGCGGGGCGGGGCGGGGCGGGGCGGGGCTGGGAGGTGGGGGTGAACACACAGGCACGCGACCGCACGATGTGCGTTCAGAGGGCCGAGTCCTCGGGGCGCTGGGTCAAGGGCGTCCCGAAGTTGGAAGGCCCAAGCAGCTCCTGACTGGCGGTAGCCGGACTGGTGACGAGGGTGCTCTCGATGGGCCGTTCGGCAAGCGCCCCCTGAGCCCCGTTGGTGGCCAAGGTCCTGGCGCGGAGCGGAGTGCCCAGGCCGCGCAGGGTGTTGCGGAAACCCTCGGCGCTGAAGTAGTACACCAGCGGGTCCAGCACGCAGTTGGCGCCGGCCAACAGCACCATCACCATGAGCACCTGGCGCACCCGGCCGCAGGCCTGGCCGCTGGCCGCCACCAGGTTGCCCCGCAGCAGCCCGTAGGCCGCCAGCGTGGCGTTGTAGGGCACGAAGCACAGCAGGAAGATGACGAGGTTGGCCAGCAGGAGGCGCACGGTCTTCCGCCGCCGCTGGCTCCGCGTGGCGTCGGGCCGCGCCAGGGTCCAGAAGACGCGACCCGACGAGTAGAGCATGGCCGCCAGGGGCAGCAGGAAGCCCAGCGCCTCGGCCAGCAGCACGAGCGGCAGCAGCTTGCCCTTCCACAGGTTGTCGCCGAAGCTCTCGAAGCACAGGTGCACCTGGCTGCCGTTGTAGCTGCAGGACGAGGGCCGGTGCACCAGGACGGTGGGCACGGCGAACACCACGATGAGCGCCCACACGCCCAGGCACAGCAGCCGCGCCACGCGGGGCCGCCGCAGGTGGCGCAGCCGCAGCGGGTGCACGATGGCCGCGTAGCGGTCCACGTTGATGAGGGTCAGGAAGATGCAGCTGCCGTACATGTTCGTCTGGAAGATGGCGCCCGCCGTCTGGCACAGGAGGTCGGGGAAGGACCAGTAGTGCCGGGCGTAGTAGGAGATGCGCACGGGCAGCGAGAGGGTGAAGAGCAGGTCGCTGGCCGCCAGGTTGCACATGTACACGCTCACCACGGAGTGCACGCGCAGCGCGCGCAGGAACACCCAGAGGGCCAGCGCGTTGAGGGGGAGCCCGGCGGCCAGCACCAGGCTGTAGGCCACCATGTGCAGGCGGTGGGTGCTCCGGTAGTCAGGGCACGGGGGAGCCAAGCTGGAGTCGTTGGCAGAGTCGCTCAGCATCGTACCACCGTGTGAGGAGGAGCTAGGCGGGGGGCATCGTCGGGCACGCTAGGGTGCGGGCATCGTGTTCATCTCCGCGGTGGAGCCCGGAGGCTGCGCAGAGACCGTCGTCGCCGCGCCGGCAGGGCATGGGAATGTGCGCTATGGCTGTCAGGGGTTGGATGCTTTGGGGTACCGCTTCATCAGCGGTGGAGACCTGGAATAGGAAGGCAAGCCGAAGTCAAGATTATGCGAGGACGGGGTAGAAGTCACAAATGTTTATCTAGCTAACCTGGCTGGCCTCTTGAGTCTTTTCTCAGCCTCAGATCTTTTCCCCACTTTCCGCCCGGCCAGAGAGGCTTTCTGCAGTAAGGCTACATCGCCCCGTGTTAGAGGCCCAGGCTCTGGAGTCAGACTACCTGGGTTCAAATCCTCGTTCTGCCAGCTTGCCTAGCTTTGTCCTCAGAAAGGTGACTTAATCTCTCTGAACCTCATTTTCCTTACCTGGGGAAAAAGGTGGTGGTTGGTGGTGGTGGTTTGGGGGGGGGGTCTCCTACTTCACGAGGTTGTTAGATTAAATGAGATATGTGTCACGTGCACAGGTTCTGCTAATAATATCTCTTCCTTTCTTCTACAGATGTTTACTGAGCTTTAGAAGGTTCCAGGAATGTTCACAGCCCTGAACAAAACAAAAGACTTGCCCCCATCTGCTTTACATTCCACTGAAGGGAGACAGATAATAAAGTGCAAATAAATAGGTATTATGTCAGATGGTGAGAAATCTGATGGAGCGCCTCCCCTGGAACTCCCCAGTTCTGCTGGCTCCCCATTATCTAAAGAATAAAGTTCAAATTCCCCAGTACAGTACAATATCTGAGCCTCACTTATCACATCCGTGGTCGCTCCTGTGTGGGCTGTGTTTGTGGTCAGAACAACCCAGGTTCAACTTGATTGTTTGACCACTCTCTCAGTTTCTTCATCTGTAAAATGGAGATACTAACATAATGGGCTCTCATGGGCTGATCACACACCAGCACAGTCCTGCCAGGCAGGGGAAGGTGCTGTCGGTTGAACTTTTCCAGGTGCTCCCCAGGAGGATCTACCTAGGGAGCTTCCCAGCTGGGGTTCTGCGATGGAGGGAGAAGGTGGTTTTTTAGTGAGGGCTCAGAGGGGACCCTAAGTCCAGAGAGTGTGGCAGTGAGGCAAGGACGTACCAAGGGCACTGCCAAGGCCACTGGAGAGAGCAGCCCCCGGCAGCCACAGTGCTCAGGCAAAAGCTCGTGGACAAAGGATATGGCCAGGAGATAGGGGAGCCAGAGGACAGGACATGGTCTCAGAATCCCACCCTCCTTAACGCCCTAATGCCACAGAAGCTACTCTTCCATCTTAACCCCCAAATTCCATCTTTGGGGGGTGGGTAAAATATACACAACATAAAATTTACCATTTTAACCTTTTTTTTTTTAAAGATTTTATTTATTCATTTGTCAGAGAGTGAGAGAGAGAGAGAGAGAGAGCACAAGCAGGGGGAGCTGCAGGCAGAGGGAGAAGCAGGCTTCCCGCTGAGCAAAGAGCCGGATGCGGGGCTCTATCCCAGGACCCTGGGATCATGACCTGAGCAGAAGGCAGACGCCTAACGACTAAGCTACCCAGACACCCTAACCATCTTTAAGTATACAATTCAGTGACATTAAGTACACTCACGATGTTGTGTGACCATCACTGCTATTTCCAGAACTTTTTCATCCTCCCAAACAACTCTATACCCGTTAAACACTAACTGCCCATTCTCTCCCCACATTCCCTCCAGCTCCTGGTAACCTCTATTCTACTTTCTGTCTCCAGAAATTTGCCTATTCTATTTGAATTAGTGTTTTCATTTTCTTTGGGTAAACACCCAGTAGTGCAATTACTGGATCATAGGGTAATTCTATTTTTAATTACTTGAGGAACCTCCAGACTGTTTTCCACAGTGGCTGCACCAGTTTGCATTCCCACCAATGGTCCACAAGGGTTCCCTTTTCTCCATATTCTCACCAGTACTTGTTATTTCTTGTCTTTTTTTTTTTTTTTTTTAGAGGGGCGAGGGGGCAAAGGGAGAGGGAGAGAAAGAATCTTAAGCAAGCTCCATGCCCAGTGTGGGTCCCAACACAGGCTCTATCCCACAAACCTGAGATCATAACCTGAGCCGAAATCAAGAGTCGGATGCTTAGTCCACTGAGCCACCGGGCACCCCTCTCATCCTGGTTTTGATTTCATTTCCCTGATGATGAGTGATGTTGAGCATCTTTGTCTGCTGGCTATCTGTATGTCTTCTTTGGAGAAATGTCTCTTGAGGTCCTCCGCCCATTTTTAAAATTAGATTATTGGTAGTTTTTTGGTGTTGAGTTGTGCGAGTTGAATTTGCCTATCCCTCATTTGAGTGGAATCATATAATAATACCTGTCCTTTTGTGTTTGGCTTCTTTCACTTAACATAAAGTTGTCAAGGTGCATCCATGTTCTAGTATGTATCAGAATTGCAATCTTTTTTATAGCTGAATGATGTATTTATATACATTTTTTGTCTATCTATTCATCTGTCCATGGTTACTTGGGTTTTTCCACCTTTTGGCTATTGTGGACAACACTGTGAACATGGGGTCCACATGCCATCTGAGGGAGCAAAGTTGTCCAGAGACCCTGAGCAATTATCCCAAGATCCTGGATTTTATTCCTCTTGAAAGGAATTTTTTTTTAAAGGGCGCCTGGGTGGCTCAGTCAGTTAAGCGTCTGCCTTCGGCTCAGGTCATGATCTCAGGGTCCTGGGATCGAGCCCCGCAGCGGGCTCCCTGCTCAGCGGGAAGCCTGCTTCTCCCTCTCCCCCCTGCTTGTGTTCCCTCTCTCACTGTCTCTCTCTCTGTCAAATAAATAAATAAAATTTTTTTTAAAAAGTTTTTTTTTTTTTAAGATTTATTTATGTGAGAGAGAGAGCATGTATGTGCCAGCATGAGGGGGAAGTGGGGCAGAGGGAGAGAATCCCCGGCAGACTCCCACTGAGTGCAGAGCCTGAAGTGGGGCTCACCGCAGGGCTCAATCCCAGGGCCCACCATATCATGACCTGAGCCAAAATCACGAGCCAGACGCTTAACCAACTGAGCCACCCAGGTTCCCCTTACGATTTTATTTTTAAGTAATCGCTACACCCAACGTGGAGCTTGAACTCATAACCCTGAGATCAAGAGTTGAACACTTCACCGACAGCCCACCAGGTGCCCCGGAACTGCTTAAATTCTTACATGGAACCAAGCTGTAAACCTGACTCTAAGTAAAGCTTTCCTGTGGGTTTCTTTGTTCATTTGTTCTCCCTTCAACCATGACTACCGGCAGTTTAAGACTTGTAAGAGGTTCAGTAGAACAGTTAAAGGAAATAAACATTTCCTCTGCAGAATACCAATTTCAGGGGCGCCTGGGTGGCTCAGTTGGTTAAGCGTCTGCCTTCGGCTCAGGTCGTGATCCCGGAGTCTTGGGATCGAGCCCTGCATCGGGCTCCCTGCTCCGCGGGAAGCCTGCTTCTCCCTTTCCCACCGCCCCCCCCACTTGTGTTCCCTCTCTCACTGTCTCTCTCTCTGTCAAAATAAATAAATAAAATCTTTAAAAAAAAATACCAATTTCGGGGCACCTGGGTGGCTCAGTCATTGGGTGTCTGCCTTCGGCTCAGGTCATGATCCCGGAGTGTCGGGATCAAGCCCCACATCGGGCTCCCTGCTCAGCGGAGTGCCTGCTTCTCCCTCTGCCGCTCCCCCTTGTTCTGCTCTCTCTCTCTCTCCCTCTCAAATAAATAAATAAATTCTTTAAAAAAAAAATACCAATTTCAACAACGAAAATCATACCAAATGGGGCTAAAACACGCTGAAAAGCAAGTAAGACCAGACTCTTTCCCTGACACATGCCCCACCTCCCATGCTTCTTTGCTCCAATCACACCACACTAATAGTAATTCTGCACAGACCTTAATGTGTTCAGGACTCTGCTCTTGCACGTGTGGTGCAGGCTCTTCTGCTTGGAATGCCCTGCCTCCCATTCTCCAACTGGCCAAGTCAATCATTTCTTAGGACACTGTGAAGCCTCGCCTGCCTTCCTCCCTCCCCACAAGGCAGATGTCTTTCCACTTTGTGCATGGTTCACCATAGGTGTCCCACCTGTATTGTAATTAGCTGTGCTTAGTCTGCCCCTCCCGTTAGACTGTGAGCTCCTAGAGGGGAGGGGCTGTGGACTGTGACTGAGTCATATTTGTCTTCCCAGCCACTACCTCCATAAACATTGAGTGAAAAAGGGGCGCCTGGGTGGCTCAGTTGGTTAAGCGACTGCCTTCGGCTCAGGTCATGATCCCGGAGTCCTGGGATCGAGTCCCACATCGGGCTCCCGGCTCGGCGGGGAGCCTGCTTCTCCCTCTGACCCTATCCCCTCTCATGCTGTTTCTCTCTCTCTCTCTCAAATAAATAAATAAAATCTTTAAAAAAAAAAAAAAAACATTGAGTGAAAAGTACTAGCGATCATTTACTGACCATTCACCACGTCCCAGGGTATTTTTTTTTTTTAAGATTTTATTTATTTATTTGACAGAGACAAAGCGAGAGAAGGAACACAAGCAGAGGGAGTGGGAGAGGGAGAAGCAGGCTTCCTGCTGAGCAGGGAGCCTGATGTGGGGCTTGATGCGGGGCTCGATCGCAGGACCCCAGGATCATGACAGGACCCCAGGATCATAACCTGAGCCGAAGGCAGACGCTTGATGACTGAGCCACCCAGGCGCCCCTACATCCCAGGGTATTTTATACACATGGTCTTTAATCCTTCCAACAGCCCTTTGAGGTAGGGGTTTATCCTCATTTTTACAGGAAAGGAAACAGAAAGCTCTAGAACTCTGTCAGCATTCAAATTCAGGATTCAAACCCAGCTCCCAGCTGCCCCAGGGCTGCTTGCAGCAAGAGTGGGCGGTGGGATATGAGGATGCACGCTGCCCAGAGCACCTGGTCCCTTACAGCTGCCCATAAGAAATCTGGGCCCACAGATAAACTGTTACTTCCTTATTTGCCCAGTTAAAATATACACTTTTTAATAGCCCACCCTTTCTCGAACTTCCAACACTGGTAACACAGACTCATCTCGCTTTCACACACACACACACAGGAATGCCCCTCCTTACGATGTCCTCTTACCTATTTAAGCACTTAAGTAGTTTGCTGCTTTGAACTTCTCAGTTTGTTTTACGAGTGTTTATTTGCTTCCATCAGCCCCGGCTGGATGGTAAGGTCGTGGGGTGGGGCCCCGTCGTCCATTGCTTTATTCCTAAGCTCACTCACACTTCAGTCTCCGTTCTTAGCAGGCCCATGTGACATTCACTGACTGCCTGGAAGGAAATCTGCCCCCCCACCCCATGTTCACACATCCTGTAATCTCGCTATAGTATCTCTTGTATCGGTCCCCCAACTGCTTCTTATCTTGCTCTATCTTGTCCACATGTATAACTCACTTAGTAGAAGACCATGCCCCCTAAAAGGCCTGTTTGGAAACAGCTTGCATTACAATCTCAGAAACAGTTTACACTATAATTACAGTCACACTTTGTCATTCTCAACCATTACCTGGAGAATCAATAGCTTCTTACAACTAGGAGGCACATGGGAGACAATGAATGAGTGAATGAATAATTATTTTCCAAGAATCCCAAGTATTTCTGTCAACCAAGTTACAATGTTAAAGACACCGGGCGCCTGGGTGGCTCAGTTGGTTAAGCGACTGCTTTCGGCTCAGGTCATGATCCTGGAGTCCTGGGATCGAGTCCCGCATCAGGCTCCCTGCTCGGCGGGGAGCCTGCTTCTCCCTCTGGCCCTCCCCCATCTCGTGCTCTCTCTCTCTGTCTCATTCTCTCTCTCAAATAAATAAAATCTTTAAAAAATAAAAAAATAAAAAAAATAATAAAAAAAAAAACAATGTTAAAGACACCAAAACGTATTAGGTGAGCTGCTACTTAAAGGTAAAATGAGGAAGCCTTTAGTAAAGCAGATGGTGATGCTTTTGTTACTGGATTCCACAGTGGAGAAGTCCTTTTTGTCAAAAAGTCATCCCTTTCTGACAGATACACACACAATGGCCCAAGCTGGGCGTTGAGAGCTGCCAGGCCCCTGCCCTGGTCCCCACCCCATCTGCCTGCTTCCCTGGGGCTCCTGTCATGGAGCTGCATGGGCACAGTGCCAGGCCAGATGGCAAAGATGGGGAAAACTGCCAAAAAGGAGGTAAACAGGAAATGGAAGGAGGGCTCTAGCTGGGGGGGGAGGGGCAGCCCAGGATCTCACCCCAATCCTGCCTTGAGAAAGAGGTCAGGTTGTAGAGGAGGTGGAGGAAGCGAAGACACAGCAGCTGTCCCAGAAAAGAACGAACACCGAGACTTCGTGTCACCAGAGAGGAGGAGGGACCGGGAGGCCCACATCATCTTAATAAGCTCCACGTGCACAGATGTGGTAATGAGCATAGCACTACACACATATGCATGTGCAAAGACACACAAAGGTGTAGGTACGCTAAGAGATGTGCACGCAAGATCCCTGCTAGCACACAATCACTATATACACACATCCGATAACACACAAGTGGGAGCATGCACCGAGGCGTGGACAACCAGGCCACAGAAGGAAGAGCAGACACAGCCCTGGCCTTAGGGACAATCTTCTTACCCGGACAGAGCATCAGGCAGCCTCAGGAGCACATCCCCACGCAGAGGTGCACGAACAGATCCCAGCGCCAAGACACTGAGGGGCCAGGGAAGCACCCTGGGGACGGCCCAGTGCACACCACCCACCCTCCACACCACTCACGCACCAGAGTCTGGACAGCCGCCTTTCTCCTCCCCCGGGGCTCTTTCAGCTTCCTACCGGCAAGTCCGAGGCCTAGGTTCCTGACGGCCTCAGGGCCTCTCCGGCCTGTCCCATTGCCCTCTGAGCTGGGCTGGGCACTGCTCTCTGCTGAGATAAGCCAGAGGGGCAGAGCTATTTTCTGCCAGGCAGGAAGTGAGAATTGAGTAAAAATGGGCAGGAGGCTAGGTCACAGTCATCCCTCTCGCTCCTCCACACAACCTGCCTGTGCCCATCCACACTTCTGGAGGCTGACCAGCCTTGCAGAGAGGGTTGAAGAGAAAGGAATAGGTGATTTGGGACAATGATGGGGGCAGGGAGGGGAGAGAAATAACTCTTCTTTGTCCAGCTTCCTCCTGTCTACCACACTCTCCATGCGTACCCCCCACCCTCCTGCACACCCGCCAAATGCCTTGCTCTGTCTCCTCTCTTTAGTCATTCACATCCTCCAGAAGTTTGAAAAGAAGGACTCTCAGATCTCATTCCCCTTGCCCCAGAAGATCTGTTCTAGAACAGCCCCAAACCTCATTTTAGATTCCGGAGGCCATAGCTGGAAGTCACAGCCAGCCAGTACGTCCCACCCCTGTGCGTTCTAACCGCCCTGTTAGCTAAGTTCACTTCAGCTGCTGTGTGCGGGCAGCATTGGGAGGATGGCCCCTTTGCCCACAGACAGGCTTAATTCTAAATTATACCCCTTTTTAAAAAGATTTTATTTATCTGAGAGAGAGAGAGCATGTGCATGCACGAGCCGGGCGGGGCGGGGCGAGGGGGAGGGAGAAGCAGGCTTCCCGCAGAGCAGGGAGCCCGATGTGGGGCTCGATCCCAGAACCCCAGGATCATGACCTGAGCCAAAGGCAGACACTTAACCGAATGAGCCACCCAGGCGCCCCTAAATTATACGTCTTAATACGTGTATGTTCAGACCCCAGACAGATCCAAACTAGGCAGGAGCCTCCAGCAGAAGCTTACTGAAGTGTGAAGGCTTTGTGAACAGCTCTGTCCTAGAGCTGCTCTGAGGACACAGATGAACCCCGCTCGCCTGAGGGGTCTATAGCGCAGAGATAGTACAATGTCACCACAGTGAGTGGACGGCCTCTTCCTTCCCCGGGGGAGTGGGGGGACACACAGGCCCCCCGCGGCTGTTGTGCCCTATCTCCACGGTCCCTCTTCCTGTTCCAGGCCTGCTCTGCTTCTCCAGCCAAAATTCCTGCTCCAGCCTCTCCCCACTGGGCCCCACCTCAGCCTGTCTCTTCCTGCATCATCCAGTATCATCCTCTGCCATGTCTTCTCCCCCTGGGTATTCTGACCTCATCTCTCCCGTTTTTTTCTGGGCAAAAGCAGAAAGCAAAGGTGGCCTACAGCTCAGGAATTGGTTTCCCCTGTGTGTGGATGTCACCTCACCACCTGCACATCTCCCTCCACCCTTTCAGGAGCTGGAAAAACAGGAAATAAAGTCACCATCCAGAGAAGTCGCTCGGACCGGATCAGCCCGCTGCCACAGCCCTGTGCCCTGAGTCGTCCGTGCACATCTTGCCCTTGCTTTGGGGCCTGGATGGGTCCTGCCCCCGCAGAGAAAGCCGGAGCCTTCTGATCTTTGACCTTGCTCTGAACTTGTGCTGCACTTCTTGCACGCCTCTGGCTTCGCCCTCCCCCTTTCTGCTGCTTCCTTCTGGTGTCCCCCCACCCCTGCACACAAGATGTCTGCTGCTGGGGTATACTCCGGCGGCAGCAGGCTGGGGGAGGGCCAACAGCATCAGGCAGAGACAGATGGAGTTGGGCTCTAGTGTCTCTTGAGAGGCCAGGAGGTGAGGCTTACGGGTATGGGCAAGTTCCTATTTTCCCCTCAATCCTTGCCTCCATCTCCCCCTGGGGCTACAACTTCCTCACCCTAAAAGGAGCCGGAGATACAACCTGGTGGCAGTTCCCCTTCTTGTCATGTGGGCTCCCCTAAATATAGGTAAGAGGTAGGCAGCTGCCCTTAGTAGTGTGATCCAAAGTTATCCTAAGGCCTTGCCGACCCCCAGATAGCTCCCCCACATGTCCTCAATATCTGAAATTCCATCCCCTTCATGCCACTCATGAGCCACATCCTATCAGAGTTATAGGGACATTAGAGACCGTCTCGTCTAATCCTCTCATATAGAAGATGGACACACTGGGTTTAAGCGGTGTTTCTCAAAGACCCCGTTAAGATACAACTTGGTTAGCTGGGAAGGATAACTGCAAGAACACATCTGTGCCAGTAAACCCATTAGTGGAGTTTAATCAATTAGTTCATTGTCATCTAGCAGAGGGTTTGGCCTGGGGGGAAGGGGAAGGGGGTCCCGGAGTTAAGTTTTATCTGAGAGTGGGAAAGGGCTAGACACCACCCCCAGAGAGCCCTCCTCAGTGGCTGTGGGAAGCCCAGGGTTCAGCATAACTGTGGTGGCTTCGGGGGCGGGGGAAGGAGAAGACACATCTCCCCAAGATGCTCCAGTGTGAGGGCCTCGGGCTTCAGAGGGGCACTCCTGGATGTGCCAAGTGTGGTGGCTGCCTCCCCTGGCTCGCTCCCCTTTTAGCTTTTTACTCTATTCAGTAAGGTTCTCCAGGTCCCATGGCGCACTCTCATCTCCATCCCCACCCATGAACCCCGTTCTAAAGGAGGGACTTGTGCCCCCTGCAAAGTTCAACCCCGCGGTGCCAGCCCCATACCTGTGCTCCCTGTGGCTTCCGCTGCCTGCTCTGGGCTTGGCTGGGCTGGTAGGACCTGCTCCTGAGGTGGGTGGGGACACGCTCTCCTGGCAGATCTCAGCGTGTCCCAGCTCCCTGCACTCACCCAACCCCACACGGGGCAGGGAGAGAGAGGAAGCAGTGCCCTCAGTGGCCTTTGCAGCCGATCAGTGAGAATGGCCCTCAGTCAAGCCCCAGCTCTTGCCTACTAATACCTCCCCCGACCCATTGCTCACACACTCCCTAGCTTCCGGGAAGCTCAACTGGAGCACCCACCCACTGATGCTAGATGACTAACCACCCACCCCGAGCTGTACTTACACCAGTTCCCCTGGGCGTCTCTTTCTCTTTTGCGTTCCAGCAGGTAGTTTCACTCTTGCCATTCATGGCCATGCCCCTCCCTGCCCGGGGCCATTCCTCCTTGCTTCTCTCTGGCTCCCGCAGGCTGTGAGCTCTGGGGGACGGGGGGGTGGGGGGGGGTGGGGGGACACGGACACATGACTCAGATGG
>NC_138373.1:72376572-72411001 GCF_054177405.1 Leptonychotes weddellii
AACAAGGCTGGGCATGTTGTCCATGCCCAATACACAAAAACAACTTAAAATTTTTTGAGTGTAGGTGAAAAAGGATATTGTGGTCAAATAAGTCTGAGAAACACTACGCTGAACAGGTTTCTCTATGACAGGACTTCTCATGGTCTTTACCATGCCATTAGAAGATTGACCATGTGTTCATAAGTGAAGCTGGGTGAAGGGTGTACGGGGTGCTTTATACTATTCTATTTTTGTGCGAGTTTGAACTTTTCCATAAAAGACAAGTGTTTTTGTTTTTAATGCTGTTAATCACCGTGTACCTGTAGGAGGAGAGACTGTACGGTTTCCTGAACATATGTGTCCCTAGAACACATTTTGGGAGATCCCAAGTTATTAACGGCCAATGCTGGAGTCACACCTCAACGTATGTTGTCAAGATGTGACTACCTCAAAGTTCAGATCATCTGGCCCATCACTGGATGTCAAATCAAGGGTTTCCTGAGCTCCAGGTCCCGGATGTCTCCTCCCTTCTGATGAACTGCAAGTTCTGCCCTACTTCCCTGGGGTTATTCCCCCCATCCCCGGGACATGATCTCAGGCAGGCTCTGGCCTTTATCCTCCAGAGGGACAATCTTATACTCATCTGAAGTCACGGGCTTCAGAAATGAAGACACACGCCCTCATGGCCCACACAATCCCTAAGACCCCAGCCATGGCCTTCTTCAATCCAACCTCCAGATTCCTTAGGTCTCCTGGCAGTTGGCTACTTCCCTGAGTACAATTCATGAGGTCCTTTCATCTTCAGACGGATCCATAAATCCCAGCGGTTGGAGTGTTGATTCCCAGGGGGCAGGATGGCAGTGCTGAGTATGGGATCATAACCAAAGTAGGCCACACAGGTTGAAAATAAACACTTTATGCAAAGACATCCTTTAAGGTGGGTGGCGTTCCCATCATGGGCCTCTCTGGGACTGCTGCCCCAACCCAAGGAAAGTTAGTAGGGGCCAGGTAAGAGACCCATAAGGGGCAGCCAGGAAGCAAACTGACAGATGGGGTCTAAGAGCAATGGAATGTGGGAAGGTCGGGCTGGGGTGGAGACAGTATGGACCCCAGCTCATCCAGCTTGGCCTAGAGTCAGGGTGCTGAATTCCTGGCTCCATCGAAGCACAAGGTCCTCACTTTTGGCCTGGCTCAAGACGCTGTAAGTCTCGTTCTGCAGACATCTCATCCGGGACACCTACACAGGGATCGGGGACACACAGTCTGTGTCACAGTCCAGGGGACAGAGGCGTGGAGGTGGGGAAGTGGCATTAGTCCCGCAGGAACCAGAGGCGAGCGGGGACGGGCACAGGGCAGTCGGAGGAAAGAGGAAACAGATGTGGGTTTTTAAGGCTGCAAGACACACCAAGTAGCCCAACCTCTCCTTTAAGAAGCGAGGAGGCTGAGGATGGAGAAGGAAGTGACTTATTCCAGACCCCTTGGTGAGTAAGAGTCCAGACCTCAATATCCAATGCCCAACCCAGCTAGGCATTCTTGCTGTGTTGCCCCGAGGGCCCTCTCCTTTTATTTGCACATCCCTCCTGGACACCCCCCCCCGCCCCCCGCAACCTCTGCCTTGGAGGGCCTCGCTTACTCCAAGACAGGAGTGGGTGGGAGAGAGGGCTCTGGTGGAGGCCTCAGCCCAGAGAGGCAAGCTGGGAACTGTTTTCACCCCTGTTGCTCAGAGCAGAGTGGGGTGTGTGTGTGTGCACTCAGAATAGACCCTCCTGTGGTGACCGATTGAAGGGCTGAGGGGAGAAGGAGGGGGCGGGGTGAGGGGCTTACCTTCCGGTCCCGGCTTCTCATCAGGCACTGTTGGCTTTTGAAGGCACAGTAGTTTGGGTACTGTACATAGTCTGTGTCACAAATCTAAGCCAGGAGCCAGGAATGGGGAGGTGCGGAGACATCAGAAGCCTTCTAAGATGCCAGTCTTCCAGAGAGAGCCCATAATGGCCAAACCAGGGCCATGGGTAGAGCCTTGAGAACCAGACCTTCCACACCCAGGGTGCCCCCTTCTCTGAGGAATAGGCCTCTGTCCCCTGTGCCTTTCCTGTCCCACCCTCAGTCACAGTTCGGTGCTGAACAGAAGCCGGGAGGCGGAGAATTAAGTGGCTGCCCTGCTGGTCAGCTTGCTGGGAAAGTTGCTGAGGAATAGGGAATGGGGAAGGGGCCCCAATCAGGGGTCCAATCTCAGGGAGCCTTCTAGTGATGGTTAAGTGAGGGAGAGGGTAGAAGAATCTCTAATGTATGACCTTGGGTGAATCACTTCCCTCTGTGGATCTCACCTCCCCATCTATAAATCCAGGGGAGGAGGAGGGATGATCTCTGAGACCCTTTCTAGGGTCTACCACTCCTCAGGCCCAGGGATAAGAGCTGGGCAGGGGCCCCTCATCTCAGCTACCAACCCTTTCTTAAGCTGCCCCAGCTTTTCCTGGCCTTGACTTTTCCTGCTAAACCACAGGAGGGAGGGGCCTGGCTGTCCATCAACAACTAGTAGCTCCACAGGGGAGGTCACTCTGGGGAGAGAGGGAGCAAAGTTGATTCCACTGAGCAGAGAAAGTGCTGGAACCGTAGGGCAAGGAGCCCGCCAGACTGAAGCAGGGCAGCACTGGGTCACAGGTCCATGACACCTTGGGCATCCCCTCATCATTGGTTGTAAAGGTGAGTCTAACTTTGGGCCAGTGTGGGAAGTGACTTGACCAAAGCCCCTCAGCAGGGACCCTGAAGAGCTGGGATCAGAACCTCTGTCTCCTGCCTCCCAGTCCTGTGCTCTCCCGGCCCCTCTGCCCCTCTGATTCCTACTCCTTTCACAAACACAATCCTGCTCGCTCTTTTTTTTTTTTTTTTTTTTTTGAGAGGGGGTGGGGGGTGGAAGGGTGTCTATTGGAAAAGAGGCAGGAGGCTCAGTGAGGACTGGTCCCCCAGAAGCCAGAGGCCTAGCCCCCTTGCACATCTTAGGGCTACTTAGAGCAAGGAACTGGAAGGAATGGGGACAACTGGGGTAGGGTTGAGCTTTGGGTAAAGGCTCTGACCTTGGTGGGGAAATCCCCATCCTGGAAGCTAAGGAATTCCGTCTGGAGCCAGCCGGACACCCGAATATCTTCACAGCCCTTGGTGGCCAGCCGGGCGCACCAGAAGTCCATGCGGAGCCCACCATACATATCCAGCCCGTAGAAGCGGCCTGATGTTGGGGTTCCTACCTGTGGCACAGGGGACAGGGGAGAGGTGCACGCCCCTGCCCCCCTGCAGACTTCCCTTCCCACTGCCCTTTCCTTCCTGGAGCCTGAGGCCTCCCCCACTGCAGGCTGCCCGGCTAGGTACCTGGGTACCGATGGACATGCTCTGGGCTATGAGCAAGGGGCTGATGAAGGGTGTTTTGTGCGAGTTGTCACACAGCTGTCGCTGCAGGACCGCCTCCGAGTGGCACTGTTCCAGCTTCAGAGAGCAGAAGTCACAGAGGGCACAGGTGGCTGTGTGTCGCCGCCCAAGGCTGTCACAGACCTGGGGCAGGAGTGTGGTTGACAGACTGAGGCTGAGACACTTCCAGCCCTGCAGCACTGTCCCTGCAGAATGTCTTCCCATTAAGGCTCTTCAAGGCTTCTCTGGCTTTCCTCCCTGACCTCTCCCCAAAGGCTCCTCCAGGACCTCTGCTCAGTGTTCTAACTCTTCACCTTCTTCCTGCTGTGTCTACTCCCAGGTAACCTTCACCTTTCTGCAGGCAACACCCAAATCATATCATCCGTTCCGATCCCTTTCCTGAGCTCCAAATCCTCACTGCCAAGTACCTGACAGATGTCTACCACCAGGTGACCTACAATCACTCCTTTTTTTTTTTTTTAAGGAATTTATTTATTTATTTGAGAGAGAGAGCTCACACAAGAAGTGGGGAGGGGCAGAGGGAGAGGGAGAAGCAGATTCCCCACTGAGCAGGGAGCCCGACTCGGGACTCGATCCCAGGACCCTGAGATCATGACCTGAGCCGAAGGCAGACGCTTAACGAACTGAGCCACCCAGGTGCCCCCGATTTTTTTTTTTTTAAGATTTGCAATCACTCCTTAGACTCTGAAAAGGACTCATGACCTTCTCTTTCCCCCTCTCTGCTAATGATAATGCTAATATCTACACAGTCGACACAGTGCTAAGCACCATGGCCATAAACACTCTCGTCTCAGTTAGCCTTCACCAGAGCCCTATGCTAAACTAGGTACTAGAAACATCTCCATTTGACTGATGAGGAAACGGGCTCAGTTGAGGCCGAGTGATCTGCTCAGAACCACGTGTCTAATAGATGGTGGAGCTCTATTCTGCTAACTCCCAAACCTACACTCTACCCAAGAACCCAGGTCCAAAACCTCCAAGTTCTTGGAAGACATTCTTCAGAGCGGAGTTACCCATCTCCTAGCTGGGAGCTGCGCCCTGACTGGGCTTCCTCCGCATTGTAGGCTGGGGCTTGCTAACCAGCATGTCCCATTCATGCCATCCTCCCCCTTCACGTGTGGGTACACACGTCACAGTGCACGGAATCTCTTATGTCACCTTGCTTACTCCTCACACCAGCACGTAAGGGAGCATCATCATGTCCTTGACTCAAATTGTTATCGGGTTAGCGCTTCCTACCAAGTTCAATACAAATGCTTCAGGCCGCTGTTTGAGATTTTTCACCTTAGGCCCCTTCCTATCTCTCCTGCCACTCTGCTCCGGGTAAAAATGGGCTCCCGACTGGTCCCTTAACCAAACCCCGATATCCAGGGAGCTCTCCATGACTCCTGAACTTCCTACCCTAAAAAAAAAAAAAAAAAAGTCTCAGGGGGCACCTGGGTGGCTCAGGTGGTTAAGCGTCTGCCTTCGGCTCAGGTCATGATCTCAGGGTCCTGGGATCGAGTCCCACATGGGGCTCTCCTTTCAGCGGCGAGTCTGCTTCTCCTTCTGCCCCGCCCCCCCATGCTCTCCCTCAAATAAATAAATAAAATCTTAAAAAGAAAAGTCTCTCTCCAACACCTACTGCGCACTTCTTTTATAATGCTACTGAATCCCTCATGCTTTCAGACCCCTTAAGGGCGGGAGCAGTATGCTCATTCTTGGTGCCCCACTATTCCCTCTAACAGGAACCTCTACCAAGCCCCTTCTTTTGCCTGCGTAACGTCTTTCATCTTCAGGTCTCTGTTTTAAACATTGGTTCCTCTAAGAATTCTCTGATCCTCCCAAACATGGACCATGGGGTGCCCCACCTGCTGCGTCTGGACTATGTACTTATCCATGGCTGCATTTATCCATCACACTATTCTGCCTATTTCCTCATCTGTCTCTCCCACTAGAGTCTAAGAAGACTGGATCTATTTTACCCATCACCAACATCTCGAGTACCTAGTACAGAGTTGGTACGCTATACTAAAAAACCAATTATTTAACTTGCTCGTTGGCCATCCTCTGGGCCTGGCACTATGCAATATTGAACAAATGGATGAATGGAGGGCATGCTCACTCTTTACAAGTGCTTACTAACTTGTCTTATTTGAAAGCCTACAGAATATCTTCCTGGGAATAGGATTCGCTCGGTGCTGAGGGCACACTGAGACTGGGATCTCTCTACAGATCCTTGGAACGGGATCTATGGCCCCCCTGGAAAGGAGAGCTGCATCCAAGGCAAAGCCAAGTATTGAAGATGGTGAACTAGCTCAGGAGATAACTCAAGCCTAACAGCTCAGAGAGATGAAGACTGAACTCTGGACTGGAAAGGATTCCAGACTAGGTCTTGGGCCTTTTTCCTTTAAGGTGAGCCGGAGATGTCCTCCTAAAGAAAGATTCTCATTCAGAGAGAATGTCTCTCCAGTGATGCCTTGTGCTTTCTGTATCCCTGCCTTTCCCCCCTCACTCTCAAGGCCCAGTCTAGTGCCGGGCGCAGAGGATGGCCAAAGAGCATGTATCCATTAAACAGCATTGCAGGCATACCGGCTTCCCGAAGCCAAGGAGCTCCTCCTCTATGTACTGCCAGGCCCTGGCTGTGGGGGTTATGGTGCAGGTGTTCTCCACAATCGAGTAGCATAGCACCAACAATGCCTCTATGTGGGGCATCTGCAGGAGGCTGCAAGAAGACAGCGTTGGCTGGTGGGCATGGCCGGAGGGCTGGGGCAGAAAGCCACATCCACTCTTCCCCCACCCCTCCTTGGTGTCTGGCCTTGGTCACACACATTCAGCATGCTGATGGGGCTTTAGAGGCCTCCAGGCCTACTGCCTCCTTTCACAGATGAGGAACTGAGAAACAGAAAGGGAAGTAATCCTCCTCAAAGCTGCAGTGCTAATCAGAGGCAGAGACAAGACCAGAACCCAGGCCCAGGTCCAGGGCCCATACCATCCCATCACACAGAGCAAGGGCATCTAGGACAGTGCTTAAGGCAGTGATGGAGACAGAAGAGGTGAGGCAAACAGCTGCTAGGTGCGCCTGAAGCCCAAGCAGGTCTGAGTGGGTCTTGGAAGCCGAGGCTGGGTAAGGGAGCTTCTCCTTCCCAAAAAAGGCAGCAGCGGGGATAGGGTGGTGGCCGGGGTGTGTAGGTCAGAACAGCCTGTACCTGTCACGGGTTGGCTTTTTCCAGACGGGTTCTTCATCATACAGATCATTCATTTCATCCATTTCCTGGGCTGATCGGATGAGCTCCTGGATGTTCTCCATCATCATAGGAGTGGACTCCACTTCCCGGACTCGGGGAGTGAAGGAGAAAGGGTTGGAAGACACAAATTCAGACTGGAACTTGAGCTCTGGGTCTGTCTGCAGCCCAGCCATTGACTCCAGTCCCTCCTCTGCCCCCTGTCCTTCCTCTTGCTTTCCCTCCTCCTCCAGCTCCTCTTCTTGCTCTTCTTGCTCCTGGCCCTGCTCCTGCTTATGCTCCTGGCCCTGCTCCTGCTTGCGCTCCTGCCCCTGCTCCTGGCCCCCCAGGGACAGGGAGGACTGTAGCAGCTCCTCCACGTTGTTGTTAAGCCTCTCGGGCCAGGGCTGGAAGGCCTGTCGTTCTGTGGCTGCAGAAGGGTTTGGGAAGGACCGAGAAAGAAAATGGGAAGGAAGAGTCAGCCTTCTGGCCCCTGAGAGGGACACACACAGAAACACAAAGGCACAGGAAAGCAGCCTAAATGACATTCACACAGCCGAGCATAAAAGACACGGGGAAGACTACGAGTATGAAAATAAAAGAAAAATTGCCATGGCAATTATGGCAACTGTGGTTCTCCTTTCCACCTCCCCGACAAGTGCTCCTCTTCCCTAGCTCCCACCTCAAATCCCACCTTTTGTCCCTCTCACTTAGGAAACACCAAAGACGCTGAATAGCGAGCAACGAATCCTTTCTAGAGTGAAGATGGCGGCTTATAAAAGTCCCAGAGGATGGGCGCCTGGGTGGCTCAGTTGGTTAAGCAACTGCCTTCGGCTCAGGTCATGATCCTGGAGTCCCTGGATCGAGTCCCGCATCGGGCTCCCTGCTCGGCAGGGAGCCTGCTTCTCCCTCTGACCCTCCCCCCTCTCATGTGCTCTCTCTCTCTCATTCTCTCTGTCTCAAATAAATAAATAAAATCTTTAAAAAAAAAAAAAAGTCCCAGAGGACTTCCAGACGCAGGAATGTTTGGGGGAGCTGGGAAAAGTGAATTTTTCCTAGAATTGTAAGCAATGTCAGAAGATACTCCTGGACGGGAAAGCCCCACCTTGTATTCATAAAAAGCAGTCTCCAGCCTTATGTAACCATTCTGCCAGCCCCCCACTCCCCAGCCCTGCTCAACATTCTTCCCCATTCCCTACCACCGATGCCTTAACTCCTGGGCTCTGGGATTTGTGGAAGGGCTTGCAGGTAGCCTCCCAGGTACTGGCAGGGTCTCACCTGTGACATGAGATGAGAGGAGGGAGGTCATCGTGGTGGGAGGGACATCAGAAGAACTGTCAATCTCCTTGAGAGTGTTAGGTGAGAGGATTGAGACTGGTTGGGAGCACCGGACCCTCTGCAAGAAGAGAAGGACAGTGGGCATGCATTTCCCATAGGGCAGACTTCTACTCCAGCGTCCAGCTCAGTCCTTTTCTGGCATGTCTCCTCTCTCACAGTTGCTGGGCAGGGATGAAGGGATATGGTCCCTGGTGGAACCCTCTAAATCTGAGAAAGGGTTCCCCTGTGAGATAAGACTCGGTGTCTGGGCCACATCTCTTCCTTCACTCTTGTGTTTGACTTGAAAGAAATCACTCAAGTATTAGAAGAAAGGGGAGGCCTTGTCCCTTTGCCTCTTCTCTGCCCTCTTCCCTACTTTCCTTGCAGGAACAAGACTATTCCGACAGTCTGGACACCCAAGGTGAGACTGTACTCCTACGTACTCTGAGTAAAGGATTGGCAAAGTGGCAGGGAGGGAAGATCTCAGGATGGCCCTCCTGGAGCCCTTCTTCAACACCTCACCTCCCCGGCCCCCAACTCCCCCGTGGTCCTCAGACACCAGATCCAACCTTTGTCCCCGGCCTCACCTTGGCGTAGTAGAGGTGGTTGGAGCAACGATACTGAGTAAATTGGCAGAAGGACTCAAACCAGGAGGCATAAGGGAGGTCGGAGCAGACAGCGCCTGAGAATGGGCAGGGGTGGAGAAGGTGAACACACACAAGGGGGAACCTCTCTCCCCGAGGGGGAGGGGGCAGTGGGCTCCTTGGGTATGCAGAGTGGAGAATATGGCCCCAGGCTAAGGAGCCGGCCATACTCCTCCCCTCTCAAGCGAGCACCGGGCTGCCCCACCAGTCTGGCCCTCACCGTCTGGCACCAAGCCGTGATTTTCGTATTGGTCCAGCTGGACGAGGGTGGGGTTCCGGCAGCCGTGCGTTGCCCGGAGACGGCAGGTAGTCTCTGCTTTCCAGGTTGGGGTCAGCAGTGCGAAGAAGCGTTCATATTCGGTGGGAGAGAGAGGGCTGCCTGGGGTGGAGGCCGAAATTGAATCCTGGGCTGGGGCAGGTGTCAGAAGCAGGAGCAGCCCTGCGGGGCAGGGAAACAAACGGATGGATGGACCGAACTCCAAAACCCGCCTCAGGCCCTGGACAGACTCGCAAACGGGCCCCGTGGAAATCAGCAACTGGGGGATGTCTGGCCGGCGATCCCCGCGGATCAGGGTGAGGAGATTCCAGGGGCAGAGGGTAGGGTCTGAGCCCAGAAGCTAGGGAGCAAACCCAACGTGACAACCCTGAGAAAGCGTTTCAAAACCTTATAACAAGGGCGCTTGGGAGGTGGAGGACTGAACCCCGGGAGAAAGACTGCTCGAGTAGGCGGGAACCTCTCACCCTCGAGGAGTGAGAGAAGGAAGCCGGCGGCTAGCTTCCTCATGGCCCCAGTCGATCCGCCCGCGTTTCCCGGACCAAAGCGGCCTCTAACGGGCCAAGGCAGAGAGAGCCGGCGGGCGCGGGCTTGCCGATGGGGGAGTAGAAGGTGCGGCCCCGACGTCACAAAGGGCGGGGGGCGGGGCCGCGGAAACCGCAGCGCGCTCTGGGGGTCACCGCGCCTGCCCGGTGGGGGGGGGGGAAGGGTGTAAGGGTTCTCACGTGTGTCATATTCCACCCCCGGAGGATAATGACGGCAAAAGCCATCACGGACTCAGTACCTTCGACGGAATAGGCCCCGTGCTGTTCTTTGTATGTATCACCTTATTGCATTCCCGAGGTAATCCTACAAAGTGGGTACTGTTATCCCTGCATTACAGATGACAAAACCGGGGTCTGGAGAACCAATCTGCCTAATGGGTGGTGAGGCCTAGATGGGAATGTAGGCGGGGTTCTAGGGCAGGCAGGGATGGAGTGTACAGAACAAAGTCAGCCTACCTGGGTAGGAACTAGAGGGAGCCTCCAGGTAAGAAATGAGCCAAAGGGGGAAGCAAGCCGGGTTCGGGTGAGGAGGTGCTCAGGTGTAAGGATGGTTCAGTCTAAGGACGGGGTTTCCAAATGGGAGGTGAGCAAGACAACCCATCGGCATAGGGGCAAAATGTTTTTCCGTTTTGTGTTTAAAATAAGAAATCAAGCTAATAGTATAATAGTACATGCATAAAACACACATACACGTTTATTGGAAATTAAGTGAAAGATGTTTTATGGAGAAAAGATGCAGAATTTTAAAAGTCTGGGAAAGCCCCAGGCTGCAGCACTTCCCCTCCCCGCCGCACCCCTTCCCAAGGTGAGAAGTTGTGGATTCTGGTGCAGAGGTACCGCTTCTGGTTTCATGCCTTGTTCTACTTCCTCCCACCTCTAATCCAACCCAGAGGATGCAAACAAAATGTTTAGCACACGTACTGAAATACGGTCTCTACAATAAACACAGCAGGCCAACATGGATAGCTTTTATTCACCTACTCAAATTCCTTTACACATGTGTATGTGCATTCCACCTTGCCCCCTCTCCCACTCACAAGGCCAGGATGAATCCTCTTGGCACAGAGGAAGGGGTGCCCCTTCAACTAAGGCCACAGCCCAGATGCTCTGGGGGATCCCCTACCTCGGAAAAAGCAGGAAGAGAACAAAGAGAGTTTATCACACCAGAGCACCCCCACAGGGGGAGGGAATCAGGAGGGCAGGGGAGTGCCCCCATGCTACTGCCCCAGTCCTTGAATACAAAGCAAGGGGAGTGAAGAGGACCATCCCTTGGAAATACAGCACCAACCTCAGCACAGAGGCAAAAGGACAGTGGGCAAGACCACTTCCCTCTGAGGGGGGCAGGCTGAATGAGAGTACAGATGGTTAGCGGCTGCGGCACCCCTCCCTACCAGGGTTTGGATGCAGCCTCAGCACCAGGAGTGGGGAGAGGGGAGGAGAAGGGATGACTACACTGTGCCATCCACTCTCCCGGAGCCCCCGGGCCCCAGCACAGGCTTTCCTCTCCCCACTAGCCCAGGTCCAGGGATGTAGAAGAAACCGTGGGAATCCAAGGCCCCTATCTATTTCTTCTTGCGTTCCTGGGAGCAGCGTGGGCAGAACCTAGAGAGGAACGTGATAGAGAGAGGTAGAAGGAGAAAGTGAGTGAGAGGGAGTGCCCTCCTCCACGCAGCTCAGGGGCAGCCCCGCGCCTGCCGCAACTCTCTCACTCACCACTTCCCCCGAGGCTTGGTCGTCAGCCCCACACAGGCAAAGTGGAACCACTCGATGGAACACTGAAAAGGAGGAAGATGGAAGAAGCAGAAGTCAGGGGCCCAGGTGGAGCAGAGGAAAGAAAAGAAGTTTCCTCCACAGATTCCTCAGAAGTGTTCCCGTATTCCGTCCCTTTGGAGAAATCTTGGAGGTCCCAAGGCCAACCAACTCCACCTTCCTGTTATTCTGGAGTCCCACTATTCAACCGTTTCTTCCCCTCTTGTACCCGCTCCCTCGTGGCCCCCAGAACCCCATCTGGAGGCAAAACGGTTGGTTCTCACATCAGGGTTGTCACAGCCAATCATCTCTCCATAGGAGACCTGGTGACAAAGGCAATAGGTGGGTTCGTTGGGATCCACAGGCATATCCAACACATCAGAGGGGTGGACACTGCCAAAGGTCACTGAGGGCATCCCATACTCAGGACTTCTGCATGCCGAGAGGAAGAGAACGTGTCATCTGCAGAAAGGGAAGCTAGAAAGGTGGTAGAAAGACATCCTGGAGGGGCAAGTGATTTGTGGCGTCTCTTTTCTATCCAGCAAATACCACAATGACAAGAAGTTACTGGCACAGAAGATGGAGAGTGGCTAGGGGCAGTGTGGGGTGGGAGTGCGGGGCAGGAGAAAAAAATACACTGTGTGGCAAAGCGCCCCCTTGTACACTCACGTGCGCACAAGTTTCAACTTCTTTTGGGCAGCTTTGGGAGCTTCTTCATCTGAGTTTTTCCCTTTGGAACGAGCACGGGCAGCTTTCTTCTCCTTTTGGGTCCGGCCTTCTAGGAAAGAGGGGGAAAGCCAGAAGGCAGGGAGACGGAAAGATGGGTTAAGTCTTCCTGCTCGAGCCCCTCCCCCGTAGCCGAAGTGTGGCAGCTTCTCCCTCGGCACCCCCCCCCGCCCCCTCTCAAGCCCCGCCCCCCTCCTCACTCTTTTTGCCTTTGCTGGAAGAGCTGTCATAGTCACTGGACTCAATCTGCTTCTCCTTCAAATCAGCCTCGAAACGGGCCAGGTCTGTGTCCAGTCGCCGAATGTGTTTGTCCACCTAGGTGCAAGAAAGGAAAAGAGAGAGCTACAAGGCTGGTTTGGGCAAAAAGAAAATAAGGCTAAGGCACATTCTGTGTATCTCCCAGACCCAAAACAGATCCCCACACAGCTGAAGGAGGGGTCTAGGACCCCAAGGATTAGATGGGAGGTAGGTGGGGAGCCGTGAACAGGGCCATACCATCTCATAGGTCTGCATGGCAAGCTGCACCTTGTCGTCACCAAATTCCTTGCACTTGCCATAGGCTTCCTGGATCTGTTTGAGAAGGGCCAATTTTTCCTCGGAGCTCAGGCTGCGGGCGCTACTCATATACTCAGTGGCCAACTTGTCAATTTCAGCCTTCAGGTCTACAACAGAGACAGAGGCCGGGTCACAAAGGCCCCTGAGTGGCTAGGTGAAACACACTTCTTCCTCTTGTTTCTTGGACCTTTTCCATTGACCAGCATCATAACCTTCGAACTAAAATGCCCTGAAAGTTCACAGGTACTGTGCCATTTACTCAAGTAATGCAACATATTGACAGTATTTGTTTTAAAGGTGCCTTCAGGCGAACTGAAGTTAGTGAAAAATAAGGAGGGAGCCTTTGCACACCGCACTAATACGAAGTATATTTTTGTTGGTGTCCGCAGATGCTTCTTTGCAGGGCTTGCTGCTTCTTGAACCATGAATCTTGTCTCACAGGCTTCCTGATTTCTTGTCTCAAAAAACATTCCACAACAGCTCTGAGTGCTGCGAAGCGGCTGGGTCATCTGCTGCGGCCGCCTTCCAGGTCTGTACATCTGTGACTCATCATTTAAAACTAGGCCCTAGTTCATTTATGTAACAGTTCTTCTACCCTACTTTGCTCATCGTCTGCAACCTGCTCGTATTTCCCGTCACTTTTTCTCTGTTTGTTCATCTTAGACATTGCTCCGAACATTTTAATATTGGAAGGCTGGCGGTGTCCCCAGACACTGAGACTGTAGATGCCTACCGCCTACTATTTGGTAGGACTCATATAAAATGTCGATGAAAAGAGACAAAAGAGTGACTGTAACGTGGTGCAGCGACAGACAACTGGAAGGATCTGTGTGCACACTATGTTTGTGCCCCCTTTCATGGGAGGAAGCTGGAAATGCATGTAGTTTGATAATGTCCCAACCGGTCTTTCTGTGCATGAACTCAAGAGTAGGGACTGTGATACAAAGGAAGCAAGCTAGTTCTCAGCATCCGCCAGGCAGTTCTCGGGGCCGGGGGTGGGGTGGGGTGGTGTCCTACATCCAGGATTTTACATGATGTTCACCTTTTCATGAGTAAACTTACCCAGAGTAACTGAAATCACAGCTTTAGGTATTCTAACACCAGCTTGTCACATCCTTGAGCATGGCTACATAAGGATGGAAGGTAAGACCTATATATCCTTCAGCAGGTATGGGGCATGGCTCCAACAGATGACATCTTTGCCCTTGAAGAGACCAACCTGACCACTGTAGTGTAGCCTCAGGCTCCAAGTGAATGCCTCAATGCAGCCAGATTTGCTCAACATCCAAGGAAGGCCACAGATGGTATCTAGTGCTTCTGTAAGGTTGAAGAATACAGTGTAGAGATCCTGTTGTTAATTGCTGCTCTTCCTTCTTTTTTTTTTTCTTTCTCTCTCTCTCTTTTTTTTTTTTAAGAACTTCTCTACCAACATGACTTGCGGTCTACAGCCACATTGAATTTTGTGATACAACATTAACAATCCAGCAGAGTAGAAACATCCTAGTCTTCCTATAGATATATTGAATACAGAGAACAGAAACGATTCTAGAGTTGACTTCTTTTTGAATTCTTGCAGATATAAAGAACAGAGCATCTTTGAGTTCTTGAGGCATTGCTGCAATACTCTATTATGGAAACGCTGATCTAGAAATGCAGATCCTCACTGCTCTCCTTTTAAGAATTGCAAGAGAGTAAAAAAGAGAGAGAAGCCACAGTTCTCCAGATCAGACCAGATGATATGGTAACACCAAACAGAAAAAAGAAATGATCATACACACTCATTATACACCCAAACTCCTTACTCTGTACATACCCTCTGTTCTTTGGTCCAGGTCCCTCATGAGCTGAAAGTTTCTCTGCAGTTCAAAGGGGAGGTTTTCAATACCTAGGGAGAAGAAGAAAAAGAATCACTGCACTTCATAGGCCTTACAGCTGCTTTTAAAGCACAGATCCAAAAGGGGACTCAGTTTCCCCTCCCTGGAACAGCTGGATTAACCCAGAACAGCTGGATTAACCCAGAACAGCAGTCATCATTCCTTTTTCAGTGGAGGCTGTGTCTGCATCTCTCCACAACTAACTTTGCCATCTCTTCACAGCTTTCCCACCATTTGCCCCTTCAGTGACCTTACTCTATCAATCAGCCCCTCCTTTCCCTTGATTCCCTTCAAGCTCCTTGCCCTCAATCCAAATACCCACGTGGTATCCTCCACTATCACTCACACACACACACACACACACACACACTTCCAATCTGCTCTCTGTAACGTAGTCAGAATATTCTCTTAAAAAATGCAAATCTCATCAAGTCACCCTCCTGCTTTATAACCGTCTGGTAACTTCCTATCACACAATTCCTATTCATATTTTGTACTTTCTGGCCCATGCTCGCCTTACTCCAGCCTTGATTCAGGTCAGTCCCCCTTTGTGCTCGGTCTGCCCTGATCAGACTGGCCTTCTCTTGAGTGCCCCCCAACTTTGCTGGGGCTCGTACTGCTACCCAGCTTTCCACGTGCTGCTTTCTCTGTCCGGAATGACTGCTTGTTCTTCATCCCACCCCCACCATACTTCTTAGCCTACTAAACTGCTGTTCATTCTTCAAAGTTCAGCTCAACTCTGACTTCTCCAGACTCCAAGTGCCCTGGATGATGCCGTCAAGTTATTCTAGCTCTACCCTTTCGGGCACTTACCCAACTGCAATTAAATAATTAATTGTGTAACCAGTTATTTGGTATCTCTCGCCCTAGCCCTCCAGAAGGACTGGACACGTCTGTCTTCTCACTTATTTTGCTATGACTTGTGTACAGAGGGTCTTCAATAAATACTTGAATAAATGCACATATAACTTAAGTCTCTCCATAAAAGAAAAATCTCTTCCCATGACTCCATTTCAAACTTTTAAAATACCTCCACTGCTTTAAACTATAACGTCAGGTCTGCCATCCCCAGTTTACTGAGATTACTTTAAGTCACCAGTGACTTACCAAAACAAATGATCTGTTATTAGTCCTATCTTAAAAAATATGTCTGCAGCAGTTGGCACCATCTTCTTTCCTTCAGTAACTTTCTTCCTCTTAGGATTCTAAATCTCATCATATACTTTCTGATAATTCCAACAGTGATGTTTCTTTAGCCTGTCCCTTAAATGTTAATGTTTTCTTTCTTTTTTTTTTTTTTTTAAGATTTTATTTATTTGACAGAGAGAGAGAGTGAGAGAGGGAACACAGCAGGGGGAGTGGGAGAGGGAGAAGCAGGCTTCCCGCCAAGCAGGAGGTCCGATGCGGGGCACGATCCCGGGACCCTGGGATCATGACCTGAGCCGAAGGCAGACGCTTAATGACTGAGCCACCCAGGCGCCCCTGTTTTCTTAAGATTATACTTTAATCCTCTCATTTTCCCACTTTCCTTATATTCCCTGAATGATCTTGACCTCATTCACTCTCATACAATTACCATGCCTATGCTTAAGTTTAAAATTGAATTAGGTATATTGCTGTTACTCCTGATTCCCTATCTTGCTGATGGTATCATATCCACCTCACTTCCCAAGCAGGAAATCAGAGTCACCTTAGATTCTTCTTTCTCTCTCAACTACCCAGTCATTCAATCAGTGCTGTCCTTTTAGCTCCTAAAGACTTCTGTCACTCTCTGAGACCTGAACTTATCATACATCAGTTGTTTTCCCTTATTAAAACCTATTTTTAAAATCTGTTGGTTCTTCGCTATCTAAAGTGCAAGCCTCTTAGGCTGACTTAAAAGACCTTGCACAATCTAGCCCCAGCCTTTCTCCAGCCTCACTTCCCAATCTTCCACCTTAGAGTCCTATCTATCAAGCACTCTGACTTCACCTTTCCTTGACCTGCCACAAATCCACCATAATACCTTTGCTGATGCCTTCTCCAACCAGAAATTTCCTTTCCTTCTCCACACTGGCAAATAAACACTCAGGTTTCAAAATTCTATTCAAAGATCACATCCTCTGGTAAAGCTTTACCTACATCCCCAGGGAATTAGCCCCTCTTTCTCCAGTGCTACCAACTGTCCTTTTAATGTATTTCTATTATTTCATTTGTCACAGTTTTATAATTATTTATTAGCAGAATCTGTTTCCTCCTAGACTATGAGCACTTGAGGGCACGGTCTGTGTCTTACTCATTTTGGTATCTCCGCAGTACCTGCCATTATGTCTGACCCAGAGCAGGGCCTCAATAAATGAATGGATGACTCCCAACACTAAGACAAATAAATGTAAGCGCATAAGGCTGACAGGCTTTGTGAAGGGGTGGGTAACACAAATGGCATAAACACAACACCAGATTTCCATTCGATAGGAATTGGATCTTTACTCCAAGAAGAGAAGGTTCCAGTTTTACTACCTGACAGTGGTCACTCACAACCCGCGATCCCCATGAGAAACCGCTTCTCAGAAACAACTGAGCGGAGGAGCTGCGAGCAGGTCTTTGTCGCTGCTCCAAATAGCAGTGGGTGATATACTAAAACGACCGATCCTAAACGATTGTCGGGGGGGGGGTGAATATCCTGAGGCTGGAGACCCTGGAGATGGGCTCGGCAAATACCTTCCCAGCTCTGCCCATTAGCCCTACAAGAGACATCCCCTCAGCCCTACCGTGCAGCCCCTCCCTCGTCTACACCCAAAGCCAGGCCCCGACCCTGCTGCCCCGCCCCCTCTTTCTTCACACCCTCCAATATTTTCTCTCACGGAACCCCTTCACAATTGTGACTTTTTGACCACCGGGACTTCGGGGCCGTACAGCTCCTCAGCCCCGATCCCCCCCGCCACTCTATGACCCCTGACCCCCTCCTCCAGCCTGCTCTTACTGTCCAGATAATGTTCCAAATACATCCCCGCAGCCATCTTGAAGCAAAACAAAGCAACTTCCGATCCGCCCCGGAAGTGACTGAAACGCAACAGGCGCTGAAGCTATTATCCTTGGGTTGGAGCCTTTCCGCCCTTAAAAGGAGAGCTTCCGCCCTCAGTAAATTATTCGCCGGGACACATCCGCCCGACGTTGAAACTTTCCTTTTTGCGTAGGTAGCCGGGGCGGCCCGTGCCGAGGTGTCTTGAGGTGGCTTTAGCACGCTTCCGCCCTTACTGAGACCCCAGTACGCGACCGAAGCAGGCATGACGTCACTGCGGGTCGCCATTTTGCATTCCCTATCAAAAATTTTTTTTTTTTTCCCTCCAAAACCAGGATGTGCGGTAATGAGGGGCAAAAAAACCCCCTTGTCTCTTTAGGATAGTATTCCATAAATATACCTTTTCAGCGACTGGGGACTCTGCTCCTTTTTGCAGGATATGAATCTAGTGACCAGAGCAGGTCCTGGCTGAATCAAGACTTTCTTCAAGGGAGCTAGTTTCTTAACGAAGTTAGGAAGGCGTAGCTGGTGTTGCGAGATTTAAACCCTCCGCACTTCTTTTCAATCGCACGAACATCGGCTCCCCAGGATTATTTTTTAACTTGGAAAGAAATCATTATTTATAAACTGTACTTATAAATACAAAGACTTACACAATAAAGCTGTAATTCTTCACAGTTGTCAAGGTTCCTGTCCTTTTCACACTCGAATACATTCTCACGTATAAAATGACAGTATTTTTGGCCTTGCCCCTTGTTTTTATCCCCCCCCCTTTTTTTGTTTTCCAGTTTGTATGTGACTAGCACCATGATTCTGAAAGGATTGGAGCACGGAGCTCTGTCACAAGTGGGCCAGCTGTCATCCTAGTCAGCTACAGTATAATGAGGACTCTACATCAAGATGGAAACCAATCAAGTGCATGACAGACTGCCACCACACTGCGGAAACAACTCAAAGCCCATAACCTTAATAGTGGTGTTAGTAAGAGAGTGTTTTGGAGACTGTTGTCCCCCGCACCCCCAACTCACACATTCGTGATAATTATCAATGCCACAGGGCAGCGTTTTTAATGAAAGATTTTCAGTCACCTAATTTAGACCAAATATGTGAAGAAGGGTAAGATGAAACCTTAGGTTTACTACTGAGCAAGTGGTAAGATACAGCAGTTGGATCTAGAAGACTTCACTCGAAGTGTCATGCCCCTGGATAACAATTTTATTCTGGTGCTTATGTCCTTCTCTATAAATTGAGACTAGTAGTACCTACCTCATAGAGTTCTTGCTATGATTGAGTGAATCCTTAAAAAGAGTAGATTCTGGTTTTAATAGCTGTGGTGAAGATAGAGCAGCCAGGACATTTTCAGCAATTGGCGAGAGCAGCGGAAAGAAGTATTCAGGAAGCTAGCAGACATTGACATGTTTCATCATAGATGATACATTCATTAGTGTCACAGCGCAGATTGAGAGGTCTTGGATGCCCCCCCGAGAGACTGGCTGAGCCCAAAACTTAAGTGGGCATTATTACTTCATGGACCATCCACATTCCTCTAGGTCATAAGCACGGTTGCCCAGCAGTACACAGATAGCCATGTTATTGGATGTTGGAGATTTGTCACGTTTTCAGTGCTTAAAGGTCCTTAATTCTCAAAAAGGAATCTTGGAGGCGATCTAGTCCGATCCCTTCTTTTAACAGCTGAAGAAGCCTCTCGGTGAACACTGCTTGGCGGTGGAGCCAGGGCTGAAGTCCAGGTTTCCTGACCACATTCTACTTTTCAAGCACTACAACTGTCCTGCATTGTTACTCAGTTCTGGTTATGGCTCCCACCACTGCAAACCTACAGATATGGATAATAGAGATTATGTACGCACTCAGCCGGCTGGCATTAGCCCTGAGCTGGTGATGCTCAGGCAGGAGTGTAGGCCCTTTCAAGAGGGCATGCTTCCATTTCTTTCATGGGGAGCTTAGTGGTTTTATCAACACATGACTGAAACCTCGCTCTCATATATTTAGGCATCACAGGCCCCATGACAGGATTTGTATGTAGAAACCCTCATAAACCAAGATCTCACTTTAAGTATCAATGCTGTGCCCTTCTACGCTTGGGGATACATACACCGAGTCTCATCACACAGCATTCACTCTTCACATACACACACTCTAGTGTAAATTCTTAGTACTGCCCTTGAACATCTCCCCAGGTAGCTTCTTCCCATGCTCGCTCATATCAGCAGCTCCACTGCCTCTGATCCTTTTACACGAATTTATTTCTATACAAGGTTCTAAAAACACCCCTTGGTTTGTACATAATTTTTTTTCTTCATTTTAAATTGCTTTATAACAACTGGTTTCCTGATTTTTTTCATTTTCTCTTTTCTCTGAAATCTGCCATGATTTAAAAACAAACAAAAAGGACAAAAGGAAATAAAAATGCCGTTGGCCAGAAGACAGGGTGGGTGGAGAGAAACAATAAGGACAAAAATAAACAAAACATCAAATATGAAAATTCTCAGAGATAATGCATTTATAAACACAGAAATGGTTACAACAAAAATGGCCATGATGAGTGGGTATATATATATATATTTATATATATATTTATATATAAATCCGTGTCCGGCAACTGACCGTGGCACCTAGGGAGCTAAGTCCAGTCCTTGTGTTTGCCCTGAACTCTCCCTTCTCTGCAACACCCCTTGTTTTGGGCTTTCATAAAGAACACAAAGCTCCCACAGCTTCTCTGGCTTTGGGATTGGGAGACTGAGTATGGGGCCTTGGCTGGCAGAGAAGGGGAGAGGCTCCAAGGAAAACCATAACCCACACTTCTAAGCCACCCTTGACCATTATGGGGATCTCCGGCCCCTTGGGGACCACATCTCAGCCCTTGCCCCTTTACAAATAAAGGGGGTCTGACCCCCACCCAGATCTCCCTCTTCCAGCATTAGGTAGGAAGTGAAGTGAGACCATGAGGGGAAGACGGCTCCCGGGGATCGGGGCATGTGAGAAACCTCTGTTCTTTTGCAGGCAAGAATAGAACAGGAGGCTGGTTGCATTTAGGGCTCCCTTCTCTCAGAGATCCGGGAGCACCAGCCTCTAGTCTTCCATCAGCCCCAACTTTGAGGATTATGAGGGTAACGAGAGGGTAAGTGCCCACACTGGAAAAGTTTCTATGAGGTCATAGCAAATCCCTCCCTTGAGCACCAACCCCCAATTGTGAAAAGCTATGCTTAGAAGGGGAGGCTGCTGGATTACACTACCAGCTCATTATTCCTTTGCCAATCAGGAGGGCTGATGTTCCTTTTGAAGAGGAGTTGAGAATAAGCATGGCATCCTGTGTAGGAAGGCCGTGCCTGAGGCCCAAGGAGATGGAGCCAAGGCCTGTCAAGGAAGAAGACTTTTCCCACCAAGAGAAGTTGGAGAAAGAAGGGACCAGAACTTCTTTCCCCTCTTCCCAGTGGGTGGCAGCACAGGTCTCTACGAGCTGGCCAGGTGCTCCACCTGGATGGTGCTGGTGGTGACAGTGAGGCAGATGTCCTTATGATGCTCCGCCGTCTTATAGGGTGTCAGGTCAAAGGAACACTGGGGTGGAGGGTTGGGGTTGCTGTCCCCGCCGCCCCCACCCTGGGGGGCTGCCCCAGGGGACTGGAAGTGTGGTGGCTGTGGCTGCTGCTGCTGCTGGGATGCCTGGGAGGCCTGGGCCTGGGCCTGGGCCTGGGCCTGAGCCTGAGCCTGAGCCTGAGCCTGGGCCTGGGCCTGAGCCTGGGCCACTGCCGCCGCTGCTGCTGCCGCCTGCACTTGTTGCTGGAGATCAGGAGGGTTGTGTTTGCGCATATGTTTCATAAGGTACGTTTCCTGAAGGAGATAGAGAAAAAGAGTTGAGGGATGAAAGAGAAGGAAAGAGGTTACTTCTAACTAGCATCCTGGGCTCTTACTTTACTTTAAATAGAGCCATACTTCAACAGAGACATTCTGGAGCCGTGGGCAAGTTCTCCCCAGGAGCCTCCATCAGTGCTCACTATCGGGCAGGAAGGAGAGGGAGACCCTCAGAGTCACGGTAGGCATTCAACCGGCACAGGGAAAACTGTCATTTCCCCAAAGATCTTTGAGTGGAACGACTTTACCACCTCTTCCTGGAGTCCAGTGGAAAACATCTAACTGAAATCTTTCTCCCCAGATTGCAAGTTATTTTGCCTTATGTTTAAGTGAAATTAAGAATCACCGCTTAGCAATCTTTCTCTATAGGCTTAAGGGATCAGGCACCCCCTAAATTCCTTAGCTATAGATCTGTTTAATTTCGCCTCTCTTTACAGATTCTGAGGAGCTGGAGCTAGGGAGCTCTCTCCGGGAAGATGGGGTGAGGTGGACTGTGTGGTCCCGCAGGCCTATGGGGAAGTGAAGGGCAGACACTGGCATGAGCACTCACCGACGTGTATGCCCGACTACAGATCGTGCAGGTGTACACCTTGGCGTGCTTCACCGTGTGCGTAGATAGGTGTACCTCTAGGGAGGCTGCGTCTGTGTACGCCCGATGACAGTTGTGGCACTTGAAGGGTTTATCTTTGTTGTGCTGCCGTCTGTGGGACTGGGAAAATGAGGAGAAATCAGGATGAGTGCATCAGACTCATCCTTCCTGCCTCCTTGACCTTAATGCCAGAGCCCTGAGCTGGGGTGTCAGCCTCCCAGGTTCTCCTTCCATCTGAAGGCAGCAGGAACTGCTTTCAGTAAAACTTGAGGAGTTACAGGCTAAGGGAAGAGGCATAGCTCCTGCAGGACATCCAAGGAGCCTGAAAAGGGAGGACGGCTATGCTGGCCCCACTAGCCCAGTGGTTCCCAAAGTGAAGCATGGGGGGATGCTAGGGAATACCAAGAGCTTTCCACAGGGCCCCCAAACTCAAAACTATTTTCAAAATAATAGTAAGACCACGTTTGCCTTTTCATTCTCTCATGACTGTACAGAGATTACCTAACGTATAATGTAGCAAAGACTGAGCACAGCAGGTAGGAGCATCTAGCCATCTTCTGGTAAGCTAAACATTAAAAACGTGCTGGAGTCTAATGGAAAACATCTAAATGAAATCTTTCTCCCCACACTGCAGGTTATTTTGCCTTATGTTTAAGTAAAATTAAGAATCATTGCTTAGCAATCTTTCTCTACAGGGGCTCAGTCAGTTGAACGTCCGACTCTTGATTTTGGCTCAGGTCATGATCTCAGGGTCATGAGATTCAGCCCCGCTTTCAGCTCCACACTGAGCGTGGAGCCTGCTTAAGAGTCTCTCTCTGTGCCCCCCCAGCCCCGCTTGTGCACGCACTGTCTCTCTCTTAAAAAAAAAAAAAAAGCCAATCTTTCCATTTTTCGGGTGTGTATGTTTGGAAATACGTTATATACGTTAACATGCAATGGGTTTATTACTTTTTTTAAAGATTTTATTTCTTATTTGAGAGAGAGATTGAGCAAATGAGTGGGAGGAGGAGGGGCAGAGGGAGAAGCAGACTCCCTGTGGAGCAGGGAGCCCAACGCAGGGCTCTATCCCAGGACCCTGAGATCATGACCCGAGCCAAAGGCAGACGCTTAACCAACTGAGCCACGCAGGTGCCCAGGTTTGTTATTTTTTAATGAATTACTAAGTATTTTTTCAAGTTTTTCAGTTTCATGTTCTCTGTGTAGATAGGTATTACTCACATCAACAAAAACTCTTTGGGTTTCCCAGTAATTAAGGGCGTAAAAGGGTCCTGAAAAAGTTCGGGAACCACTGTACTAGTCAAATGGCACTTTGACCCAAGTCTTAGATGCAAGGCCCCGTGTGGAGGGGGGAACATTTACCTGCAGATTGGACAGCTGTGTGAAGGCTTTCTCACAGCCCGGGTGTGCACATTTGTATGGTCTGTCACCGGTGTGGATTCTGCATGGGATGAGAAAAGAAGAAAGGGAAAGGATGTCAGCAAGGCCACTCAGGGATTGGCTCCTTAACCAACCTCCTCAAGGCCACGCCTGCCCTCCTATGAGAGTACAAGCTGGGTTCCAGGAGATCCCAGCCTCAGCTCCTCTCTGACACGGATCATGCCATAGTGCCTGATTTCTGCTCACTGCCTCCGTCACTCAGCTCAAGCTGGGCTCCTCTGATGGGGGAGGAGGGACTGGTGGCTTAGCAGCCAAGACACAGGCAGTCCACAACATGACATACAAGTCAGCTCCTACAGTAGCTGTCCCTAATGAATGTTCAGAAACATAACGTAAACACATTGGTAAGGAAAAAGAAACATAGAACACTTCTTCCTTGGCCCCCACCATACAACCAAAACCTATTCCCTCAGCCTTGAACACTGCTCCCAGAAAAAGCTTTGGTATCAAAGAAAAGCAGAGTTATGCTAATTATGGAGAGTAGCAGCGATATTAATACTCATGGAAACTCCGTGGGGCTTTTCCCAGTCCGGCCCCCTAAGGGCAGAAATGCCTAGTTTAGTACCAATTCGATCTCTTTCCCAAACACTACAGGGCCCTCCACTGAGATGAGCCAAGGACTTGAGGGTCTGCGGACACCTGCTCCTCATCAGAGACTTCAGAGCCATCTTTGCGACCAGGTGCTTTTCTGGACCTCCAGGATAAAATGTTGGAAACATCACAAGACGTGTCTCTTTGTGAGGAAAGCCCAACTCCTCCTCTTCGCAAAGCAAGATGTCTGACCCCTTTGAGGGGGAATCACCGCATCCAGAAGCAGCCAGGTGAGAAGGCTTCTGAGCAATAAGTCTGGACTCCAGTTCAACTTGAGATACACTTGAAGGACATCAACTCTTCCAGTTGGCAGGTTCACTTCCTCCTAGTCACTCCAGATTCACAGGACAAACAGTGGGCATTCTTATGAAGTATGAGCGTTTTCATTTTGTTGGCCAGTTAGTTCTCTGTGACTATTTTGGACATGTTTTGGTTTGTTCTCTACTCCTGGCATCCTTGGAACCTTGCTGGTTGCTGTAGGGGTCACGAGGCTGGTACCCAGCTCAAGGCCAATGAGGTCTCCTGCTCACAACTGGTGCCCTAAGGGCTAGCGGTACGGTCTTCTCCAATCAAATGACCTTGCTTTGGCACAAAGGACAAAAAAGTCTTGCGAGCTGTGTGCACTGGTGTTTGCAGCAAGAGAAATGAAGGCAGAAGCTGTCTCTGCCCCGGGTTCATCTCTTCCTCCCATGCATCAGGGAATGCCACACAGTCACTGCATCTCCCCCACGCCGCTTGTGCCCCAAAAAGGTTCTCTCCGAGCGTCCGCTTGGGTCTCCAGGGTCGTGGCTGCTTCTTCTCCCAGACGCCGGTCGTATTCTCCTCCAGCCAGGTCTGTCCCCCGCCCCCCGCATGCGGGTTGTTGTGTGTGTCCGGGGCGGGGGTGGGGAGGGCATGCCAGCGGGGGCGGGGGCAGTAGCCCGCCACTCTCCCTTACCGTGTGTGCTGCTGGAGGTGGGAGAGCTGGCGGAAGGCCTTCTGGCAGTAGGAACAGTTGTAGGGCTTGGCCCCCGAGTGGATTCGGAGGTGCTGGGCCAGGTAGGAGGTGTTGGCGAAGGTCTTGGAGCAGTGCGGGCACTTGTGGGGCTTGATGGTCTCCGTGTGCATCTTGGAGTGGATCCTGCCGGAGAGGAGAGGAGAGGAGGGAAGGGGGGAGGAGGAAGCGGTTCGACACCATGGGCTCAGCTCTCTGCTGGGTGAAATGATGTTGCTTGACGGATGATAGCACCCCCTCCTCCCTCCTCCCAAACACACTCCGGCCTGGAGAGGCTAATGACGAGGACACCCGGATCTAGGTTGCTGCTGATCTTACGTCGGTGGCTAGAATGGCAGTGAGATGATGAAGAGCTGCGACCCCTGGCTCCTGGTCACCTTAACGATTTCAGTCTTGTCAACCCTCTGCTTCGTTCTAAGGTTAGCAACTCACCACAGATACCCTGCTTCCAAATAGTAATTTGAACAAAGACCAATACCGCCTGCTCCCCATGGACCTGAAGTTGAATGCACACCTTGGCTCTGAACTGAAGCATATAGTATAAGCAGGGCCTGCTCTGCGGAAGATTTCCAAACACAGACACAGAGAGAAACCACAAAAACCGTTCCAGACTTTGGGACTGGAGACCACCATTGCCCAGGCCCCCGCAAACTGCTAAAACACAGAGTTTATTTTTCACAGACAGTCATGAGAGCAAACCGAGGCTCCCGAAGGGCCAAGTCAAAAGGGAAAAGAGAAACCATGAGGAGAGAAGAGTAGGCTCAGGCAACGTGGCCTTAGGGGCAGGGTAAAACCAAGAGCAGCCTTACCGGGTGTGCTGCTGGAGGTGGGACAGCTGGCGGAAGGATTTCTCACAGAAGTTACAACTGTAGGGCTTGGCCCCTGAGTGTATACGGATGTGCTGGGCCAGGTAGGAGCTGTTGGCGAAGGTCTTGGAGCAGTGCGGGCACTTGTGGGGCTTGGTCTCGGTGTGGGACTTGGAGTGGATCTGCATCTCCGACTTTGAGTAGAATGTCAGTGAGCACATCCGGCACCTGGGCCAAGCGAGGGCAGTGGTTAGAGCCTTCCCATCGGCAGGGCGCTGCACCCTCCCTCCGCTTCCACAGAAACCAGCCTATCTGATCTCCCACTTACTGTACCTCTGCTGTAAGGCCCTGAGAGGAGGAGCTGTTCTGATCTTTATAGTCTAAGCTTCTCATACAGACCCACACAATACAAATATTCAATAAATGTTCGAAGGATCTGACTCCCTAAGTGTGTCGAGAAACAAAAATTCAACCAGAAAAGACAGGTAAATCTTATCATGGGCTCTAGGCTGATGTGGATTCCGTTGGGCCAGGTTTATCGACTTACTTCTGTTTTTCTTCTGCCTATAACTTGATTTCAGACTTTTAAAGGGCTCCCTTCCCCAACTTCCCATCTATAAAGGACATGCCTTGGGTATTTCTCAAGTTCCCGAGATGCTAATGAGGACAAACTAGTCGACTATACTCCCCAGAAGGACTTCTCTCCTGTCTCCTCACATAATTGCCTTCTCTCAGATTCTCTCCTACTTCCTTTATGCCAGTGATTCCTAGAGGGATGGGGGTGGGGAAAGATCGGAATTATTTGGGGGGGTTTTTCCAAATCATGTATGTCTGGCCTGCACCCTGGATCTGGTGTTCCACCGGCCACCTCCACCCCCGAACCCCTTGGCCATCAAGTGAGAACTACTTTTGCAAAGAGCTGAGGTAACTGTTGGGAGTGGGCTGTCTCCCCTCAAACACTTAGGAGGAAAAGATTTGTGAAACACTGAGCTTCCATGCTAAACCTTTCCTCTTTCCTACCACATGGACCCAAAGTCAGTACTTTGGGCTGACATCAGTAAGCAGCTGATATACTTTCACCCATCACCTGAGTGGGTAATCCTTCCTGTTCTGACATTGCCCAACAGTATCAAATAAGGAGGCCTCTGAGCAAGATAAGCCACAACTATTCAGACTTTATCGAGTAAGAGTTATCTGTGTGTGAGCTGGAATGCTCTCATTCCTCAACAACTCTGCAGTGCACAGTGTGAGCTGGTAGGAAGGGCAGCACCTGGAAGCCAGGCAACTGGGGACAAAGTCCCTCTGCTCTGGTTCCTCCCCAACTTCTTTCTATAATCTGGCCTCAGGATGGTGTGGGGTGATGACTTCTGCTTTCTTCTGATCCCAGGAGAATTTTTAGAGAATAACTGAGATCAAGACTAAAAAGAACTCTGCGCTCCTCAGAGGAAAAAATATTACATTATTTGGGGGTATGGTCTCTATTATTAATGTTTCTACTGAAATTCCGATCATTAAGGTCAATTTCTACATCTCTGGTCACTTGAAAACTCTGAAGGAAATCTGGTTCCCAGTTCGCCAATCCCTGGCTATCGTCTGGCATGCCCAACCATTATATGGGAGGCGCACAGGTTCTGTTTATAGTTAGTACAGTCCAAAGGACACAGCCAATGGAAGTCTGGACACCTGGGCTCTACTCAGGGCTCAGTTATAGGCTTGCTCATCAATCTAGACCTCAATTTTCTGGTCTGTAAAATGGAGAGATAAATATCTTCCCCTAGAAGGGCCGGCAAACCCGCAGAACAGTCAAAGCTAAGCCAAGTGCTCTCTAATAATAATACTGCACAAATGTTAACAGTACCAGTGCCCATGGATGAGCTCATGCTACTAATCTTCCACTGAGGTTAGAAACTGGACACATTGTCACTTGGAGGGGAAACAGTAGTAACGTTACACCATAATTTCCCTTGGTTGCTAAAATTTCTCAGACAGGTGGAACAACACATTCATTTTAACTCAAACAAAAGCTCATAGTTTATGTGTGAGTGTTGAACACACAACTGCACCCTTAGTATGAAATTAACTACAAATGAGAAAATAACCCTCTTTATCCAAGTTTCCAACTAGAGAAAAATCTGCAAAACTTAAATCCATAGACAATGGACTGGCAACAGAATAAGCAGTCTCAAATGACGATCATAATAACCATAATAATAGTTGCCATTTGTTGTGCCAGATATTGCCAGGGCCCCACACCAGTTAGGCACTTGAGACACACTGTTTCCGCTCCTCACAACAACCTGGCAAGTATTATCCCTGTTTTACAGAAAGGAACACTGAAGGCTCAGAGAGGTTAAGTAATTTGCCAAAGGGCAAACAGTTATTCACTACACAAAGCTATGATTCTAACCTAATCTGAGATTCCTGACATTAGACATATTCAAGGAGAGGCAGACTATCATCTGTCAGGAATGTTTAGAAGACTAAAACTACAGAGAAGGGGCTGGCTTAGGTGACCATTAAAGTTATTTCCAACTCTGAAATCCTATGAAGCCAGATAAAAGAGCACAAGTCCTTTAATGCAAGGTGTTGGGTGGTTGGAAAGAAATCTGATTTAGGAGCACTGTGGCAGTGGGCAGCAGTCACATCCAATACAAGAATGGGGCCCCTTTTAAGGCATGCAACGCAATGACCCTGTTTACAATAACAACTTTGAGTCACCCCATTTTTTCCTTAAGATATTCAAAACCAATTTCAGATACTCTGATTTTCCCTCAAAACATTTCCACATGACAAATGGGGGGCTGTGACTGATCTTCCCATTTTACAGATGGGAACAAAGAGCTAGAAAGAAGGTGACTTGTCCAGACTAACAGAACCCAAGTCCAACAATACCCAGTCAAATGCCACTGACCACAGGAATGAATGTGGTTGACCCACACATGCACGAAAATAGGGATTTATTTATTTTTGTGTGTGTGTGTTGTGTGTGGATTAAAAAGATTCCTTTGGAACTTCAGAGTTCTGAGTTTCTAAAGAAATTCCAGTCACCTAGAATATAATTAGGCGCCCTTAATTTCAGAGTTCTCCTTAGTCACCTGGGTGTGGGGCTGGTCAAGAATTCCAAAAACACTAAGGGTGTAGAAAATGCTACCAGGGTTTCCTTCCAATTGTATATTCACATTTCTTCCCATAGACACAGTTTAGGAAGTCCAGAGATAGCTTTAATGTGGGCCCAAAAAATAAACAAGCAAAAGCAAAAACAAAAACAAACCCTTGGCAGAATCAGAGTACCCTGATCCACGTGCAAAGCTCCAAAGAGTGTCAGAGACCTAGCCCATTACTCTTACAACAACACATTTTCTAGAGGTGTATCTCCATGTCACAATGACCTCACTTTAAGCAAATACATAAAAATCCAGATTTCTACAAAATAAAAGGGATTTTCACTTTATAAAATGATATATAAAAGATGCTTTTAAATGAATCAAACTTGTCAGGTACCTTTATAAAATATGATGTAAACATTTTCCAGGAACACTTTTATTGTATAAAGTGGGATACACCTGTAATAATAAAGCTGCAGTGAACTTTCGGATTAGGAGCTGGGATTCTGCAGTGCTCAATACTTTCTGCATAGCAACACTCCCCTCATTTTCACTTACAAAGAGGAATTTAAACACTCTGTAGTCGTGGCTACTCTCCACAGTAGATGTGTACAACACAAATACAAATAAATGCTAAATGACAACTACTGCTTCTCTCTTTCTTTTGAAGTTCCCAACATTTCAAATCTTAGCTAATATATATACTCCCAACAAATGGGAGGCATAAACAGAATTCTCCCCATTTTACAGATGAGGAAACTGAGGCCCAGAGAGGGGAAAAGGACTTGCCCAGGGTCACACAGCAAGTTCGTGGTGGAGCCGGGAACTGAATCCATGAGCCCAAGGCTCTGTCCATTTCCTGTGCCGCAGTTCCCTTCGCTCCTAAAATGGGAACAACATTGCCCATCTCGGTACACTAAGGACAGACCCAGTCTCCCAGCCATGCACATCTGCCCCTGTCTGCATCAAAGCTGTGACAGTGGTTATCCCACTCTGTAACCTGGGACCAGACTTCCCAAACCCACTAGGGCCCTTGATAGTTTTCAAGGGGATTAAAAGACGTCCAACTTTCAAAGGGCAGGGAGTTTGCTTCTGAAATTCTTTTTGTATAGCGCCACATGCAAATATAAGACTATTTGGCAATGGACAACTTAAAGGAAGTAGAGAATCAAAATGACTTTCATGAATTAGAAAGTGAGCAAACAGGCATTTTATAAGCATATAGTCCAAGGCGGGGGGGAAGGGCGATATCCTGTTCCTCCCATCTTTTTATACAGACCCCTCCCATCATCCCAACCATGCAGGGTCAGGCAGTCAGTGCTCAAATATGGCCCAAGAACCAGTGGATGGCACGCAGGTTAAGGTTAGGGGCTTATCAGAACAGTTTCTTAGAAAAATAGGAATGGAAGGTGTAGAAAGCACAAAGGAGCTGGAGACGGAGTCTGAAATCCAATCTAAAGCCTTATCATAAGGAAGAAACTCCGTTAAGTCATTCAAAAATTAGTCAATGCTGACAACCCCAAAAAGGAAGGCATACAATGGGTCTGCGTCCTGGGGAAGAGTCACTAGAGAAATGCTAGTTGGAAGCTCTACGTTCCTGCCCCACAACAGAACACCTGACATGCAAGTGGATCTGAGGTGGAAAGCTGTCTGTGTAGAGCCCGGTTAGGGGCAAGACACAAAGGGGGTAGGTAAGCTGAGACAGTGATCCTCACCCCTTGCTGCCCTGGCTCTGATCCTTACCTATAGGTCTTGCCGTCTTTCTGATGGTCATCATCATCCTCGGGGGAGAGGACATAAGGGTCATTCATCTCAGGTAGCCCTGATTCCAGCATCCGCTTCTTCTTCCGGCCCCGAGGGGGCTTAGGGGCCACATTGCCACCTCCACCACCACCTCCGCCTCCTTCCTCTGTTAGGGTTGATGCTACCTTCTTGGAGAGGTCAGGGACCACCTGCAGGGCTTGTGAGCCGGGGGGAAGAGCTGAGACAATCATGGGAGCCGAAATGGGGAAGGTCTGAGCTGATGAGGCTGTGGTCACAAGGGAGCCTGAGGGGGACGTGATTACCAAACCAGGACCTAGGATTGGGAGAAAAAGGAGATGGTGTCATGTTGTCCAGTACTGATCCTATTTAATTTCCCCCAGATCATTGTCTAACCAACCCCTCACCACCGCCCTCCCAGCCCAGAGTATATAGGAAACCCCAAACCCTGTAGAAAAATAATGGTCTCCTAACCCCTGTCCCCACCCCACCCCCGGTTAACAGTGAGATTTACCCCTTGATTGACTCCCTTCTCTTCTCCACCTCTGAGAACAGGAGACTCCTTGATTCAGAGAAGGAAAGAATGTCACCTCCTCAAAGGCAGGGACCGCATCTTCTACTTCTTTGTATCCCCCACAATGCCTAGCGCATTGCTAGGCACACAGTAGGCACTTAATAAAAATGTGATTGAGTAATCAAACACATATCCCACTCCCCATGTCCTTGGAGCCCTCCAGCCTGGGGTACTGATCATGGAAGATCAACACCTCAGATTGGAGAAGAGCAGAGTGGCTCACCAGCAGTCATCAGTCCTGTAGACGGCACAGGGACCACGGTGATATTCTGGGTAACGGACGCCTGGCTATGTGGGGTCAGCTGGTCTGACTTGGACTCTGTGTCCATACTGATGCCTGAGGGCAGGGACACTGAGGCAGGCACTGTCAGCAGGGTGGGGTAGTGGGGTGGAGCCAGCCCACAGCCCTTCTCTGGCAGCAGCTGATCCTTCATCTTGTTGATGAACATTGTGTTCTCAATCTAAAAGAAAAGGAAAGGGGAGGCAAGCGGTCTCCTCAGAAAGAGCCCGATTTTGTCTGCTCCCTAAGCACTTTGCATGGTCTGTCCTCCTTGGAGATCAAGAAGTATAGTATCTTTGTGCTTCCAGAGAGAAGCCAGGACAGAAATTAGAATTCTCAGTGATGGGGGACCTGGTGAAACAGCACATGATTTATCTTGCTTCAGTCTCCACAGTATTAGAACTTACTGCTCAGAGTTGAAAAAAGTACGTGAAAGGGAAGGAGCAAAAACCAAACACCACCTACCTGTCCTGAGACTGTAGGGATAGAAGGCCAGAAGTACGGGTTAGAATTGAAGTGAGATTCTTCCATTCTACCTGAAGAGAGAAAGAGAAACCACATCACACTCAGGACTAAATCTGAAGAAACGCAGCAACGGAGAAGGGCAGTTGAGGAATTCCTGGCCCCTTCTTTGGCACCTGACCATACAGCTGGGAATTCAGAGTGAAGATCTCAGGATCTGCCATATTAGTCCCAGAGAGCCACTCAGCATGAAATCCAACAGAGCCTATCCTATGTAAGATGCGAATGGAAGAACTTGTATACACATCTCACCTACAGAATGTCTCCCATAACCCAAAGAAACAGACCTGGTAGTACTTTCCTTTGGTGACAAAAAGAGAAAGTCAAGTCATTAGCAGGGAAGGGATATACCCACAGTCACACGAAGTAAATCACTGACTGACTTAATAACAGCCAGGGTACCTATCCCTGCTCCTCTTTTCCTTTATCCCACAAATCCACCTTCCTTGAAATAAAACATTTTAAGACTTCCAAATGACACATTTGTAGTTCTATGCAGCTTGAAAAGGTTCTAGGCCAGAACACAAAATGCCCAAGGGAATTAAAGAGTGAAACTGGCAGGAATCACAATCAGTGCCAGATGATACCTGGGGACCATGCCCCCCCAAACCCACCAAGGTCTAAGAACATTCATGGTGCTGCACTGGGTACTACACGTGCTGAACGGAGCAGTGAGAACCTGGAATCACCAGTTTAAAAGAACGTTCTAGCACCAGGAGTAGCAGTAGCACCCAGATTCCTACTTACAGGGATTCAGAAAAGGGACAATAGTGGACCAGAACACATTAACACAGTACTAGACTCCTGCTTTCTAATACTCAAACACGATGCTTCTGAGAGTTCAAGTTCTTCTCTGTGTGTGGATGATAATTAAGCTTAAAACTTTGGGAGGGAGGAATAAGCAAGACGAGCAATCCTTCAGAATCATGTTGCAAGTCACAGATGGGTACAGAATCTAGGCATCCCGCCATTTTCCCACTCTGATCACTTCTCCTAGCAAGGTAGTATGTTTTTTTTTTTTTTTAAAGATTTTTATTTATTTATTTGAGAGAGAGAGAATGAGAGACAGAGAGCATGAGAGGGAGGAGGGTCAGAGGGAGAAGCAGACTCCTTGCCGAGCAGGGAGCCAGCAAGGTAGTATGTTAATGACAGTTATTCAAGAGTAGTTTCCCCAAATCCGGGACCTAGAAAGATCCAGCCCAGCAGAAGGCAGGTGAAGAGGGAGTATGAAACTGCTGGAATGGAGAAATGATGAACAGCAGGAAATAAACATTATCATCATGCTGCTACTCTGAACCAGAAGTAACCAAGATTTAGGTGGGGAAGAAGGACCTGTGACTTACAGCCACGAGTGGGTCCCACTGAGGATGTGCTGGAGGCAGATACCAGAGCTGCTAAGTACTGAGCGTACACTGGGCACAGAAACCAGGTTTGAAGTAGATTAAGAAAACTAGGAAAATCTGTAACAAAGGAGGAGAAACAGAAGGGACATCACTCTAAACGTAACCCTGTTCCTTCTTCAGAAATCTCATCACATTTTTTGCTCTATTAAACAGCATTCTCGATTTTCATAAAACCTATAAAGGGAAGCAGAACTGAATTGCAGCCTACTCTTTCCTAAAAAGTAGCAAAGGAGAGGAGAGGAATGCACCAAACCTGTGACTACAACTTCACACAAATAAGACTCAATAATTAACTGACTCGAGAAATCAACCACATCCTGCTCCCCAACTTATAAAATACATCAGAACAGTCTCCAACATTGGTGCTAACCTTTTCCTTCCAGCACTAACTATATAAAGGGGTCTCAGGTCCTCCTTAGGCGACAGAAATCAAGAAATGATCAGATCACAGTTTAAGGCGATCCAATCTTGCCAAGCCTTTTGGGAAGCTGGGATCCCATCTTGGACCTCCCCACGGTCTCCAACACAGAACTCCTCACCCAGTATGCAAGTCCACATTTAATGGACTGAATGACAGTGGACTCTATACACACAGATTTTGAAAACAATGCTAGGGGGCTCAAACCATAACTCATAACCCCCATCTCTCTAACCTTCTAGTTGAAAGAAATGATACAGACAAGAGTGGTGGCATATGGTGGCAATGAAGTAGAGAATTAGGCTGCAGAGTAAAGAAAGGAGGGTCTAATTATAATCTCCCCCTAAAGAGTCAAACAAGTAGGGCGACTGGGTGGCTCAGTTGGTTAAGCGACTGCCTTCGGCTCAGGTCATGATCCTGGAGTGCCTGGATCGAGTCCCGCATAGGGCTCCCTGCTCGGCAGGGAGTCTGCTTCTCCCTCTGACCCTCCCCCCTCTCATGTGCTCTCATTCTCTCTCAAATAAATAAATAAAATCTTTAAAAAAAAAAAAAAGAGTCAAGCAAGTAAACACATTAGGGATGTGAAAATTTAGAAGGGAGGGGCGCCTGGGTGGCTCAGTCGTTAAGCGTCTGCCTTCGGCTCAGGTCATGATCCCAGGGTCCTGGGATCGAGCCCCGCGTCGGGCTCCCTGCTCAGCGGGGAGCCTGCTTCTCCCTCTCCCACTCCCCCTGCTTGTGTTCCCTCTCTCGCTGTGTCTCTCTCTGTCAAATAAATAAATAAAATCTTTAAAAAAAA
>NC_138373.1:72411501-72443389 GCF_054177405.1 Leptonychotes weddellii
GCGCCTGGGTGGCTCAGTCGTTAAGCGTCTGCCTTCGGCTCAGGTCATGATCCCAGGGTCCTGGGATCGAGCCCCGCGTCGGGCTCCCTGCTCAGCGGGGAGCCTGCTTCTCCCTCTCCCACTCCCCCTGCTTGTGTTCCCTCTCTCGCTGTGTCTCTCTCTGTCAAATAAATAAATAAAATCTTTAAAAAAAAAAAAAAAGAAAATTTAGAAGGGAGGAACCAAAAACCTGAAAATAAGAATGTCTTCCGATAGGGTTCTGAAGCACAATGCTCCTCCCTGCCAATAAAGATTAGATCCATTCATATTGTCCTACAAGTGGCTCAGGTGAAACACTTTCTGAGAGAAAGAGCCCCTGTGGGTTCTTACAAAGGGGGCACACAAAGTGACGTGGAGGACAGGACAATGTCACCACCACCATCACCATTAACATCTATTAACTGCTCGTTGTGTTCAGGGCACTGTTCTAAGCCCTTCGAAGTACTTCACAACGACTGCATCATTTAATCCCCACAGCAACTCCATGAAGTAGGTACTGGGATCCCCACGTTTCAAATAAGGAAACTGGAGTCACAGAGTCAAATAGTAAATATTAGAGCGGGGATCTGAATGCAGATACCAAAGAGCAAGTTAAGAATGTGGGTTCTACAAGAGAACCCTACAACTGAAGTACATACACTCTGATATTGTGACTTGATACATCAACTAAAATTTACAGCATTTCCAGGAATGGACTATGCATTTTTGAGATAGTTCTCTGTAAATGTTTCCAAAAATGAAATTTTTGATAACAGCAAAAATGCAGTTAAAAGAGGATATTCTCTGTCCACAACCTGGGAGACCTCACTTGGCCACCAAGGTTAATTGATTTTAGAATAATGGAATCTGAGTAAAAGGGCCAGACCATCCGGAGGGGTTAACTGAATAAATGGCCTCTCCACTTCCCTGGATACCCAGGCTATCCCTCTGCTTTGGTTAAGAGAACAAAGCTGAAGATCAGAACCACAGCTGGTCCTAGGACACAATGATAAATGTGCCTTGTGGGCTTCCGATAAACATGTCTGCCCCAAAGAGGGGGGTACACGGAGAGTTCTGCTCACCCAACTAGAAGTAATATTTGCCTATAAAATGACACCTATATGCTATACTACTGTTCTGAAAAGGCTGACTTCAATCTCTATATCCCTGAAAGGAGATCAAATGGAGAGCCAAGAAGGAAGGCTCTTGCCAGAATACAATGTAAATGGCGCCCCCTGGAGTTGTGTAAAAGGGTGCTCCTGGTGCCAGATCACTCGATACCTTTTTACTGTCCATTAACCTCTTAACTTTCTATGTTTCATGGAATAATTCTCCTCCCCAAACCATCCCGACATCCAAGCAGGCATATACCAACATTCTTAAAACCTGAAGAAGCCCAATGATATTATGAGGAAACCCCATTTCTACACAGAGTGCCAGTTTTGATGATTATGCCAACATATCAATGATAATAAAAAGAACTGGTTTACCCTAGATTAGGAAGGAAGTAGAAAGCTTTTATTACAGACCCAAAGAGCAGGAAAGAAAGAAAAACATAGTAAGTAGAAAGAAGAATGTTGGCAGATTGAAAATCTGGGTTCTAATTTCAACTTTACTATTGCAGCATACCTCAAGCATTCTGTTAACAAAAAGGAAGGTTTACTATAATTAAGTTGAACAGTATTTTTCTTTCAAGAGGGTCAAAGAACTACACATTTCCTTTCCAATCTCCAAAAAAATCTTGGAAGCACTGAGGAGGTGAAGAAAAAAGACAATTATTAAGTAACACCCACGAAACATTTAGTAAGTCTTGAACTCTTGCACCAGAGCTTTGTCCATCTGTCCATCCTTCCACAGCGCAACCAGCCATTCAGGAACAAAGATGCCACCGCCTGCAGCATGTGGTTTTGGTAGACATGGTAAAAAGACTACAGTCTCTTTCCTGGTACTTACTACATTTAAAAAAATTGTTGTTTTTCAAATAAAGCCCGATTTTCCCTCAGGAAAGCAGTATTCTCTTAACACAACAAGTCTTGAGAAAATCATGAAAGACTTGCTCCAACCAAGTGTAGTAGCTGGAGAATGAACCTAGAAATCAAGACTTCTGGAATCTAATTCTAGGTCCCACATCAGTGGTTGACTCTGAATAATTTACTGTTCTACTAAGTTTCTATTTGGGTAGAGGATGGAGAAGAATAAACCCCTTAAAACAAATTCATAAGGCATATGGTGATGGGAGGCAGCTCAAAAAAGAAAAAGAAATAAAATGCTTCAAGTGCTCCCAAAAGGAAGAGAGTTAGGGAAATACTTCCATGTACTGAGGACTACTAGTGACAATTACTGACAATTACATAAAAACCACATAATTACAAAGGTACTACCCAAGAGTATCAGGTCTATAGCCTCCAGCTCAGTAATCATCAACTAGAAGCACCAACAATAGAGAGAGATGCGAAGAACAATCAACTCAAACTCAACTGCAGAAAGAACTTGACCCACGGACCTCAGACCCTCTAAAGAGAAAAACTGCTCCAAAATGCACAACTGCAGGAAGGCTGCAATATTAGCTAAGAACTTGAAATGAAGAAACACAGAGAACCATTTTTCTCTCAGTAAGGAAACAAAATCTTTTTCCTCAGGTTCTAAGGGCACTCAGCAAGGGCCATCCCAATAGAATTTGGGGGCCTTCCTACCATCTGTGAACTCTTCCAAGTCCAAAATAACCCAGAATAGGTTTATCCCAATTCTACTGGGAAAGACCATCACACCATGCCCAAACACAGCAACAGGACCACTACCACCACAAAGTTGGCAATCTGAGCCAGCAATGTCTACCCTGGGTACCGCTGGACTATGGTACCCAGTACCCTGTGGGAAGAAGAGCACAGTGGTTCCCCCTGTCCTGCCTACTTCACTATAAATGATGGATCTGGGAAATATGAGGCAAAAAAAAAAAAAAGTGGGCAGGGAAAAGGGGGCGGGGCAGTTGGAGAAAAGGAAATATGCACTTAATATTTAATTATCAACTTGGCTCAGGAGCCTATGGGGAATAAATTTTATAAACCAGACTGGAATTGGTCCTTAGAAGACATCTCTAGGATTATAAGCTCTGAACTCAAACTCTTTTGGGTCTCACATTGTCATTTTCGGACTACCCAAAACTCTACCACCATCAAACCTCATTATTTTGAATTCTTCCAGACCTACTTCTGAAGTTCACTCCATACAATTTTATCCACTTTACTTCAAACTACCACGAACCAGGTGTTGGTTTTTTGTTGTTTTTTTTTTTTTTTTTTCTGAAAACTTCACCCTGACACACCAAACTGAAATAACCCTGTGTCACAGATACTAATCACTAAACAGGTCCACTTGAAGCACTCCTCTGTGACATTAAGATTATGAACTCCACTCTAAACTCAACTCTGCTTGTTCCAAATCCAGGAAAGCAATTCCATAAGCTATACCACAAGGACTATACTGGCGACTGGGGCCCATTTGTCCCTAAAGCAGAATAAATTTCTCCTTTGGACACAACGCAACCCCAGTGATTTCACTTGGACATTTCATAAATCATCTCTGAATACTGGTGGGAATGGAAAGTGATGGGGTACGGTGCTAACTTTTTACACAAAAACTTCCTGGGTGTCTTCAAGAGATCATTTTTCTCTCACAACAAACACCAGTATTAAAATTGCTATTACTAGAAGAATTCTGTCACATTGTCCCCAAGAAGCCCATTTAATTATGACCCCTTCTCCCCCCAAACCAGAAAAGCCATTAACCCAAAATTGTCTTACCCTCTCTCTCTCTTCCTCCTGTCGTCTTATTCCTTCTCCTTTCCAGGGCTCCTGAACTTTCTGTAAACAAATTGTCTGGGTTACAGGGGCCAGTAAGGGTGCAGCCACCAGGGAACTGTGGAGAACCTCAGGAATTCTTTTGACTGTCAGCAGTCAGTCTGGAAGGCAGGCAGACCCCCAAAATCCAAAGATGCAATGGGATAATAAGGAGTGTAGTGCCACCCACTATGTGGATACAAGGGAAATAAATCCAATTCCCAGGAACTAAGATGAACTCTATCACCAGTGTTTGGGTTCCACTCCTGGGCTCAGACACTGGCTCTTCTTCATTCCCCAGGGCCACGGGTAAGCAGGAGTCAGAGAACAGAGGAGTTGGAGGAAGAGATGGGCCCCTGCCCCCTGAGGATTGCCTCAGAAGGCAAAGCTGAAGACTAGGGGGATGCACAAGCCCTTGTGTCAGGCACAGTGCCAGTTCAGGCCCAGCCACTTCCTCTGGCCTCCCCCCCACTTCTTCGAGGACTTCGCCCCTGCCTACCCAAGGCCTTGCGCCAAGAAGTACCTCCCTCAGCCTGCACAGGGGTCTACCTATTGGACACCCCAGCTGTCCCCAAAACACCTTCGCTCCCCTGAGACAGCCCCTGGGAGCCTTCTCCTGATGTCACCCCCCACCCCTTCCTCAAAGACCCTTCTTTGGGACGTCCCTCCTTCCCCTCCAGGGAGCTGAACTCTGCCACCCACCAGACAGACACCCGCCCCCTAAGCCCCCCCATTCCTCCCCATCGCCCGCTCCTCCAACAACCACTTCCGGTTCCGGGACGGACACACATACAGTCACACCGTGGACCCCCCCTTCCACGCCCCCCCAAGGAAAAGGGGAGGGGGGAGGAGCAGAGAGCTTGGCGCGCGCCAACTGCAGCGGCGCGAGACTCACCCGGCGGCGACGGCTGCGGCGGCGCCAGAGCCTGAGCCAGAGCGCGGGAGGGGCGGCGTTTGCTGGGAAAGGAGGGAGCCGAGTGGGGCGGGAGGACCAGCAGGGGGCGAAGGGAGGGGGGAAGAGCGCGAGGCGGAGCGCGCGGGCACGCACTTTCGGCGCGAGACAGACCCACACACTCACACGCACGGAATGCGCGCGAGACACCCGCAGGGCGGGGGCGCGAGGCAGTGGGTGGCCCCCTCCCTCCGGCCCTCCCTCCCCTAACACTCACCCGGAAGTGGTGCTGCAGCTCGTGCTTCCGAGAACCCCGATTCTTCCACGCCCCCTCCCTCCCTCCCTCCCCCCAACAGCCTCGGAGTAGAGCTGCGGCGGAGAGAAGGCGGGAGCGCCGGAAACGAAAAGTGGGGAGGGAGGGAAACGGCAATGCAGGGGGGGCGGTAAAGGGGAAAGGGGGGGAATGCAAAGGTCGAGTCACTTCCGGGAGCGGCAGAGCATATCCGGCGCTGCCAGCGCTCCGGGATACTCAGGGCAGAAGTTACGACAAGTAGGGGCGGAAGTGGCTTCTGCCCAGGGACGCGATAACTCTATCGCGGTGGATGTGACGCCACAACGGAAGCGAAGGCGGATTCCGCTAAGGGCAGAAGCTGAACCTTCAGAATTGCGGTCCCGGCTTTCCGGAAGGGACTTCTGGGGAAGTGGGAGGGTGAAAGCCGACAGGTTTATGAATTATGCATCAGGTACGGGGCCGGGGGTGGGGTGTGTTGGGGGGGGGGCGGAAGGCAGGTAGGGATTTTTTTTTTTTTTTCAGGTAGGGATTCTTAAAAGACTATGGATCCGTTTCCCTTCCCTCAGCGTAGAATAAACTGATGTAGGAAGTTACCATTATTTTTCGTTATACTCTCAATATCTCAGTGCTTTGAATTGCGGGAAGGGATGAGGATATGTCAGTTGTTTTCTGAGGTCCCTACTTAGGCCCCAAGAGTAACTGATAACCTCTCCCTGACCACACCACGTACTCTTGGCTTTGGGTCTCTATGTTCTTGTTGCCCCCATCCACATCTCTATCTCCTCACGCTGCTCTACTTTTATTTTTTATTTTATTTTTTTAAGATTTTATTTATTTGACAGAGAGAGAGACAGCGAGAGAGGGAACACAAGCAGGAGGAGTGGGAGAGGGAGAAGCAGGCTTCCCGCTGAGTAGGGAGCCCGATGTGGGGCTCGATCTCGGGATCCTGGGATCATGACCTGAGCCGAAGGCAGACACTTAACGACTGAGCCACCCAGGCGCCCGCCTGCTCTACTTTTAAATAGAGCACTCATCACCCCCTGATATTATATTGTTTGCTGTCCACCTCTTCCTGCTGGAATATCGGCTTCATGAGGGCAAGGGCTTTGAATTGTTCACCGCCGTATCCTCAGAGCCAGGCATTTAGTAAGTGGTCAGTAAACGTCTGTCGCATAAATGAACACTGTAAAGTCTTTCAGGAAGCCTTACGGGATTGCTCGAACACATAACGGTTCCGTTCTCTGAATTTCCACAGCATTTAGTCTGTACCTTTTGTTGCTCTTTTAACTATTTCATATACATGACTCTTCAGCAAGATTGTCCGTTTCTCACGGAAGAAACGGTCTCGTACATGGTATCCTTCCCACTGCTTTGCTGAATACGAAGCAGATGCTGAATAAATATATGCTATTTGAGTAAATGAATGCTGCCTGCACCCTGATCTGGCCAGAATCCCCTTGAGCTGAGCTCTATTTTGGCTGAAGCAGAATTGAAGTCCTTCCTACTAACAGTAATAGCCCCTTGCTTAGAAAGCAAAACAACGCAAATAAAAATAATTGTAATGTTCTCTTTACGGATAATGAAAATAAGACTGAAGATTTAAGTGATTTTTTTTTTCACAGCAAGGAAGTAGCAAAAAAACACCTAAAAATAAACATTTAAGTTAAAGGTTTAAATAGGAGATATGTATCCTTGGTTTGTAATTATAGTTTATATCCTTTTGAAAATGTCTACTCTCTCAACCATATTTTTTGGGCTCTGCACTCAGTCTGTGTTAACTGAATAGCAACAGTTGGCAGGATAAGATCTTAAGGGCTCAGATGTGACCAGACCTAGTTGCTGCATGGGTTAGAAATGGCTAATTCCAGAAACGTTGACTTTGGGGGCTGAGGTAAAGAAGTGGGAGCAAAATCGTAGTAATCACTCTAAGTCCCGGTGGTCCTCTTATTCTTTTCCTATTTTCATTAACTGGTACTCCCTGAGCCTCAGTGTCTCCAACTGTCAGCCCTGCTCCTGCCCTTGCTATAAGAAGCCAGTTTTTTAAGTGCTTTGAACTCTTTACAGAAGAGCTTTAGAGTTAAATGTGGGGCGTAGGGGGAGGAGGGCTGTTAATTTTAGCCTGGGGTTTTCCAGCTGGCACACTGTTTCCATCTTGAATCACTTCCACACCCTGAGCTCTGCCTGGGAGATCCCTCCTCCTGGGGGCTTCCCCATTTCCTGGTTTGGTCTGAGCCATAATGGTAAGCATTCCAGAAAAATGCTTAAGAGAAGCCTGGCTGAGTCATCTGATGCACAGCTCAGAAGGCAAAGAAAGTATAGTGATGAGAGATGCTGGTCCCAGTGGTGCTTGTGATGTGTGGCCTCCAAGAACCAAAAGGGTAGTATGACCATTTTTTTGTATTTTTGGTCTCTCACTAAGCAGTGACTCTCTGCTCAACCACTTGCAACCTTCAAGGACCTCCAAAGGCCCCGTAGTCTGTTTCAGTTTCATGAGAGTTAGAGGTTAGGATCTGTTCCCCAGGGCCTCCCAACTCTTTGTGGTTATCCTGATGATGTGAGGTAGTTTGGGATATTTCCTTTAGGACAACTGGGAAGACTAGGACATCTCCTTTCTCCAGTCTTTCCCTGCCATATGACTTTCCATGGGGAAGGAGGGCATTTAGGGAGAAGGAACAGGTGAGGATTTCCCAGTGTCTTGCTGGTGTATTTTAATTTATTTAAATTTAGAGAAACAGCAGGCTAATCAGGCAATAATTAATTCCCTCTTCATTAGGGGCCTTCATGCATGCCTTTTGCATATGGATGAGCCTCGGGGTCACACTGTCCCTCAGAAGAACTACAGTTGGCAGAGGGTGATAGAGCCCCAGTGTGCTCTCCAGGCACTTGAGCTCCTTCCCCTTCTAAGCCAGTGCTCCTTTTCGCCCCCCCACCCTGACCTGACAAAGACTAGATTCTTGGGGGGAAAGAAGGGAAAGGTTAGTGAGGCTCCTTCTCCCATCCACCTCAGATCTCACCCTTACTGCCCCCGACCCATGTCCTCGGCACCTCTTCCTGCACCCTCATGTTCCATCCAGCCCTCTCCGTCCACCAGCTGCTGCTGGGATCTCTACAGGCCCCACTGGGTTGACCCGGAGCCCTCCTCAGCAGCTGTTGGCTTTGCACCTCTGCTTTTAGTTGGTTCATGACTCCTTCTGCCCCTGCTCTGCCTTTTTCCTCTGTAGCACTCTGTTTTTCTTAGGGAGACTGATGCCCCGAAAGTATATACTGCTCTGGTCCTGAGAAATATGCTCCCTCCTCCCCACTCACCATTGTGTGCTATATGGATTCAGCCACACTTCCTTGAGTAGACAGTAAAGCTCCCCAACACCTAAAACACACACCTACCAACACCTATACACTCCTAATTCTAGCTGCAAAGATAAATACATGGAGGCATTCAGAGTCTGGGGCAGCCCAGACTCGCTCACTACAGTCTCCTCCCTGGAGCTCCCCATTTCCAGGGAGCAAGTGGGGCACAGATGGGGGCGGGGGAGAAATGGGACCTGGGTGGTTACCGTGGCAACAGAGCCTAGCAGCAGCTGAGAGGCTGATGTGGGGGCTCTTGCAAGGCTGTCACTAGAGCCAAACCTAGAATGGGGGCCTCAGAGGTGATTGATCCCAGCTGGGCAGCCTGTGTTCCCTCCCCCAGACATACCCCTTGATTCCACCCCCACACCCTAGCAGCGCCTCTCTTTCAGAGAGGGCAGAGTGGGGAAAGCTAGGGAGAGTTAACCACAGGGGTTCTAATGCTGCACAGCTTTTGGGGGGGTAGCTGTAGATGGGGGTGAGTTAGGAGCAAGGCAGAAAATAAACCAAGCAGGGCAGCCTCTTTCTTGTGGCCCCTCTCACCTCTTCCTCTTTACTCCATTTTTCTCTCCTCCTTTCACTCCTTGCCCTCCATATGTCTTATCAGCTCTCTCCTTTTCTTGCTTGCTTCATTGCCTGTCCCTTTTCTCTGTCTCCTTTCCCATGGTCTCTCTTGACCTTCACTGGCAAGTAACAAGCAAGCCACTCTAGTTTCTCTTGCTCTGGCTGCTCCCTTCAGTTTCTCCCTTCCATTCTCTCCCAAGTTAAAGCCCAAGGGGCACCTGGGTCGCTCAGTCAGTTAAGCGCCTGACTCTTGATTTCGACTCAGGTCATGATCCCAGGGTCATGAGATCAAGCCCCACGTCGGGCTCCCCACTGGGCTGGGAGCCTGCTTAAGATTCTCTTTCTCCCTCTCCCTCTGCCCCTACCCCCCTTAAAAAAAAAAGCCCAGGAACCCTAACTCCAGGTCAGAGCAGGCCAGTTCACACTGAATCTTAAAGGTTTCCCTCCAACCTCCCATCCTTCTTTTCCTCCCTTCTTGGTTGCCTGTTGCCACCTCCCTCTCCTCTCTTCAGGGTTCATAAGCAGAACCAGGGGACTCCAGTATCTTGCAAAGGCTTTATTTGAAAATTTTGAAACTTACATCCCACAAGAATTCAAGATTATCACCACAAGAAGAAAGAGATAATACAAAAATATATATCACAGCATAGGAGCCAGGTAAGAGAGGAAGAAAGGAAGAAGGTGGAAAAATGGTGAGACGTAGGGACAAATGTGAGGGGAAGGTGGGGGGGACAGGCAAAAGGAGGGAGAAGTGAAAAAAACAAGGAGGGCAGGGAGGAGGAGTGTGAGGGAGGCCAGGAAGGGGAGGGATAGATTGGGAGGCAGAGCTCCCGATGGCCTTGAACCAGCTGGCCCCAGTCCCTGGCAGCCCAGATGAAGTTAGGGAGACCCTCAGGGAGGCCTGGAAGTGGAGGACTGGCTCAGGGACTCTGAATTCCAGAGAGCGACCCACACACGGACAGCCAGGATAGACAAGACAAAAGGGACTTAGGAGGAAGGGAAGGGCAAATGGGAGCCCCTTTCTCATGTAGTGCAACAGGTGACTCCCCAATACCCATCTCCCAGACAACAGAATTTAGCAGTTGGGGGAATTTTGGAGCCTCACTACCCCATTCCCATGGGGGAGCCCTCAGGGTAATGAGCACGCCCTTGGAGTGGGATGGGGGAGACGATGAAACACATGACATGGAATGGGATGGGACCATGACAGATGGGGGCATGAGAAGCCCCCAGCTCACCTCCCACCCACCTCTGGGGCAGCATGCAGGGGCCACAGAAACTAGATCAGTGGGTGTTCATGAGGGAGAGTGTGAGCACAACACACAACACCACAACATGGGGCCAGGAAATGCGAGTGAGAGGTAACGAGAGAGTCACCCACTGACCACTGAGTGACTGAGCTGAGCCTGGAATGTGGGAGGAAGAGAGCGAAGAGTGTGAAACAAAGGGTGAATGTGAGGGATGGGGAGGGGCGGTGTGGGTGGAGAGAGGGTGCAGACTGGCTGTACAAGAGCACAAATGTGTGCGATGGCCCGGGAGGGTGGAGGTGAGTGTGCAAGGCTTTCATGTGAGTGTGCAAGGGAGGGGATGGGGGACCAGAAGCCACAAATATGTGAGGCCCCCCACCTAAAGGAGGGTGAGCAGGTAGGATCGCCTATGGGGCCAGTGAGGGTTCCAGGGTGGTTTGCAAGGGCAGGAGCCAGGAGCCCCTGTGGCCCCAGCTCCCACAGCTGCCCCACCCTCAGTGGGATGGGGGCTATGCCGGCCCCTTGGCCTCCTGCTTGGCGGCACCCCAACATTGGGGGGCATCACAGATTCACCAGGGGAATCCTGAGAGGAAGAGGGAGAGGGCACAGTCAGGAACCACTGGGTAAGCCAGAATCGAAGGGAAGTCCAAGGCAAAAAAGGGACTCCAGGATAAGAGGGCAGAGTTGAGTTAAATGACAGCGTGAGAACAGGACAGAGATCCACAGAGAGCGGGAGAAGGAAGGGTCCCCTAGAGAGGACCTGGTCCAGTCCTAGGGAGGGCCAGGGGCTGTGTGGGGTCTAGGTCTACCTCCTTCCCACCCACCCAGGAGGGAACACCCCCAACCAAGGCTCTGGACCAAAGTTGCCTTACCTCCCAGCCCTCCCAGCCCTTTGCCCCTGCCCTCACCGGTTCAACTGGAAGGCTGGAGCCCCCTTGGGCTGGGGCATCCCAGGCCGGGGTCCCCCTCGGGGCTCCTCATGGTCAGGGGTGGGGGTAGGCGAGTCCCCGAAGGCCCCCAGCACAGTGACCCCAGCTGGGGACAGGTCTGTCAGCGGCTGCTGGCTCTCTTCCTGTCTCAGGGCACCTTGCTGCCCAGAGGGCCTGCGCCGCTTCTGGCTTCGGTCCCAGCTGGTACACAGGAAGGAAAGAGGTTCTCTCACACATTTAAGAAGCCCCCATCCTGGGCCTGCAGTGCTGGTGATGCCCAGCCTCCCTCAGACACCCCAACATCCTACAGCAGAGAAACTGGCCTCTTAACTGTTCCCTATATCAAATATCTGGAGACTGAGTGTCCATAAAGCTACTTTCCCTATCCCCCAGGGGGTTCAGGGATGTAAACCATCCTCCGGACCTGGTCCAGACCCGCAGAATCAGTACCTCCTCCCCATCAACACAGAGTCCCCCAGAATTGCCCCCTCCCCCATACATACCCGGAAGAGCCATTTCTCTCCTCAGCAGGCGCCTGGAAGGTTTAGTTCTAGTTCAAAATCAGCTAATGACCTGGACACCTGAGTCTAATGATTCTCTCAGCAAAGTGTGAAGGACTGAGTGACCCAAATGCGTGCAGAGAAACCTCCAGACTTTCTCCCTCCTCCCCAGGCAGCCCCAAGAAGGGGCTCTGCAGAATGGGTCAGTTTTCTCTGTCTTGGAGGAAATGGGGACAAAGGATGCCCACCAAGGCATCCCTTGCAAGCCCCCAGTGCACATAAATAATTCTCCTCCCTTTCCCATTATCCTTGTATTTCCCTGGGAAAAGGAATTTGCCCTGATTTTTCACCATCTCCCCCACCCAAATCCTTACCACCTTTTCCCAAGGTTTTTCTTGCTTAAATCCACCACTTCCTAGCCCACCTCCAGCAAAAATGCTGCCCTTGCTCCTGCCCTCCTTCCAGCCAAACATTGCCAAACTTAGGTCCCCATCTGCCAGCACCCTCCTCCTTGCAGCTTACCAGAACTTGAAGATGATGCCAGTGGCCACAAGAACAATAATGATGGAGATGGTAATTGTGACATAGAGCTGGGGGTCCACACCTGATTGGGGGGGAGAAAGTTTTAGGGAGGCCTGAGGTGGTAGGAGCCAAGAGGGGGTGGGGTATGGGATTAGGCTTCAGGTTCAATAAGCTTGCGGAGTGTTGCCGTTTGAATCCACAACGTCCAACTCTTTCTGCTTTCCTGACCCCCCGCCCTTCATTCTTAGCATCAGCTTTCCCTGAAGTTTTTAGTTCTTTTCCTCCACAGTCCCAAATCTTCTGTGTACATGTGATGAAGAGGAGGCTCCAAGGTCAGAGAGAACCCCTCTCTCTGCATAGAAACTAGGGGTGGAAATGTCCATCTCTGCACTAGCCCCACCCCCAAACTGGCCCTATCTTAGCATTCCTTGAGCAGAAATGTCACCCTGAAGGTCTCTTTCATTCAAGGTGTTCTTCTGCATGGAATACTCCCACTCCATTTTCAAGGTCCAGCTCCAATGTCAATTCTTGGAAGGTGTCCTGATGCCCAGGCAAAAGTAATCTCTCCCTCCCTTATTTTCCTAAAAACATGCTGTGTGTGCCTCTATTAGAGCACTTAGTACATTGACTCATCCCTGAGTGTTCACACGTCTGTCTTGTCCAGTGGACCTGAGTCCCTCCAGGGCTCAGAGGGTGTTTCATCTCTGCCCCTGTGCGGGGACAGAGCCTGACACATTTGTGGGAGGAGCTAACAGACAAGATCTCTGTTGCTGCCCGTAGAGCCTTCATCCAGCCTCCCCACCCCTAGATGCCCCCTACCAGGCTCTCCCACTCGCACTCACCTTCCCCATGGGTCCCAAAAAGGAACGGCCGCAGGGTGGCAGGTGCCTCTCCAAGGATGAGCCCATCTCCATCACCCCGCATGGAATCTGAGTTGGGGTGTGGGGTTGCCAGCCCATGGGGGGCTGCAAAACCATAGTCCAGGGGCAGAAATCCAGGATTGGCAGAGTTGGGGTCCCCCCCATCCTCTCGAGACACTGTAGGGCCCCATACAATAGCCCAGGGGTACTGGGATGAGGGTGGCCCCTCCTCAAAGCCAGATGGGGTGGCAGGGGGTGCAGTGCCTGGCAGGACCTGCCGACGCGATCTTGGGACCCGAGGGGATCGGCTTGGTGGGGGTGCCCGCTCCCACACGCACACGTGGCGTGGGGCAGAGGGGCCTCCCCGGGCACAGGGGGGCCGGGCTGGGGCTGGTGGGGTTCGAGGGGAGGAGGAGGAACCTTGAGCAGGTGGTGGGAGGGGCAGCAACAGCAGTGGCCAAAGAGGGAGGAGGTGGGACAGGAGCAGTGCGGGCCTGCAAGAAGGGAGAGAAGGGGGGTGAGACAAAGCCCGTCCGTCTTAGGCTTATTGTGTGAGGCTTATTGTGTGCGGAGCACAGGCTCATACCAGAGGTCCCGGGCTGCCTCCCTCCAGCTTTCTCAGGGAAAAGCAGGTGCGCTTTGGGAAGATTGGCCTCATTCCCTCCCTTTCTAGGGCCTGGCCCTCAGGAAGGAAGGCCCAGGGTGGACCTAGGAGGGAAGAGGCCGGGACCCCAGGAGAAGTGGACTCCAGGCTCCCTCTGCTGTGCCAAACTTACCACATCTTGGACTTCATGTCTGAGCTCTTCCTCAGCTGTGACCCAGATTTTCAGCCTTTACTGGAGGAGAGAGGGGGTCGTCACATCCCAACCCTGCCCTGAGTGCTTCCCCAGCTCATTCAGCCACCAGTCCTACCCGGATCAACCCTCCAGATCCTCCGAGGCTGTCAGCTGCCGCTTAGCATCCTTCTGGGGGGTAGGGGGATCTCCCAGAGTGGTTCCTGTCTAGCCCCCAGCCCCTATCTACTACTGCCCAGAGATCCTTGTAACTTCCCCACCTCGGGGTCTACTCTTACTTCTCTGGCTTCCTGCCTTCTCATTTCTTCTGCCCACAGTTCCAAGCTCTTGTTGGAGCTTAATTTAGAGCCAAGAACCTTGTGATTCCTTGAGCACCTACCGCTAGGGAGGGAGTCTGAGAGTGGGGGAGGGAAGAGGAAGTCAATCTGAGTGAGTGCGTGAATGTGTGTGTGGTGGCGAGTGCACAAGGGGAGCACTCCAGCCTGCCCAGCCTGCTTGGAGTCCCAAGCGGTTCTCTTCTGATGGGCCCCGGGGAATCTACATCTTCAGGAGAAGGGAAATAGGGGATGGAGGGATGGAAAGAAAGAAACAGAGAAAGAGGGGCGCCTGGGTGGCTCAGTCGTTAAGCATCTGCCTTGGGCTCAGGTCGTGATCCCAGCGTCCTGGGATCGAGCCCCGTATCAGGCTCCCTGCTCTCTGGGAAGCCTGCTTCTCCCTCTCCCACTCCCCCACTCCCCCTGCTTGTGTTCCCTCTCTCGCTGTGTCTCTCTCTGTCAAATAAATAAAATCTTTAAAAAAAAAAAAGAAGAAGAAACAGAGAAAGACAGAGGTGGGTGGGAGAGAAACTACAGAGTATAATTTTTGCTCAATGTTAAATCATCCAAATGCATAGGTGCTCTCTGAAGGGAGGTGGAGCTGGGGAGAGGCCACCCCCTCAAATGTAGCTCTCCTGGGTAGAGTCCTGGGAGAATCTGGATAGTTGGGTTTTGAAAGAGGAAGGACATGTTCTCAGAGCTGAAGGGGGGCCAGGCTCCCCAGAGTGGATGAGGATATGACACCCTGGGTCCTCTGGATTCTGGGTCTAAATCTGCACACTAAGTGCTCTCAGAAAATAACAGGAGAATATGATGGGAAAGTCTGGGGAAGGGCAAGGGGAAGTGGGCTGTGGGGAGAGGGGTGAATGGTAAGAGTCTGAGGAGAGGAGAAAGGTGAAAGAAAGGTGAAGAACTGGGCACAGAGCACGGCAGGAGGGAGAGGAGTCCGCCTGAAAGAGGATGGACTGGGAAGGGTGTGGGTATGGAAGATTGGAAGCCTGGAGGATGCTGAAGGGAGAACAAGCTAGGAGTACAGGTGAGAGAGGGAAACGGAAAGTGAAGGGGTCGCAGGATCAGGGGAAGAAGAGGCAAGGGCAGGAGGACAGGGAAAGAAAGGTCTAGGCAGGACGGGAAGTGGAGAGAGTGGAAGGGGAAGAGAGAAAAGGGGTGGAGAAGACCAGGGACGCGGAGAAAGGAAATGGAAAAGGAGAGAACATCATACCGAGGACCAGATGAGAAGAGGAAGGGACGGGGGACTGAAAACGGAGCAGCAAAGATGGAGGAGTTGGAAAGTGTTTCTTCAAATGTAAAGGGATATGGAGCTCTGGAAAGATATGGGGATGGGAGCCTGGTGGGCTGAAGGGAGAGAGGGACGCGAAGAGAAGGAAGCTGGAGGGAGGGATCGAGGGAGGGAGGAAGGAGGTTAGAGCGAACCAGTGAAGCGGAGAAGGGCTCACGGGGACATCTGTGGCCAGCTGACTCCAGGACTCATTTGCCTCTCAGCCTTATGCATCCCCCCCCCCCAAACCAACGTCAACTCCAGTCCCTGAGCCCCGCATCCCCTTCAGCCACCCCCTCCAGGAAGCCCGCAGTCCCCAGCCTGGCGCGCCACCCCCACCCTCTCCTCGCTTCTCACCGACCTGTTGTGCGCAGGAGACGAGCTGGGGGTGGGGCGGGAGCCTTGGGGTGGGGGAACCGGGCCCCATCCCCAGCGCTGCCCCGGGCCCACCCCTCCCACCGGCCCGCGCTCCCCGGGCAGGCTGGAAAGGGCGGGAGTGGGGAGGAAAGAGAGGACCAGGAGGTCAGCGAAGGGACTGCGAGGCAGGCAGCGCCGAGAGCAGAAAGGGAACCCGAGGCAGGAGGATACACGGAGACGAGGGCTGAGCCGAAGGCGGGATGGAGGCAGCCGCGGGGACTGTGACCGCTGCGCCAGGAGGGCAGGATGGAGTCGGGACCCGCGGAGGGATGGAGAGCGCGGTGGGGAAGGCGCGCCTCGGGGCCGGCGGCTCGAGCCCGGGCCTGGGACCGCGCCGGGAGGGGCGGGGGGCCGAGGGCGCCGAGTCGGGAAGGGCAGGGCCGGGCTCCCGCGGGCGGGGGCCTGGGGGGGTCCCTCTCGCTCACCTGCATGCCTGGCGCGGCGGCGCGACAGCTGCGGGCGCTCGGGGCGGCGCGGGGCTGCGGGGTCGCGGGAGCTTGTGGGGCACGGGGCATGGTCGGGGGGTTTGGCCGGCAGCCGGGGCGCTGGAGAGGGTGGGGGGTGGGCGCCCGGGGCGCGGGGCGGCGGCGGCGGCGGCGGCGGCGGCGGCGGCGGGAGATGCTCGGCTCGGCTCGGCTCGGCTGGGCTCGGGCTGCGCTCGGCTCGGCTGGGCTCGGCGCGGCAGCTCCGAGCGCGAGGTCTCCGCCTCTCCCCCTCCCGCGGTGGGCCACGCGCGGTTTAACCCTCCCGCTGCCGCGCCGCAGGACTGGCGCCCAGCTGGGTCCCAGGTGGAGGGTTGGAGAGGGCAGCGGAGCGGGACCGACAGTCTGATTCCCGGGGTCCAGGGAGCGGGCTTCTCCACCCCTTTCACCCAAGTCCATGGATACCCATGGTCATTCCAGTCACTTTCTGAGATTCTGAGTCACCTAAGGCTCTGCATCCCCAAGGCCGTTTCGCCCCTGGTGGACATTGCAGAGCGCCGGGGATCTAGGTGGGGCTGGGGGTGGGGGTAAAGACCTCGAACCATCCTTGGATTATCCCAAAGGCTTGATCCCCCATTTCACTCTGGCCCTGCTACAGTGCATTCTCCTGGAAGCTACTCAAATGATCTTTAAAATAAGTAGATCAAGTCTCATTACTCAGCTTTTCTAGCACTCAGAATATTCAGACTCCTCATTGTGACTTACAAGGCCCTATATGACCTGTCCACTAGGTTGCTTTCTGATTTCCCCTCCTCACACTCTATGCCCCAGCCACCTTGGACGTGATCTACGTTCCTAGAACTAGAGGATCTTAACCTGCCACTGGGCCTTGGCACTTACTGTTCCCTCTGCCTGGAATGTTTTCCCCTGGCTTTTCACAATGACTCACTTTTTTTTTCGTTAAAATTTCACTGAGATCCAATGTCACTTCCTCTGAGAGGCCTTCCCTAACTTCTCTAGCAAAAGTAGCTTCCCCTATCCCCACTCTCACTCCATTATACCCAAACCTTCTCAATCATGTTTTATTTATTTATTTATTTATTTTAAGATTTTATTTATTTATTTGTCAAAGAGAGAGAGAGGGAGAGAGCACAAGCAGGGGGAGCGGTAGGCAGAGGGAGAAGCAGGCTCCTCGCTGGGCAAGGAGCCTGATGTAGGACTCAATCCCAGGACCCTGGGACCATGACCTGAACGAAAGGCAGATGCTTAACTGAATGAGCCACCCAGGTGTCCCAATCATGTTTTATTCTGATTGCACTTGTAGGACACCACGCTCTTCTTAGTTTCCCTTCAACTTCACTGGCTTTCCCTTCTCAGTCTTCTGCTCGACCTCTAAATGTTAGCGCTCACTATGCCTCAGTCCTTGGTTCTCTTCTCTTTCCACATTCTCTGTCCAGTGATGTCATCCAGTCCCAGGGCTTAAATACTATGTAAATGTCAGCAAGTCCTAAATTTATATCCAAAGCTCTAGACTCATTTATCCAACAACCTGCTTGACATCTCCACTTGGATGTCTGATGGCCATGTGAAGCTAATGTGGCTAAAATAAATGGCTTGAATTCTTCCCCCACCAATCCATTTCTCTCTTTGTGTCCCATCCTGGGACATGACAACTACTTGTTTGGGCTGAAAACCTAGGGAACATCTTTTTCCTCCTTTCCCCTTTCTCTCTAATTCTTGCCCTGTATCTAATTCACCAGCAAGTTCTGTGACCTCTGCATGCAAAATACATCCTGAATCCACCCACTTCTCTCCACCTTTGTTACTTCCGTCCTGGTTCAAGCCATCATCTCTCATCTGGAATAACGCAATAGATTCTTAGCTGGTTGTTTGCTTCTGCCCTTGCCCTATACAAACCAGTCTTCACAATATCCAGTAATATTTTTATAACCAAATCATATTATGCTCTTCCCTGCTTAAAATATTTGAGTGGCTTTTCATTGTACTTGGTATAAATCTGAGCTCATTGTTAGGAGACGCCCTCCAACATGTTCAAACAATGCTCCTGCCAGATCAAATCTCTTGATGTTCTAGAACATCTGAAATGATTCCCTTAGCACCCCGGCACTTTTCACTACCTCTTCCCGAAATCCTTTGCCCACCCCTCACCCTCTTCTTCACCTGGTTGGCTCCCTCTTGGCATTCAGTCACCCACTCTGTTTCTTCAATATGTTTCATTGTCTTTCCAACTCATCACTCTCTAAAGTGATCTTATATTTGTTTACTGTTTATTGCCTCCCCCTGCCCCTGCCCCACCCCCAGCTGCCATACACCAGAGAACAAAGATCTCCTTTGTCTTGTTCACCTTGTATCCTCAGAGCCTGGCACATAGTAGATGTTCAATATTTATTGCTTGGTAAACTTTACCTGGGACCCCTGCCCATTCTCTTCTCTGCTCTCCCCCTGCCTTTCCTCTCTGTCTGCCTGCCCTCCCTGATCTCTGCCCTGTGCTGAATGCTGTAGGTTGAGTCTCTGCTCACACCCACGCCCCTCCAGACTCTTGCCCTTCATCCTCTGCATTATTACTGTCATTAGCCTGGCACTCCTGCCTCCCGGAAGGAAGCCTGTTATTCTGACCAGCATCTGCAGCGGTTGCCCTCCTGTTTGTCCTTCCCTGACAGCCCTTCATTCAGAAGTCAGCACAGCAGTGACTGTACCATCCTCCTAGTGTTTCCCGGTGGCCGGGGAAAGACGGTACACATTGAATGCGAAGCAGGCCATGCGAGGCAGGGTGTGCAAATCATGCCATATCCTGGGCTGGCGCAGTAAGCCCCATATCCTGAGGACATGCTCTAAGAGGACTCATTATGTGATGGGTGTGGGTGAGATTTACCAAGTGAATATTCACTCCCCGTGTAAGTGCCTTTTACACGGAGGACTTTGGATCATTACCAATTATTTCTAGTATTCTTTTTTTTAATAAAGATTTCATTTCTTTATTGGACACACACAGAGAGAGAGAGAGAGAGAGCACAAGCAGGGGGAGGGGCAGAGGGAGAGGGAGAAGCAGGCTCCCCGCTGAGCAAGGAGCCCAATGCAGGGCTCGATCCCAGGACCCTGGGATCATGACCTGAGCCGAAGGCAGACACTTAACCGACTGAGCCACCCAGGCACCCCTATTTCTTGTATTCTTGATTCATTCATTCTTTCGACGACTCTTTTTGGAACATGCTGGGCACTGGTGCTGCTGGCTGGGGATACAGCAGAGAGCAAGAACAAAGTCATCAATGTCCTCATGGAACTTAGAATCTAGTGAAGGAGACAGTGAAATACAGAGTGGGAAATGTGTCTTCGGATGAATTTGAAAACCTTCCCACACTCCACAATCTAGAAATTCTCTCCCTGTGTCTGGCTCTGCTGGTATCTTTATCATTACCTCTGTGCTCATTGGGGTTTCCCAGTATTTGTCAGGGTAAATTTCTGTCTCTTTCCTGTCCTCAAATGTCCAACGTCCTTCCAAACTCTTCTCACTCACAGCTGATGATCCCGCTTGCTGCTTCTCCGAGAGAAGAGAAGCAGACAGAAGAGAACTCTCTCCCACCCTCACTGCCACTGCATCGCAGCCCACCTCTCCTTCTGTGGGGGATCGCTGGCCTTCTCAACCACCCGAAGTCGTCACTCCAGTGGCTGTCCTCCCTCTTCTGTGGCATCATTCTCCTCTCTACTTGCTTATCCCAGAAGCATGCGAGCACACTGTAATTTCTTATAGCCTAGAACAAGCCTTCCCTAGCTCCACCTTTCCCTCCAGTGTCTGCCCTTCTCTGCTTCCCTTTACAGCAAAGCCTCTCAAAAGATGGTCTCTATTCACCATCTCTTCCACTTCATGCCTTCTCTTTCTCTTTTATTAATTTAAATTAAACTCTTTAATTTTTGCAATTCATTAGTGGTTTTTTTTCTTTTTCTTTTTTTAGGGATGGGAGGAGCAGAGGGAGAGGGAGAGAGAGAATCTTAAGCAGACTCCAGGCCCAGCTTGGAGCCCAACACGTGGCTTGATCTCAGGACCCTGAGATCATGACCTGAGCCAAAATCAAGAGTCAGATGCTTAACTCACCGAGTCACCCAGGTGCCCCTACAATTCATTATTTCAAATTGGTAATACATTCACATGTGCAAGGGAAGTTTCCAATATATAAAAAGGTATATAGTGAAAGTTCTCATTCTTTCCCCTCTCTACCATCTTTCCAGTTCCAATCCCATCCAATCACTGTGACTAATTTCTATGCATTCTTCCAGTTTATGCATGCACAAGCAAATAGTAGTATAAATCCCTTATTCCCCCATGTGTGTGGTTTTTTTTAAAGATTTTATTTATTTATTTGTCAGAGAGAGCACAAGCAGGGGGAACTGCAGGCAGAGGGAGAAGCAGGCTCCCCGCTGAGCAAGGAGCCCGATGCGGGACTCAATCCTGGGATCATGACCTGAGCCGAAGGTAGCCACTTAACTGACTGAGGCACCCAGGCGTCCCTCCCCCATGTATTTTACATAAAAGTTGGTGTACTGTGTATACTGTTCTACATCTTTCCTTTTGACTTAACAAAGTATCTTTGTTATTTTGCTGTATCAATGAATAGAGATCTTCGTCACCCCTTTTTATGCAGCCTCATCATATTTTTTTTAAGATTTTATTTTCATTTATTAGAGAGAGAGAGAGTGAGCATGAGCAGGGGGAGGGGCAGAGGAAGAGGGAGGAGCAGGCTCCCCGCTGAGCAGGGAGCCCGATGCGGGGCTCGATCCCAGGACCCTGAGATCATGACCTGAGCTGAAGGCAGACGCTTAACAACTGAGCCACCCCCCCTTTTTTTTTTTTAAGATTTATTTACCTATTTTAGAGAGAGAGAGAGAGCATGAGGGGGGGAGGAGCAGAGAGAGAGGGATAAGCAGAAACCTCGTTGAGCCCAGAGTCTGATGCGGGGCTCCATCCCAGGACCCTGAGATCACGACATGAGCTGAAATCAAGAGTTGGATGATTAACTGATTAACCAACTGAGCCATCCAGTCCTCACCTGACTTTTAAGATACTACACTGTCCTGATTTTTGTTCTACCACACTGATTCCTCGGTCTCAGCCCGCTTTGCTAGCTCATCTCCCTGACAGCCACACCTTGGCTCTCTTCTCTATCTATTGTCATACCCCAGGGGTTATTCAGTCTCTGGGCTTTAATATCATTTTTTTCTAAAATAGATAGATAGATATCATTTTTTCCCATGATGACTCCTAAATTTTTGTCTCCAATCCAGCCTCTTCCCTCCTTCCAGACTTTTCAGTCACAAATCTGCCTCTCCCTTAGCACTTCTTCTCTCTCTCTCTCTCTTTTTAAAGATTTTATTTATTTATTAACAGAGAGAGAGTGAGAGCAGGAACACAAGCAGTGGGAATGGGAGAGGGAGAAGCAGGCTTCCTGCCGAGCAGAGAGCCTGATGCGGGGCTCCATCCCCGGACCCCGGGATCATGACCTGAGCTGAAGGCAGACGCTTAATGACTGAGCCACCCAGCACCCCCACACTTACTCTCTTTTAAATGACATCTTTATTCTTCCAGTTGATCAGGACAAAAATGTTGGAGTCATCCTTTTTTTTTTTTAATGTCTGTAGAGCTGGCTAGTATTTTCTTTTATTTAACTTTATTATCTAAGTATATAGATATACAAATATAATACATATGTATGTGGCGCCTGGGTGTCTCAGTCAGTGAAGCGTCTACCTTCCGCTCAGGTCATGATCTCACGGTCCTGGGATCGAGCCCCATGTCTGGCTCCCTGCTCAGTGGGAAGTGGGTTTCTCCTTCTCTCTCTGCCCCTCCCCCCTACTTGTGCTCTCTCTCTCTCAAATAAATAAATGAAAAATTTATACACATATTTATAATATATATATTTAAAAGTTTAAAAATTTATACAAAATATTTACATATAAATATAACTTTACATATATATAAAGCTTGACACACAAGATATTATATGTATGATAGTTATGTATGATAGATATAGGAAAATAAAATGAATATCTATAAACCCACGACCCAACCTGAGGACTAGAAAGTTGCCAATAACTTGCATCTATGGGATTCCCCTATCTTCTCATTCCCGTCTCCTCCCTATAATCACTATCTCCTGAATTTTTTATTATTCCATTGTTTTTTATTTTTTCTAAGGATTTTATTTATTTATTTGTCAGAGAAAGAGAGAGCACCTGCGCAGAACCAGGGGGAGCAGCAGACAGAGGGAGAAGCAGGCTCCCCACAGAGCAGGGAGCCCTATGTGGGACTCGATCCCAGGACCCTGGGATCATGACCTGAGCCAAAGGCAGAAGCTTAACCGACTGAGACACCCAAGCATCCCATTTTATTATTATTATTATTTTAAAAGATTTTATTTATTTATCTGACAGAGAGAGACACAGCGAGAGAGGGAACACAAGCAGGGGGAGTGGGAGAGGGAGAAGCAGGCTTCCTGCCGAGCAGGGAGCCTGATGCGGGGCTTGATCCCAGGACCCTGGGATCATGACCTAAGCCAAGGCAGACGCTTAACGACTGAGCCACCCAGGTGCCCCCCATTTTATTATTTTTTTTTAAATATAGTTTTGTCACAAATGGATATAAGCTTAAATATACTTGTTAGTCTTGTTTATTTTCAAGCTTTATAAAAAATGGTATGGTATGTTGTCTTCTGGTACGTTTGTTTTTTCATTCAATATGGTGTTTCCAAGATTTATCCATATTGTTGCAGGTAGCTGGAGTTCATACACTTTCACTGGAATGTAATGGGCCACTGTGTGAATATGTCAAATAAATCATTGTCTATTCTCCTGTTGATGGATTTATGAATTCTTTCTTTTTTTTCTCTCTTATAAACATTGTTGCTATGAGAATTACTGTATTTGTCTCCTGTATATATGCAAGAGTTTCTCTGGAGTGTATACCTACTAGTGAAACTGCTAGGTTGTGAGGCATAAGAATAATAATCTTTGAGCGAGAATGCCAAATTGTTTTTTCAACTTACACTCCTACCATTAATATTTGAGTTCCCGTTGATTTACATTCTAACACTTGTATTTTTAGACTTCTTAATTTTTGCCAATCCAGTAGGTGTGTAATTGTATTTCATTGTGGTTTTATTTGGCATTTCTGTAATTACTAATACCATTGAGAATCTTTTCATATTCTTATGAATGTCTTTTGAATGTCCTCTTCTGGGAAATGCCTAATCATTTGCGTTGTTTGTATTTTTCTTATTGATTTGTAGGAGTTCTTTATATATTCTGGATACTAATCTTTTGTCAGCTTTATATGTTGCAAATATCTTCTCTTTTGTGAGGTATTTGTGACTTGTACTTTACTTTTTTCATGATGTATTTTGATTATCAGAAGTTCTTTATTTTAACATAGGCATCTTTATCATTTATGATCATGCTTTTTGTATCTTGTATAAAAAAATCACTCTCGGGGTGTCTGGGTGGCTCCGTCATTAAGTGTCTGCCCTCAGCTCAGGTCATGATCCTGGAGTTCCCGGATAGAGTCCCACGTTGTCAGGCTCCCTGCTCAATGGGGAGCCTGCTTCTCCTTCTCCCTCTGCCACACCTCCTGCTTGTTCTCTCTCTCTCTCTCTCTCACTGTCAAATAAATAAATAAAATATTTTTAAAAATCACTCCCTACCCTCCTGGTCAGAAAAATATTTTCTTACATATTCTTCAAAAGATTTTAAACTTTTGCTCTTTATATTTAAGTCCTAAGTCTACCTAGAACTGATTTTTTGTGTATGGCATTTTTTAACAGTCTCTTTTATATTTTTTTAATATGGGAAATGAATTATCCCAACCTCATTTATTAAATAGTCCCTCTTTTCTGCCTGATCTGCTTTGCTAACTCAGTTATGTATCACATTTCTATATATACATGGATCTGTTTCTGGACACTCTTCTATTCCATTAGTCAACTTTTTAAAACCTGCACCAATAACGCATTGTTCTATAGCTTTTTTTTTTTTTAAAGATTTTATTTATTTGACAGAGAGAGAGCACAAGCAGGGGGAGTAGCAGGCAGAGGCAGAGGGAGAAGCAGGCCCCCCGCAGAGCAGGGGGATGCCTGATGTGGGACTTGATCCCAGAACCCCGGGATCATGACCTGAGCTGAAGGCAGTTGCTTAACCAACTGAGCCACCCAGACACCCTGTCCTATAGCTTTTCTAAAAAAAATTTTATTTATTTGACAGAGAGAGAGTGCACAAGTAGGCGGAGTGGCAGGAGAGGGAGAAGCAAAGTTCAATTTGAGTCAAATTGACATCCTTTTGATATTGAAATTTCCTACCATGGACTTGGGATATCTCTTCATTTATTTAGGTCTTTAATGCCTTTCAGTGATGTTTTATCATTTTCTGCATACAGATTATGCACATCTGTTTTATTTGTTCCTAGGCACTTTATTGCTTTTCTGTTTATGGTTAATGGTATCCTTAAGATGACATTTCAAATTGGGTTTTTGCTGGTATATAGAAATGCAATTGATTTTCAATATTGGTTTTAGAGCCAACCATTTTGATAAGCTCTCCCTTCTGTATAATTTCTCTATAGACTTTTTGAATTTTCTACAAAGACAACCATGTCATCTCCAAATGTTGGCATTTTGCTTTTTCCTTTCCAATACTGTGCCTAGAACCAGAACCTTTAGCTGGCCAGAACCTTTAGCACAATGTTGAATACAAGCAGGGATAGGTGGCATGTTTCTTTTGTTCCTGGTTTTAAAGGAAATGCTTCCAATGTTTCCCCAATACGAATAATGTTTGCTGTTTGTTTGTTTGTTTGTTTTAAATAACTTTTATGAAGTTAAGGAAAATCCCTTTCATTCCAAGTTTGCTAAGAGATTGTCAAGTATGGGTGTTGAATTAGATGCTCTTTAAAGCTCATTTTTATTGTGAAATACAACACACATAAAGACAAATGCAATAACACATAAATGTAAAATATATTGAATACGTATAAAGGGAATACTTACAGAGGGAATACTCATGTGACTGCCAACCAGGCTAACTAAAAGAACCTTACCGGTATTTGAAAAGGACTTGTGTGTCCCTACTTGCTCATACATCATTCCCTCCTCACCATAGGTAAACAGTATTCTGACTTATATGGTAATCTCTTATTGCTTTTCTGAATAGTTTCTTCACATGTGTGTGCGTTCCTTAACAATATAGTTTCTTTGGTCTGCTTTTGAAGATATATGTATAATAATGCTGTATGTATTTGCTATGTATGTAGAAGTGGAATCAGTGCATCATAGGGCATCTTCCACTTTATTAGATAATGCTAACCCCTTTTCCAAAGTGGTTTAACCACTTGTGCTCTCATTAACTGTATATGAGAGTTGTTTTTACTCCGTAGTCTTGCTAACACTTGTTATTTTCAGACTTTAAATTTAGCTATTCTGGTGCGTACAGTGATATTTCATTATGGCTTTAATTTGCATTGGTTTGATTACTGATGAAGTTGAGCACCTTTTCATATGTTCGTTGACCTTGTGAATTTCCTCTTGTGAAGTGCTAATTGAAATCTTTAGTTCGTGCTTATAATTTCTATTGTTAGGAAGGTTTTATTTTTTCTATTAATTTGTAGCAGTTCTTTACACGTCCTGGATATAGCCTTTGTCAGTTATATGTTATAAATACCTCCTTCTATTCTTTAGCCTGTCTTGATGAATAGATGGTTTGGATTTTAATATAGTCAAATGGATCAATCTTTTTCTTTATAGCATATTTGAATCTTAGAAAATGCTTCCTTGGGGCGCCTGGGTGGCTCAGTCGTTAAGCGTCTGCCTTTGGCTCAGGTCATGATCCCGGGGTCCTGGGATTGAGCCCCGCATCGGGCTCTCTGCTCAGCGGGAGGCCTGCTTCTCCCTCTCCCACTCTCCCTGCTTGTGTTCCCTCTCTCGCTGTGTCTCTCTCTGTCAAATAAATAAATAAAATCTTAAAAAAAATAGAGAAAAAAAATGCTTCCTTACCCTGAATTCATGAATATCTTCTATATTATCTTCCACAAGGTTTTTAATCTGCCTTTTACATTTAGCTTATAGTACATTTGGGAATGATTTTTGTGTATGGCTTAAGGTAGGGGTTTGGTTTTATTCTTTCATATAGATACCCAATTGTGACAGCAACATCGAAAAGTGTCCTTTTTCTCCTGCTCAAAAGTGCAAACTCTATCATAAATCAAATCAAATGTCTATCATAAATCAAATCAAATGTCTATATATATGTGCATCTGTTTTGGCTTGTATTGTGTCCCAGTGGTCAATTTATCTATCTCGCGTCAATACTACACTATCTTAATTATTATGGCTTTATAATTATGTCCTGGTATCTGGTAAGGCAAGTCTCTCCACCTTGTTAATCTTCAAGAGGCTGTTCTTGGGCTTTTGTTTGTCCATGTAAATTTTATTTTATTTTATTTTATTTATTTATTTATTTATTTATTTATTTATTTGACAGAGAGAGACACAGCGAGAGAGGGAACACAAGCAGGGGGAGTGGGAGAGGGGGAGAAGCAGGCTTCCTGCGGAGCAGGGAGCCCAATGCGGGGCTTGATCCCAGGACCCCGGGATCACCACCCAAGCCGAAGGCAGACACCCAACCGACTGAGCCACCCAGGTGCCCCATCCATGCAAATTTTAGAATCAGTTTGTCAGTTCCATACACTCACAAAAAGCCTGCTGGGATTTTGATTGGTATTGCACTAGAATCTATAAATCACTTTAGGGAGAATTGACATCTTCATGATATTGAGATCTCTAATCCACGAACATGATAATATCTCTTCATTTATGTTAGTCTTCTTCAATGTCTCACAATAAGTTATAATTTGCTGCACACAGGTCTTACACATTTTATTATATTTATACATTGGTACTTGGTATTTTTCATACTGTTACTGGTGGTAATTTAAAAAATTATTTATCATCTGGGCGCCTGGGTGGCTCAGTTGGTTAAGCAACTGCCTTCGGCTCAGGTCATGATCCTGGAGTCCCGGGATCGAGTCCCGCATCAGGCTCCCTGCTCGGCAGGGAGCCTGCTTCTCCCTCTGACCCTCCCCCACTCATGTACTCTGTCTCTGTCTCTCTCTCATTCTCGCTCCCTCAAAATAAATAAATAAATCTTTAAAAATAAAATAAAATAAAATAAAATAAAATAAAAAATTATTTATCATCTAACTGTTGTTCATATATGGATATATATTGATTTTGTATATTTTTGGTCAAGCAAACTTGTTAAGCTTTTATGCTAATAATTTATTTGTGGATTCTTTTGTATTTTCTACATACGCTATCACATTTTTATATTTTCCATACATGGTAACAGCTTTGTTTCTTTTTTATCTAACCTTTTTACCATTTTTTTTCCTTGTCTTAGTGTTGTGGATCCCCATTACAAGACTGAATAGAATTAGTGATACCAGGCATTCCTTTATCAGATTAACAAGTTCCCCTCCAGTTTTCTAAAAAAAAATTTTTTTATCACAAATGGATGTTGATTTCATCACATGCTTTTTCTGTATTTATTGAGATGATTGTGTGATTTATTCCTTTGATCTATCCATATGATGAATAAAATGAATGTATTTTCTAATATTAAGCTCCCCTTAAATTCCTTACATAAATTCAAGTGAGTCTTGGTGTATTATCTTTTTGCACATCGCTGGATTCAGTTTCCTAGTGTTTTACTGAAGATTTTTGCATCTCAGTTAGTAAGTGAGATTGGCCCATAATTTTCTTTTCTATTATTGCCCTTTTCTGGTATGGTTATGAGAGCAATTCTGGCCCCATATAATGAATTGAGGAGAGTCCTTTCTTTTCCTATTTTCTGCAAAAGCTTATATAAAATTAAAATGATCTGCATTTCAGCAGTGTGGGGCAACTTGCCTGTAGGACGTTGTTCTTAACTCTTTCTTTTTCGTCCATACCTCACATCTAATCCATTTGCAATTGTTTATTCTAGCTTTCAGTTAAATTCCAAATCCAACTACTTCTCACCTCCACTGCCACCACCCTCACCTAAGCCACCGCCATCTCTCCCTTGGATAATTGCTGTGGTCTCCTAACTGGACTCATCTGCTTCAGTCCGTGCCGCCATCAAATGAAAAAATAATTTTTTTTTAAGTAATCTCTGCACCCAATATGGGCCTCAAGCTCACAAGCCCAGGATCAAGAGTCACATGCCCGTCAGGTGCGCTGCAGCCATGCTACTGTAAACATAGAGGTCAGATCCAGTCCCTTGTCTGCTCAAATCCTCCATTGGCTGCCCATCTCACTCTGAGTAAGAAGCAAAGTCCTTACAATGGCCCACGAGGCCTGATAGGATTTGGCCACTTTGTTCTCTCTCTGACCTCCCCTACATCTCTCCTCTTTCTCACTCTGCTCTAGCCATACAGGCCCCCTTGATGTTCCTCAAACACATCAAGTATGTTCTCATCTCAGAGCCTTTGCGTTTGTAGTTTGCTCTGCCTGGAACACTGTCCCCACAGAAATCCACATGACTTGCTCCTTTTTCTTTTTTAAAGATTTTATTTATTTGAGAGAGAGAGAGATAGAGAGCATGAGCGGGGGCGCGGGGGTGGGGGGGAAGGTAGATGAGAGGGAGAAGCAGACTCCCCGCTGATCAGGGAGCCTGAGGCGGGGCTCAACCCCAGGACCCTGGGATCATAACCTGAGCCGAAGGCAGATGCTTAACCGACTGAACCACCCAGGTGCCCATACTCCTTTTTCTTTTTAACATCTCTGCTCCATTTTCTCCTTATCCTTACCTTGCTATACTATATATAAAATAGAAAATGTCTCCTGCATTCTCCCTCCCCTTCTCCTGGCTTTGTTATTCTTCATAATATTTATTACCTTCTGACCATTAATGTACATATGTATGTACTACCTGAGTCTCACCACAAGAATGTAAATACCAAGAAGGCAGGTAGTTTATCTATGTGCCTAGTAGCTAGAACAATGCCTGGCAATAAGAGGTGCTCAATATATACCTTTTGAATCAACAGTGAATATTTTATTCTGTGTCTGACTCCTTGGTGTCAGTCAGTTTCTCTAGCTTTATTTCCGTGTGTTTTGTTTTCTATCCTTTGCATTAAAAACAGAGCACCTGGCACATAGCCTTGTACATAACTGTCACTTAGTAACAAGTGAATGAATGAATGTCACATCCTAGGCTTTGCTTAAGTTGAAAGATTTTATTTATTTATTTGACAGAGAGAGACACAGCAAGAGAGGGAACACAAGCAGGGGGAGCGGGAGAGGGAGAAGCAGGCTTCCCGCTGAGCAGGGAGCCCGATGCAGGGCTTGAACCCAGGACCCTGGGATCACGACCTGAGCCGAAGGCAGACTCTTAACGACTGAGCCACCCAGGCGCCCCTAGGCTTTGCTTAAATTTAATGAGCTCCCCTCCTCCTGTTGGAGAGCATCTTTAGTTTTCTGCACTTTCCCTCAACTCTATTTCTTTCGTTTCTTTTTCACATCTCCTCCTCCCCTTCTCTGCTCTTTTTCTAAAAAGATTTCTTCATTTATTTTTAGACAGAGACAGAGTGGGGGAAGAGGGGCAGAGGGAGAGAATCTTCAAACAGACTCCTCACTGAGGACCCTAAGATCATGACCTGAGCTGAAACCAAGAGTCTGGATGCTCAATGGACAGAGCCACCCAGGAGCTCTGCTCTTTCTAATCTCACTTCTTAAGTCCATCCCCTCTCCTTTCTTTCTCCAAATTTTCCTTTTCTACTTATTGTTCTCTCATCTTCTCTCCTTACTCCTCTTACTCTGTTTCATAAAACATAAAAATCAGAATTGGCTTTAGAAAGTCTGTTGTCTAGCGGTGTCTGGGTGGCTCAGTTAGTTAGGTGACCAACTCTTGATTATGGCTCAGGTCATGATCTTGGGGGTTGTGGGATGGAGCCCCCTGTCAGGCTCCACACTGAGCATGAAGCCTGCTTGGGATTCTCTCTCTCCCTTTGTCCTTCCCCCCCACAAAAATTCACTCACACGCTCTCCTCTCTCTCTTAAAAAAAAAAAAAATTCTGTTGTCTAGGGGCACCTGGCTGGCTCAGTCTCTGGAGTGTGCGACTTTTGATCTTGGGGTTTTTGGTTCAAGACCCACATTGGGTGTAGAGATTACTTTAAAAATTATAAAATCTTGGGATGCCTGCTTAAGCATCTGCCTTCAGCTCAGGTCATGATCCCAGGGTCCTGGGATCGAGCCCCACATAGGGCTCCCTGCTCCGTGGGAAGCCTGCTTCTCCCTCTCCCACTCCCCCTGCTTGTGCTCTCTCTCTCTCTCTCACAAATAAATAAAACCTTTTAAAAAATAATAATAAAATCTTTAAAAAATTCTGTTGTCTATTCTCTCACTTTGTAGATACAGAAAAGGATAGCACAATATGCTTTAAGGTCACAGCTGGTTTAAGGCTGAATCAGGACTAGATCTCAGGTTATCTCTTTCTCCCCCTTCTCTCTTTCCTTTCTGCTTTTCCTTCTCTTTCTTTTTCTTTTTTTTTTTTTTAAGATTTTTATTTATTTATTTGACAGAGAGAGACACAGCAAGAGAGGGAACACAAGCAGGTGGAGTGGGAGAGGGAGAAGCAGGCTTCCCGCGGAGCAGGGAGCCCGATGCGGGGCTCGATCCCAGGACCCTGGGATCGTGACCTGAGCTGAAGGCAGACGCTTAACAACTGAGCCACCCAGGCGCCCCCTCTTTCTTTTTTTTTAAGATTTTATTTTTAAAAATAATCTCTATACCCAATGTGGGGCTCAAACCCGGAGATCAGGAGTTGCATGCTCCAATGGCTGAGCCAGATGGCACCCCTTTCTCTTCTCTTTCTTAACACAGTGTCGAAATCAGACAAACTTGCATCTGGATCTCAGCTCCACCACTTATACTGACCTTCAATAAATTACTTAACTTCTGTGATACTCAGTGTCCTCACAGGTTAGCTAAGATATTAGTAAACACCTCAAAGAGTTGTTTTAAAGATTGAATATCAACAACAACACCCTACAGCTAACATCATGCTTAGATGCTTTCTCACTAAGATCAGGTACAAGATAAGGATGTCCCTTCTCACCACTCCTCTTCAACACTATACTGGAAATCCTTGCTACTATATTAAGGTTAAAAAAAAAAAAAAGGACTACCCTATGACCCAGCAATTGCACTACTAGGTACTTACCCCTAACATAAAAATGTAGTGATCTGAAGGGGCACCTGCACCGCAATGTTTATTGCAGCAATGTCTACAATAGTCAAACTATGGAAAGAGCCTAGATGTCCATCAAGAGATGAATGGGTAAAGAAAATGTGGGGTGGGTGTATATATATATATATGTATATATATATATATAATGGAATATTATGCAGCCATCAAAAAAATGAAATCTTGCCATTTGCAACAACGTGGATGGATATTATGCTAAATGAAATAAGTCAATCAGAGAAAGACAATTATCATATGATCTCACTGATATATGGAATTTAAGAAACAAAACACAGGACCATAGGGGAAGGGAGGGAAAAATAAAACGATGAAATCAGAGAGGGAAACAAACCGTAAGAGACTCTTTTTTTTTTTTT
>NC_138373.1:72443889-72461025 GCF_054177405.1 Leptonychotes weddellii
CATAGGAAACAAACTGAGGGTTGCCGGAGGGGAGGGGGTGGGGGGAGGGGGTAAGTGGGTGATGGGCATTAAGAAGGGCATGTGATATAATGAGCACTGGGTGTTATATACAACTCATGAATCACTGACCTCTACTCTGAAACTATTAACACATTATATGTTAATTAATTGAATTTAAATAAAATAGAATTTTTAAAAAGGCAATAAAACATATACAGATCGGGAACAAAGACATCAATATGTCTTTGTTTGCAGATGACATAATCATTTATGCAGGGAATCTGAAAGAATTGACAAAAAAAAAAAAATCCCTCCTGGAATTAATAAACAAGTATAGCAAGGTTTGGGGCACCTGGCTGGCTCACTGGGTGTAGCAAGGGGTTCTTGATCTTGGGGTTTGTAAGTTTGAGCCCCAAGTTGGGCATAGAGATTGCTTATAAATAAAATCTTAAAACAGAAAACCAAAAAAAACAAAAGTCAGTTGCTTTTCTATATACCAACAATGAACAAGGGGAATTTGAAATTTAAAACATAACATTTACATTAGCACCCCCCAAACGTGAAATATTTAGGTATAAATCTAACAAAATACACATAAGATCTATATGAGAGAAACTATAAAATTCTGATGAACAAAATCAAAGGAGAATTAAATAAATGGAGAGATTAATCCATGTGTATGGCTAGGAAGACTCAATATTATCAAGATATCAGTTCTTCCCAACTTGACCTATAGATTCAATGCAATCCCAATCCCAGCATGTTATTTCATGGATATTAACAAACTGATTCTAAATTGTATATGGAGAGGCAAAAGGCCCAGAATAGCTCATACAGTACTGAAGGGGAAAAACAAAGTTGGAAGAGTGACACTGTCTGATTTCAAGAGTTACTATAAAGCTATATGCAGTGGAGTATTGGTGAAAGAACAGACAAACAGATCAATGGACCAGAATAAAGAGCCCAGAAATAGACCCCCATATATATGGTCAAGTAACTTTTGATAAAAGAGCAAAGGCAAAAAGATGGATCAAAGATAATCTCTTCACTTTCAGCGACTGTGAAGCTGAGGATATCCTGGCCTGGCTGAGGATGTCAGATCTCACTGTCCTCCTAGCTCTTCAACCTTTCTCTGAAGCCCCTCAATAAAATGGTTGGATTCACCCCCTCCCCCGCCCAAAAAAGACAATCTCTTCAACAAATGATGCCAGAACAACTGTACATTCACATGCAGGAAGAAAAGAAGAAAGAAAGAAAAGAAAAAAAGAAAGAAAGAAAAGAAAAAAGGAAAGAAAGAAAGAAAGAAAGAATTTAGACACAGAGTTTATACTCTTCACAAAATTTAACTCAAAATGGGTCACAGATCTAATGTAAAATGCAAAATTATAAAACTCCTGGGAGATAGCATAGGAAAAAACCTAGATGACCTTGAGTATAGTAATGCCTTTTAGCTACAACACCAAAGACACACTCTCTTAAAGAAATAATTGATAAACTGGACTTAATTAATATAAAAAAACTTCTGCTCTGCAATAGAACAATTAGAAGAAGAGAATTAGGGAAGCCTGGGTGGCTCAGTCAGTTAAGCGTCTGCCTTCGGCTCAGGTCATGATCCCAGTGTCCTCGGACGGAGACCCGCATCGGGCTCCTTGCTCAGCGGGGAGTCTGCTTCTCCCTCTGCCTGCTGTTCCCCCTGCTTGTGCTCTCTCTCTCTCTCTCTGTCTCTGACAAATAAATAAATTAATTAAAATCTTTTTAAAAAAAAAAAAGAAGAGAATTAGAAGACAATCCACAGACTGGAAGATAATATTTGCAAAAGACACATTTGATAAATGACTTTTATCCAAAATATACAAAGAAGTCTTAAAACTCAAAAAATAAGAAAACAAACAACCCAATTAAAAAATGGGTCAAAGACCTTAACAGATACTCTACCAAAGACACAGATGGCAAGCAAGCATATGAACAGATGTTCCACATCATATATCATCAGGGAAATGCAAATGAAAACAACAGATAACACTACACATCTAGTAGAATGGTCAAAATCTGGAACACGACAATACTAAAAGCTGGCCAGGATGTGGAGCAATAGAAACTTTCAGGGGCGCCTGGGTGGCTCAGTCAGTTAAGCATCCGACTTTTGATTTTGGCTCAGGTCATGATCTCAGAGTTGTGGGATCTGGCAGAGTCCGTCTCCACACTGAGCATGGAGCCTACTTGGGATTCTCTCTCTCCCTCTCCCCCTGCCCCCCCCTCCCTGCTCATGCTCTCTCCCTCTCTCTCCCTAACAAACAAAGAAAAAAGCAAGCAAACAAATGAACAAAAAGAAACATTCATACATTGCTGCTGAGTACAGCCACTTTGGAAGACAGTTTGGTGGTTTCTCACAAAACGAAACATACTCTGGGTACCTGGATGGCTCAGTCTGTTAAGCATCTGCCTTCTGCTCGGGTTATGATCCCAGGGTCTGGGATTAAGCCCCACATCGGGCTCCCTGCTCAGCAGCGAGCCTGCTTCTCCCTCTGCCTGCCACTCCCCCTTCTTGTGCACACACTCTCTTTCTCAAATAAATAAATAAATAAATAAAAATTTTTAAAAAAGAAACATACTCTTACCATATGATCCAGCAATCACGTGCCTTGATTTTTACCCAAAGGAGTAAAAAATTTTGTCTATCCAAAACCCTGCACATGAATGTTTATAGCAGCTTTATTTATAATTGCCAAAACTTGGAAGTAACCAAGATGTCCTTCAGTAGGTGAACAGATAAATAAACTGTGGTACATGCAGACAATGGAAGACTAGTGGTGCTAAAAAGAAATGAGCTATTAAGCCATGAAAAGACATAGAGGAATTTTAAAGTACAAAAAGCCAATATGAAAAGGCCACATATGTATGATTTCCACTCTGTGACATTCTGGAAAAGGCAAAACTGTGGAGACAATGAAAAAAGATCAGTAGTTACAAGGGGTCGGGGTGGGGGGAGATGTACAGGTAGGGCACAGAGAATTTTGGGGCAGCGAAAATACTCTGTATGATAATGATGGATATATGTCATTATACATTATCCAAGCCCATTGAATGTACACCACCAAGACTGAACCCTTAGATAAACTATGGACTTTGGGTGATTATGATGTGGTCAGTATAGGTTCATCCTTGGTTAAAAAAAAAAAAAAGTACCATTCTGGTGAGTGATGTTGTTAATGGGGAGATTGTGTATGTGTAGGAGCAGGAATTATTATGAGAAATATTTGTACCTTGCTGTCAATATTATTGTAAACCTAAAACTGCTCTTAAAAAAATAAAGTCTTAAAGAAAAGTTGAACAGATAAACACATGGCACATAATAGAACATACGTGGGCTCTTGTTTGTTCCTCATATTTTTCTTTTTCTTCCCTCTTTAAATTGATAAGATTGGACTCATTAATTCTTTGGTTCTTTCAAACTTTGGATTTCAAAAACTTTCAAATGCTTTTGATTCCTTCTCCTCACTTTTATGTGTCATCTCTTCCATTATTTTCTTCTTTACTTTTTTCTCTGCCTCTTCCTCTCCTTTTTTTTCTCCTTCTCCCCGCCTCCATCTCCTTTCTGTTTTTGCTTCTCATTTGCTACCATAAACCAAGCCATGTGGACCATAAACTTTGAGTTTAAAGTCCCTTCCACTCCAGCAGTCTACCAGTCCTGTGATAGTCTCTTCATTTATGTTCCCTTTTTTTTTCTCACTGTCTCTTCTTTCCATTGCTTATAAATTACTTAATTTCCCTAGGCCTCAGTTTTTCCATCTGTAAAATAGAAATAATAATAGATTGTTATAAGCGTCAAATGAATTAAGTAAACCTCTTCGTTCAGCGCCTAACCCAACGACCTCCAAGCTGTCATTAACTTTATTCTTATTTGACCTTCTGCCAGCCCAGTATGAAGTGTAAAACACTATAGAAATGTTAGTCGTTTACTATTTTCCCTAAAGTATCATGGTAACATGGAAAGTTGGCTTCGGGCTTGAAGAGACCGGAGTTCCAGGCAAATCTCTAAATTTTTATAAGCATCAATTTCTTTATCTCTAAAGTGAAAATAATAACAGATGCCTTCCTTACACCTAGGGATTTTTCGTCTCCCAGAAATTAAGAGACGCAATATACAGGAAAGCCTCGCTCTACAAGTATAGTAGTCATGATAAACCGTGTCCTGGAGTCACACTGGGGACGCAGTGTAGTTATGAGGATTTAATGGGATACAATTTCAAAAGATGCCTGACCAATAGTAAGCACTCAATACATGGTATCTATTATTACTTCCTTTACTTTTTCTTTCTTTCTTTCTTTCTTTTTTTTTTTAAAGATTTTATTTATTTATTTGAGAGAGAGAGAATGAGAGAGAGCGAGTACATGAGAGGGGGGAGGGTCAGAGGGAGAAGCAGGCTCCTTGCTGAGCAGGGAGCCTGATGCGGGACTCGATCCTGGGACTCCAGGATCATGACCTGAGCCGAAGGCAGTCGCTTAACCAACTGAGCCACCCAGGCGCCCCTTCCTTTACTTTTTCTACTTCTTTCCTCTTGCTCCTCAAAAAAAGTAGTGGTTAAAATAGCCCGGAGATCCCTGACGCTAAACTTCTTTGATTGATTCTTGTCTCTTTCCTATCTCTCCTCATTTCCTTCCCTCCCTTTTTCCCTCCTTCCTCTCTCTTTCCCATTACAGCTTTCCTGTCGCCTCAGGCACCCTATGCAGCCCGAGTCTCCAGATTTCGGGCAGCTCTGAGCCGACACCTAACCACCCGGTACCTGCAGGACAGGTTCTCCCTCTGCATTTACCTTCCAGGGCTCATCTGTCAATAAAGTTTTATTGAAACAGAGCAGGAAAAAAAAAAGGCGCCCGTCATTCTTCCTCAACAGCCAATCAGAGAGTAGAATGACAGGCGCTTGCAGGCGCTTCAGCCGTCGGAAGGCGGGGGAGGGGCATGGCCCGCCCGAAACCGGCCTCGTAAGAGCGGAAGTACGAGGCGGAAGCCAGCCATAGAGTTTAGCGGCCAGAGCGACTCTGCAGGGAGGTGGCAGGAAAGGCTCGGAACGGCTGCCGGAGGTGACGGAGCGGCGGCCCCGCCCGGTGTGCTGGAAGACGAAGCTTCCAGGTAGCGGCCCGCAGAGTCTGACCCAGGGTACGACGGGGCAGTCGCCGTGAGCCCACGGTCCCTGGGCGGCCTCTTTAAGGGAGGGGGCGGAGCCACGTGGAGGGATCGTGAGGGTGAGGTCACGTGGTTGAGAGCACTTGCGGGGCACCACGGAAATTTGAGGGAGCGTTGTTGGGGTGGACACCATGTGACACCCCTTCCCCCACTACATCCTGTGCCTTGGGGTTCAATGGGGTGCACGTGGTGGGGCTTGGGATCAGGCCCCGGGATGGGGGAGGGGGCGTGGCAAACCCTGTCTCAGCCAGGCTTCCATCAAAGTGGCCGATTTTAGGATTTCTAGATCCGAGTTTTAGACTGCTCCATCTCTCATTCCTCATTTGCAGAAGTGACTCAGTGCCTCTGCAATCCAGCCTCCCTGTGCTTCCCGCCCTCCCAGTGTTCAGGGGCCTCCAGCTTCACGTTCTCTTTCCTTGCAGCTCCAGATATCCTGAGCCCAGGTCCCCCCAGCTCAGTGCAGCCATGAGTGCCGAGGTGAAGGTGACAGGGCAGAACCAGGAGCAATTTCTGCTCCTGGCCAAGTCGGCCAAGGGGGCAGCGCTGGCCACACTCATCCACCAGGTGCTGGAGGCTCCTGGGGTCTACGTGTTTGGGGAACTGCTGGATATGCCTAATGTTAGAGAGGTGGGTTCCTGGCCTGGAGAGCCCACAGGGAAGCTTGGGGCTAAGTTTGAATTTGAGAATGGGTGGGCAGGGCTCATTTGCAACTCCATAACCATTCAGTTGAACAAGAATACGATGATGATTAATTAACAGCTGCAAAAATAAGTAGACAAGTAAACCTCTTTCTTTTGGTGATGAATCATCTGTAAAACCCATTATTTTTCATTTTTTAAGCAAAAGAGCATGTGATTCAGAAAAGGAGACCTGATTCCAGCCTGTCTCCGCCAAGGTAGTAGCTCTTAATAAAATCATGTCACCTTGATGAGGTCACTTTTACTTTAGGGCCTCTGTTTTTCTCTTTTAAAATCAGAGCTGATACTGTTCCTCATCCTCAATTATAGAAATCAGGTCAGATTATGGGAAGTGTGAAGTCCAGTACAAATGGAAGGAACGAACCTGAAATTGGCATACCCTCCTCTCCCCAATTTGTACCCTTTGTTAATTCACTTAATCTAGAAGTGTTAGAAGGTGTGTTTCCCCCCAAAGACCGGCAAGATGCTAGGAACACAGCAGAGAGAACTGTTCACATAGAAGCGGCAGAGTAAAGGGGTACCCGGGTGGCTCAGTTGTTAAGCGTCAACCTTCGGCTCAGGTCATGATCCCGGGGTCCTGGGATCGAGCCCCACATTGGGCTTCCTGCTCAGTGGGAAGCCTTCTTCTCCCACTGCCACTACCCCCGGCTTGTATTCCCTCTCTTGCTGTGTCTCTCTCTGTCAAATAAATAAATAAATAAAATCTTTAAAAAAAAAAAAGTGGCAGAGTAAAGAGTTTAAAGTGTAGAGTGGGTGCATCACCAAGATGTATGAAATAAGCCCAAGTCCTGAGATGTTATTGGTATGTGGGCAAACTATGGTAAAGTTTTGAGGGCCAGTGATTGACTGAGTCAATGGATTTACCTTTGGGATCACTCTGTGGTATATGGAGAACACTTTGGCTGCCTTCTTTCCCTGCTTTCCTCTGCAGTGGAACTAAAGAGGGTCCATTAGGGTGAAGAAAAAGAAGCATTTATTGGGTGCTTATTTATCTCTCTGCTAGTCATCTGGGAATACCAGAAAATACAAGACGCAGTGCTTATTACTCTTCCAAAACTTATATTCAGTTGCAGAGATAAGATGAATGGATATGGATGTGTAAATTACTTATTTAGCAAGTATTTATTGAGAGCTGAATACATGCCCAGCTTTGCTAGACCTAAGTGGTTGGGATACCAGGGCCTGGGTCTGTAATCTTACTGGAAAGAAAGATATTCTTGGGTAACAACCGAAGGGTTTGATCGATTAAGTGCCAGAATGAGTGATCAGTGATAGGAGATGAGATCTGGGTGAGCTGGCGTGGGTGATGAAGCCTCTTGGGTGCTACAGGTCTGACGCAGAGGCCACAAATTCCAGCGCCTGCTGAGGCCATGCAGCGGTCAGAGATGAGTGAGGCTAAGCAGGAGTGTTTGGTGAATTGGCAAGGACAGCAGACTGCCTAATGATACTCAGATTCAGAAATACTAAACACACTCTAAGGACCAAAACACAATTTGCAATGTCTGGGTGTGCACATGCCCACACACACTACTGAACACTCTGAATTTGTTCAATTCTGAATTAGGGTAAGAATGAAGACATATGGAGGAAGAGGGCATGGTGGATTGGGGCGGGGGTAGTGTAAATAAGGGTCTGGAGGTGGAAATCAGGTCTTTCAATGGGGAGAGTGATCAGAGAGGCAGAGAAGTCCTTTTGGTGAGCTGGGAGAGCCGATGGGAGAGGGGAAAGATGGGGCCAGAAAGTGGAATTCAAAACGGAGTGGGGCTGGGAAGCTGGAGAGAGGCCCATCCTGTCACCTCTTCCTTCATATTCTTGCAGCTGGCTGAGAGTGACTTCGCTTCCACGTTCCGGCTGCTCACAGTGTTTGCTTACGGGACATATGCTGATTACCTAGGTAACCAGAGGGCTGGAGCTCTGGAGTAGTGGAGGTGGGAGAAGGGCAGTTTCTGGAAGGACTAGAAGAAATCCTGGGAAACCCTCCTGGGGTACACAGGGTCAGGGTCAAGACCTGAATTGGCATGGAAAACTAAAAAAAAAAAAAAAAAAAAGCAGCAGTAGCAAGGGAAAGAGGCTAGGACTTCCCACAAAAGTGTAATCAGAATTTCCTATGCTTTGGCCTTTTTTCCTAGCTGAAGCCCGAAATCTTCCCCCACTCACAGAGGCTCAGAAGAATAAGCTTCGACACCTATCAGTTGTCACCCTGGCTGCCAAAGTCAAGGTGAGTGACAGTCCCGTTCCCCCCACCCCAGTCCTGAGCCAAAGGGGAATGTCCCTTCGAAGGGCCTGTCTGAAGGGAATTTGCGGTCAGACAGCCTTTGCCCACAGTGTTGCTTTTCTGACTTCCCCACCCCACCATGTCCCTCCAGGATCTATATATGAACTCCACTACCTGCAGCCTTTCGGGCTGAATATTATTCTCTTAGTTTTCTGTTTTGTTTTTGTTTTTCATTCAACATTTTTTTGCATCTTGGGTCAAAATAGCAACCAGGATGCCATTCACTTGTTTAGCAATCACCTTCCTCCTCACTAAAGAAAGTCCCACACAGGGGCGCCTGAGTGGTTCAGTCAGTTAAGGGTCTGCCTTTGGCTCAGGTCATGGTCCCGGGATCCTGGGATCGAGCCCCGCATCGGGCTCCCTGCTCAGCGTGGAGTCTGCTTCTCCCTCTCCCTCTACACGGCCCCCGCAACCAGCTTGTGCCCACTCATGCTCACGTGTGCATGCTCTCTCTCTCAAATAAATAAATAAAAATCTTAAAAAAAAAAAAAAAAAGTCCCACTTAAACGGTCTCAATTTTCAGATCTGGGAATAAGGCTTTCTTTCTTCTGGTGAAGTGCGAGGCTTCTATTTGCTAAAGTCAAAAGTGTATAACCCAGAAGTATCTCTGTAGTTCCAGTTAGGTTCAGTTTTTTATTAAATATCCCTCTCCCACCCACCTGCATTCTCTCAGCTGTTACTTGACTCTCCTGTGGTCCTCCTGATTTTACCTAAACCAGGCTCTCTGTCATGAGGTGCCTCTGTGGAAGGAAGTGGGGTATAAACGATAAATAGTAACTCAGAGCCCTCCCCCACCACCTGTTCCCGCTACGTCAGGCTTATCTGGACCAAGGTCTGTGTGCTGTCCTGAGCTATGGCCAGAGGATTGACACCCAGGCAGATGTCACTTTCTTCCCCTGTGGGGTGGGAGGTAAAGGGTGGTAGGGGAACGTAAATCTTCTATCTTATTTGCAGTTGTCCTTCTCGGGGTGTTATTTTTCAGGGGGCAATACTTTCACTTATTTTGCCTTAGAACCAGCCTTTTAGAGGAAATCCTTTAGGAGTAGGAGTGGAGACTAGGCAGGGGAGCCGAGGCTGGGGGGAAGGAGGGAAGAATCTTGGAAGCCCTTCTGTGCTGCAGAGCCTCACAGATCCCTGCCCGACCTCCCTGCACCCCAGTGTATCCCATATGCAGTGTTGCTGGAGGCCCTTGCCCTGCGGAACGTACGGCAGCTGGAAGACCTTGTCATCGAGGCGGTGTACGCCGACGTGCTCCGGGGCTCCCTGGACCAGCGCAATCAGCGGTTGGAGGTTGACTACAGCATTGGGCGGGACATCCAGCGGCAGGACCTCAGTGCCATTGCTCGAACCCTGCAGGAGTGGTGAGACGGGTGCCCTGGCCCTGTTCCTTCCCTCCTCACTCCGGGAAAGGGGGAGGCCCTTGGGAGGGGGAAGGGGAGGGCTGGGCTGGGCTGCAGAGGTGGAATCCCAGAGGATGAAGGGAGGGAGCTCATTCCTCCAAAAGCTTCTGAGGGCAGACGGGAGCAGAGGAGGGCCTGCAGGGCGAGAGGCCAGAAGCAGTGTCCTTGGCATAGTCCTTGGGGGGCGGGGGAGCAGTACTCTTGAGAGGATCCTCACCGGGGTGTTGGATCCTCACTTGTCTTTAAGCTGGATTCATCCCATCCGTCCGTAAGCGGCACTGTCTGTAGGCCATGCGTCTCTCCCACTTCCGTTTTTCTCTTTGTGTTCTTGTCTGACTTCAATATACCTTTTTTTTCCTTCTCTCTGGCATCTACCCAGTGCTGTTTTTAGTTCCTCCTCTCGCATGTTGCACTTTACTCCAGGCACTTCACCTCTCTTATCCCCCCCCTCCACCCTGAGTGTCTTTGTGGCTCCTGGGACTACTGTTGCACGTGGTTTCCAGGCGCCCTGGCGAGGGTTCCTAACTCAGACAAGGGGTTTGTATGCAGGCTATTCTGAGTCTGTTTTCGTGAGTGTGTGCTCACAGCCTCCTCCCGCTGACGCGTCTCCTCTCCTGATTCTCGCAGGTGTGTGGGCTGTGAGGTGGTGCTGTCAGGCATCGAGGAGCAGGTGAGCCGCGCCAACCAGCACAAGGAGCAGCAGCTAGGCCTGAAGCAGCAGATCGAGAGTGAGGTGAGCGGGCAAGGGATCGGGACAGACCCAAGCTCCCGCCGCCTGGGCCAGTTGCCCTGTGCAGACGGGTTGGGACCGTGGCTGTAGCAAACAGACGAGGTAGGCAGGGACGGTCCGATTCTGGGACTTTCCTTACTATCCCCCATTTCTTTCATCCGGGTAGGTCGCCAACCTTAAAAAAACCATTAAAGTTACAACAGCAGCTGCCGCCGCAGCTACATCTCAGGACCCCGAGCAGCACCTGACTGAGCTGAGGGAACCCGCCCCCGGCACCAACCAGCGCCAGCCCAGCAAGAAAGCCTCAAAGGGCAAGGGGTGAGCCTCTGTGGCAGGGACCGCTTGCTTCCGGGGTGTCCTGCCTTTACTTCAGAGACCTGGCTGTCCTCACCCCCTGTAGTCATTTGCATGGGGGTAGACAGTGGGGGGAGCCCGCAGGGGTGAGGGGATTCCCTGCAGCCTCTCTCTCTCTCTCTCTTCCCCTTGCCAGGCTCCGAGGGAGCGCCAAGATTTGGTCCAAGTCGAACTGAAGGGACTGTCGTTTCTTCCCTGGGGATGCGGGGTCCTAGCTTCCTGCCTGTCCTTTAGGAGTCCTCCAAGAGCCTTCCTGTGCCCCTGGTCAACTGATAATCCTAGGTTCATGACCCTTAACCTCCCTCTTCTCTCCTGACCCCCAAGCGTAGATCACACCTTCTCTAGGGAGGAGGCAAGTACAAGTCATGTTTTTGTTGGTACTTCTGCTTTATGTGACTTTATTATGTGTCCCATTGTCTCCCTCCCCCTCCCAGCCGTGCTCTCTCCCTGTTTCTTTAAGGGGGGGGCGGCCAGCGTCTATCCCTGTTTATTATACGTCATGGAGTTGAGGGGGGGGGGCTGCTGCTTCTCCAGCATAACCCACGTGTGTTTCTTCTCGGACCACCGCGCCCCTGCATGCCTACTCCCCGATTTGTACTACTTACCCCCAGCCTATCTGGGCAGCATCTGAAGAGCCATAGGCCTTCCACCTTGGTTCCCACCCGGAGAATTCTGGAAGCCAGTCTGCCGTTCTGGGAGTCACTGGACACTTTCGTCCTAGAATCCTGTCACACCGGAGTTGTTTCCTTTCCTCTCTCCTCCCCTTGGGTCCTGGGGATGCTGCTGCTTCAATGACCCCAGAGCCGAAGAAGGGCAGCTGTCTCTTGAGATGTTGAGAGATGGCTCTTTCTTACCCCTGGCTATCTTGGAAAGCCTGATGGCAATCCGGGAAGGATTTATACTTCCTTTTGTGAGTTTAGTGGGGAAGGGAAGGGGATATATAGATTGTATTAAAAAAAAAAAGTATATATACATATATCTATATATAACATGAAACCGAAATAAATCTATGAGAAGTCTATCTACAAACATGCCCAGAAATGGGTATCTTCTGTCTTTGATATGTGTGGATGGGAAGAAGGCTCACTGTCCGTCCACTCTAAAGCAAAGTGCTGGAAAAAGAAGAGAACCAGATACTAGGTGCTGAGTCCTGGCCTAGGAGCCAGGAGACCTAGATCTTGAGTCGTGGGACTTTGGACAAATTGCTCAGTATCCCAGCACTCATTCAGAAGCAGCGGATACTTCCTGAGCACCAACATGTGCAGAGCACTGGACATGCAAAATGACTGTCGCTGGCTGTGCTCCCAAGGAGCTGGGCTTCAGCCTGTTGCCTTCCTTCTTACAGAATTATAAGGGGGAAGAGTTGATAATAACCTTCGGTTTTTGCATCAGAACCACACAGAACTCAGAGATCTGCAGTAAGCAGCAGCAGGCTCCTGTCTGCTGTCCAAGGCAGACCTTCCTGTGTTGGGATGATTGGTGTCCTTGGTCTAGTGCACTGCTGTGCACTCTTTAGAATTGGGAAGCTCTAGTGTAAGGGGCAGTTGACCCCCCCGCCCCCCGAAGCGGTGAAGCGGTTGCCTCCTGAGGGCCCCAGTGTTGACTGAGCTGCTCTCCAGGGATTGTGTTTTTCTCTAGGTGGAGATTTAGCACAGACCACTCTTTGCGGGTGCTAAAGGTCTCAGTCACAGAACTAGAAAGTGGGGTGGGATCCTGAGGTTTTGATTAAAAATGGGCTGGGTGAGCCTCTTGTTTTGAGGGGGCCGTGGAGACTTACGGGGGCCCTACTTTGGGAGTTGACACTTCTGGCTTCTTGGTTATCTTTGTCCTCGACGAGCTTGTTGAGCCTGTTTTGTCTTGGTTCTCAGTCTCTACCTCTGCAATAAACCCCTTCTTCCTCCCACACCCTCCAGTGTGTAGAAGTTGTTAATTCCTGGCACTTGGAACCTGTCCCCCCCTCCCTCTGCCCCTGCCCCAACTTTTAACTTAGTATCCTGTTTTCTTGTAAGCTAGTTCCAGCTAATGGCTCCATAACTTCTCTGAGCTCTCTAGTTCCAGCCTTCAGTGGATGGCTCCAAAGTCTAAGTGTGGGCTGAGCTGGGACTGCCTGGTTAACACCCAGAGAGGGAGGGGGACCATTGACATGTCCCTGAGGACACACAAATTCAATTTGTCTTTGCTTTAGAAAGGTGGGGCTCTTGGCTACCAGGGCATGAAGAAGGGGGAGCAGATGATTTTGGGGCTCAGTTTTTTGACCCTGAAACTTGGTTCAGGATTTAGAGATTCCATGTATAACCAAGCTCAGGGCACCAGAATATTTCCGACCAAGAATCTTGCCACCACTGGTGCACTCTCACACGCTGGTCGCCTGATGTACAGCAGTCTTAAGTGGTCTTAGGGCTGGACCACTATGGTAAGAGGAGGAGCAAGAGGACTTGCCTTTATGAGAATTCAGAGTCCATGCCCATGAAACCAGTGACAATTAAAAGACTAAGCCAAAGTGTCTGAAGCTAAAATCAGCGACTGGGCTGGTGTAAATCTTTATGCACAAGAGCAAAGATAATGTCTACAGTCAGTATTCATGAAATCCTGTTGAAGAGAGATTGGAAATTCTCCGTTTAGGTGTGTTTTCCAACATGGATGGGTAGAGAAGGGAGCTTTGGGCAGTCTAGGCAATGTATTAGTTATCTAATATGGTGTAACAAATTACCCTAAAATTTAGTGGCTTAAAACAACACACGTATAGGGACACCTGGGTGGCTCAGTTGGTTAAGCGACTGCCTTCGGCTCAGGTCATGATCCTGGAGTCCTGGGATTGAGTCCCGCATCGGGCTCCCTGCTGAGCAGGGAGTCTGCTTCTCCCTCTGACCCTCCCCTCTCTCGTGTGTGCGCTCTCTCTCACTCATTCTCTCTCTCTCAAATAAAATCTTAAAAAACAACAACAACAACAACAACACACGTATATTATCTCAGTTTCTGTGGTTCAGGAATGTGGGCACACTTTTTTGCCTCAGGGTCTCTCACAAGGCTGCAATCAAAGAGTTAGCTGGAGCCATGTCATCTCAAGGTTCCAATGGGAAGGACCTCCTTCCAACCACACTCAGTGTATCAGCAGGGTTCACTACCTCGTAGGTGGCTGGCCCGAGGACCTCATTTCTGGGCTGGCTGTTGGTCAGAGGCAGCCCAGGTAGCCCGCTCCATCAGAGCAAGAGCCAGAGAGACCGTATCAGGAAAGCAGAATCAGTCTTGTAACTTAATCACAGAAGAAGTATCCCATCACTTTTACCAATCACCAGGTCCAGCCTAGTGACTGTCAGAAGGCAGGGATCGTTGGAAGCCATATTGGAAGTTCTTTACCACAGGCAGTGTTTCTGTGGGCCACCAGCAACAGAAACATCAGGGGAACTTTTGAAAATGCATATTCCTGGAACCCCCCCCCCAGTTCCTACTGAATAAGAATCCCCAGGATGTGGACCAGAAATATGCCTTCATTGTCCTCATTGACTCAGCTCTGAGCTGAAAAGTCCCATTTATATAAGCAGACTTGCCCAGATTAGTGCCAACTTGGACTAGCTGAGGAGGCTTCTTACTGCAGGGCCTTGGAGGACAGGTACAGAGGCCCAGGGTCGCCATCTGGATGAGAAGGATGTGCAAAGGTGAAACTTTTGAGTACAGGACAAGAGAGAGAACTTGTCCTTTGAGGTTCTTAAGTATATGGTTAAGTAATTAAAAGTGCTAAGAAGTATAGGGTGACATGAAAGCCCTTAACATAGGGATCTACATTTTACATGGGGCCAGGAAAGCCTTCTTCAAGGATGTGACCTTTCAACTGAAACTAAAAGCCCAAGTGGCAGTTAGCCTAACAAAGGGAGGGAGGATGAGCATTTTGGGTGGAAAGAACAGTGTGATGAACACCTAGTGGCAGAAAGTTTCATCCTGTGACCTACTGCCTCTCCCATAATAAGAAAGCATAATTTGGGGAATGGGGCAGGGAATATAATTCTATACTTAAATATTCATTTGTCTATTCAATGAATTGGTAAGTACATCTTGACTGAAAAATCTGAAATAATATAACCATAATGTGTATGTTAGACCTCTTGACATTGGAGTTCTGGGTGATTTTTGTCTTTTTGCCGATCTCTGTTGTCCAATCTTTTTATGATACTTTAAGACTAATATTAAGTGCTTACTACAGTCAAGCATTATTCTAAATGCTTTACATACATATAAACTTATTTAATCCACACAACCACCTTCTGAGGTTGATACTACTATTATCCTCTTCTAAAGATGACAGGAGAGGTACAGAGAGGTTATGTAACTTGCTCGGGACCACACAGATTGTAAGTGGAGTAGGCGTACCCCACCCCCATCACTCCCAGTGCTCCTGGACAGAATGCATGGGGCAACTATCTGAGATCTCAGAGAAGTAAATGGTGGGAGGGAGAAAGAAACCAGAATTTGAAGTTCCATGAAACCAGTGGTGAGTTTGCCATCCCCCCCCATTATTGCCCAGAGTGGACTCAAAGGTGACCCCAAACCCAGAAGTGTGCATCAGGTGTGAACTGAAAGAGCTCCTCTTGGAGCCATCTATTGCAGGTCTGAGGAGCCGGAAAGGGACTCCTAAGGGTCAGAGAATAGGGGAATCTCCTGTTGTTTTTCTTTTTTCCTTCTCTTCCACCTCTAACCCCAGGCAGTACCATGGTGGGGTAGCTACAGCAGCATAATGACAGCAACAGTGGGCAGGCACTGAAAACTGAGGGAGGAGAATTCCTCTAGCACAGGAGCTGTGGTCTCAAGAGTGCGAGGCAAATCTCTCTGCTTTTTTCTTTGTTCTCTTGATGCTTAGCCCAGGTACATAGTGGAAAATGCTCAGCAGAGTAGAGAAACTAAAGCCCCGCCCCCCCGCTTTTTTTTTTGGCCAGAGGATTGGGAAACGAAGACCCAGAGAATCAAAGTGTCAGGGAGATCAGAGAGAGCAGGGAAATCGAGAGTCCCATAGAGTTGTGTGTGAACTCCTGGGCTCACCTCAAAGCTGCACATGGATCTGACCTTAAACATCTTACCAAAGCTTTATGAATTGAACTACAGGGTGGACCACTGTCCAGGTCTGACTGACCACTGGGTGGCAAACATATGAGACTGATGTAGATAGCACCACAAACTGAAATTAAACTGACGTTGGAACCACAATCCAAAGAAGGTAGGTTGCTGCCTGAACCAAACCTGGTCAATCACCCGCTAAAACAAAAAACATTCCCATTAGGGTTTTAATAAGATCCAGAGTCTCAAACAATATTCAGAATATCCAGGGTACAATCTAAAATTGCCCAGCATACAAAGAACTCTCCAGAGAAAAGACAACCAACCCCAACATGACAGAAATGTTGGAATTGGAATTTAAAGCAAAGACTTCAAAGCAGTTAGTATAACCATACTGGAAGAAGAAAAGGAGAATGCTTTTGAAACAAATGGTAAGATAGAAAGGTTAAGCAAAGAAATAGAAGACCTAAGGAAAAGTCAAATGGAAAATTTAGGACTGAAAAGTAGAAGTGGCCAAAATAAAATATTCACTGGATGGCAGAATGGAGATGACAGAGGATTGACTTTTAAGATAGTCAATATAGGGCGCCTGGGTGGCTCAGTCGTTAAGCGTCTGCCTTCGGCTCAGGTCATGATCCCGGAGTCCTGGGATCGAGCCCCGCATCGGGCTCCCTGCTCGGCAGGAGGCCTGCTTCTCCCTCTCTCACTCCCCCTGCTTGTGTTCCCTCTCTCACTGTGTCTCTCTCTGTCAAATAAATAAAATCTTTAAAATAAATAAATAAATAAATAAATTTAAAAAAAAGATAGTCAATATAAATTATGCAATCTAAACAAATAAAAAAGAAACAAAACAATCTCAGGGACCTGTCGGACAAGACCAAAAGATCTAACATTTGTGTCAACAGAGTCCCAGAAGGTGAGGAGTATGAAATAGAAAAATTATTGGAAGTAATCATGGCTAAAATGGTCCCAAATTTGGCAAAAGACAAACACAGATTCAAGAAGCTTGGTGAAGAGCAAACAGAATATACTCAAGTCTATGACCAGGCATAATAATCAAATTGCTGAAAATAAAAGACATAGAAAAATATCCAAAGAACATCTAGAGAGAAACAACTGATTTCATATAAGGGAACAATGACTCAGATTACTGCAGATTTCTCATCAAAACTATGGAAGCCAGAGGAACTGGAATCACACTTAAAATGCTGAAAGAAAGCTGTCAATTCAAAATTCTGTACCCAGTGGGGGCGCCTGGGTGGCTCAGCCAGTTAAGTGTCTGCCTTCAACTCAGGTCATGATCCTGGAGTCCCGGGATCGAGCCCTGAGTCGAGCCCCGAGTCAAGCTCCCTGCTCAGCAGGGAGTCTACTTCTCCCTCTGCCCCTCCTCCTCCTGCTGCTCATGCTCTCTCTCAAGTAAATAAATAAAATCTTAAAAAAAAAAAAAA
>NC_138373.1:72461525-72523889 GCF_054177405.1 Leptonychotes weddellii
TAAGCATCTGCTTTCGGTTTGGGTCATGTCTCAGGGGCCTGGGATTGAGCCCCACATCGGGCTCCCTGCTCAGTGCAGAGCCTGCTTCTCCCTCTCCCTCTGCCATTCCCCCTGCTTGTGCTCTCTGGCTCTATCTCTCTGTCAAATAAATAAAATCTTTTTTAAAAAAATAAAAAATTCAGGCGCCTGGGTGGCTCAGATGGTTAAGCGTCTGCTTTCGGCTCAGGTCGTGATCCCGGGGTCCTGGGATTGAGTCCCGCATCGGGCTCCCTGCTCAGCAGGGAGCCTGCTTCTCCCTCTGCCTCTGCCTCTCTCTCTCTCTCCCTCTCATGAATAAATAAATAAATAAATCTTAAAAAAATAAATAAATAAAAAATAAAAATAAATAAAAAATTCTATATCCAGTGAAAATGTCACTCAGAAATTAACATAAAATAAAGACATTCTTATGTGAAGGAAAGTATAAGGATTTGTCACTAGCAGAGCTGCTCTTAAAGAAATGCTAAAGGGGGCACCTGGGTGGCTCTGTTGGCTAAGCGGCCAACTCTTGATTTTGGTTCAGGTCATGATCTCAGGGTCAAGAGATGGAGCCCCATGTCGGGCTCCATGTTCAGCAGGGAGTCTGCTTCAGGATTCTATCTCTCCCTCTGTCCCTCCCCTTGCTTGCTTGCTCTCTCTCTCTCTCAAATAAATAAATCTTTTTAAAAAATAAAAGAGGGGCACCTGGGTGGCTGTCATTAAGCGTCTGCCTTTGGCTCAGGTCATGATCCCAGGGTCCTGGGATTGAGCCCCTCATCGGGCTCCCTGCTCTGCGGGAGGCCTGCTTCTCCCTCTCCCACTCCCCCTGCTTATGTTCCCTCTCTCGCTGTCTCTCTCTCTGTCAAATAAATATATAAAATCTTTAAAAAAATTTTTTTAATTAAAAAAATAAAAGAAATGGGACATCAAAAAGAAAGAGAAACAGAAATGGTAAATATAGATTGTTCTCCTCTTAAGTTCTTTAAAATATTTATAACAGTTGAAAGTAAAAATTATAAAACTATGATGGGGTTTTCAGCATTTGTAAATGTAATACATATGACAACTACAACATAAAGGAGAGACTGCCTTTCAATTTGCATCTTATTTTTATTTCCCTTCCTCTATGTTCATCTGTTTTGTTTCTTAAATTCCACATATGAGTATTGTCTTTCTCTGACTGAATTATTTTGCTTTGCATAATACTCTCTAGCTCCATCCTTGTCATTACAAATGGCAAGATTTCATTCTTTTTTATGGCTGAATAATATTCCATTGTGTATATATACCACATCTTATCCATTCATCTATTGATGGACACTGGGCTGCTTCCATAATTTGGCTACTGTAAATAATGCTGCTATAAACATAGGGGTGCATGTGTCCCTTTGAATTAATGTTTTTTATTTTTTGGGTAAATACCCAGTAGTGTGATTACTGGGCCATATGGTAGCTCTATTTTTAACTTTTTGAGGAACCGCCACACTGTTTTCCAGAGTGGCTGCACCGCTTTACGGCATGGGTTGAGTGTTGCAACAGACATTGTGTGACCTGCAAAGCCAAATATTATCTGGCCCTTTACAGAAAAAGCTTGCCATTCCTGCCCCAGGGCAACCACTTAAAAAAAAAAAAAAAGTAAAAGAAAAATTTAGTGAAAAAAATAAAGTAGAATACTTTATATCTAATAATATCCAAATGGGGGCACCTGGGTGGCTCAGTTGGTTAAGTGTCTGCCTTCAGCTCGGGTCGTGATCTCAGGGTCCTGGGATCGAGCCCTACGTGGGGCTCCCAGCTCAGTGGGGAGTCTGCTTCTCCCTCTCTCCCTCTGCCCCTCCTCCATGCTTCTGCAAGCATGCTTTCTCTCACAAATAAATAAATAAAATCTTATAAATAAATAAATAAATAAACAAACAACATCCAAATAAACCAAAAAAAAGGCTGGAAAGTGGAGGTAGCTGAATTATAAACAGGACCAAACAGAATAATAAAATGATAGAAGTAAATTCAACCATATTAATACTTATATTAAATGTAAGTAGCCTAAAACACCAATTAAAAGACAGATTATAAAAATGGATTTTAAAAAACACAAAAGATCCACTTATATGCTGCCTTCAAAAAAACCCATTTTAAGGGCTCCTGGGTGGCTCAGTCATTAAGCATCTGCCTTCGGCTCAGGTCATGATCCTGGGGTCCTAGGATCAAGCCCCGCATCGGGCTCCCTGCTCTGCGGGAAGCCTGCTTCTCCCTCTCCCACTCCCCCTGCTTGTGTTCCCTCTCTCGCTGTGTCTCTCTCTGTTAAAAAACAAAACAAAACAAAACAAACCCCATTTTAAGTACAAAATAGGTGGATTAAAAGTAAAAGGATGGGAACACATATACCATGAAAACACTAACCAAAAGAAAGCTGAACTGGCTATGGTAATATCAGGCAAATTAACTTCAGGGCAAAGAAAATTACCAGGGTTAAAGAAGAACAGTACATAATGATTTTTTAAAAAGTTTGTTTTTTCCAATAAGACATTATTCTAAATGTCTCTGCATCTAACTACAGAGCTTCAAAATACATAAAGCAAAAACTGACAGATAATAAAGGAAAAAAATGGACAGATCCACAATTGTAGTTGAAAATGTCAAAACTCTTCTCCCACTAACCAACAGAACAAGTAAACAAAATTAGCTGATGTATAGAAGTATGTAGAACTGAATGATGTCATCAACCAATAGGATCTAGCTGAAATTTATAGAACACTTCCCCAACACAGCAGAATCATAATTTCTTTTCTTTTTTTTTTTTTTTAAAGATTTTATTTATTTATTTGAGAGAGAGAGAATGAGAGACAGAGGGCATGAGAGGGAGGAGGGTCAGAGGAGAAGCAGACTCCCTGCCGAGCAGGGAGCCCGATGCGGGACTCGATCCTGTGACTCCAGGATCATGACCTGAGCCGAAGGCAGTCGCTTAACCAACTGAGCCACCCAGGCGCCCCACAATTTCTTTTCAAGTACACATGGCACATTTACCAGGATAGACCATGTCCTGAGTCATAAAACAAACCTCAACAAATTTGAAAGGATTGAAGTCATACGAAGTCATACAAAGTATAATGGAATTAAAACTAGAAATCAATAACAGAATGGTAACAGGGAAATCTCCAAACACATGGAAACTAAACAACATACTTCTAAATAGCCAAATGATCAAAAAGGAAGTCCCAAGAGAAATTAGACAGTATGGTGAACTTAACAAAAATGAAAATACAGGGGCACCTGGTTGGCTCAGTTGGTTAAGTGTCTGACTTTGGCTCACGTCATGATCTCAGGGTCCTGGGAACCAGCCCTATGTCGAGCTCTGCACTCACTGGGGAGTCTGCTTGTCCCTCTCCTTCTGCCCCTCCCCTCCACTCTCTGCTCCTCTCTCAAATTAATAAATAAAATCTTTAAAAAAAGGGCACCTGGGTGGCTCAGTCGTTAAGTGTCTGCCTTCAGCTCAGGTCATGATCCCAGGGTCCTGGGATCGAGCCCCTCATCAGGCTCCCTGCCCCGCAGGAGGTCTGCTTCTCCCTCTCTCACTCTCTCTGCTTGTGTTCCCTCTCTCACTGTGTTTCTCTCTGTCAAATAAATAAAATCTTTAAAAAAAAAAAAGTCTTTAAAAAAAAAGGAAAAAACAATATTAAAATATGTGGGATGCACCTAAAGCAGTGACTCGAGGAAAAATTATAGCATCAAATGCTTATATTAGGAAAGAAGAAAGGTCTCCAGTCAACAATCTATACTTCTACATGAACAGCCAAAATAAACACAAAGCAAGCAGAAGGAAAACATAATAAGAGCAGAAATTAGTGAAATTTAGAGGTGCCTAGCTGGCTCAGTCGGTAGACCATGCAACTCTTGGTCTAGGGGTTGTGAGATTGAGACCCATGTTAGGTGTAGAAATTACTTAAAATAAAAAATCTTAAGAAAAAAATTAATGAATTGAAAACAGAAAAATAGAAAAATATTGGGCGCCTGGGTGGCTCAGTTGGTTGGGCGACTGCCTTCGGCTCAGGTCATGATCCTGGAGTCCCTGGATCGAGTCCTGCATCGGGCACCCTGCTCGGCAAGGAGTCTCCTTCTCCCTCTGACCCTCCCCCCTCTCATGTGCTCTCTCTCATTCTCTCTCTCTCAAATAAATAAATAAAATCTTTAAAAAAAATAGAAAAATAGAAAAATATCAATGAAGCCAAAGTTAATTGTTTGAAATGATCGATAAAATTGATAAGCCTCCAGCCATACCGACCAAAAAATTTTAATTTAAAAAAGACTGGCTGAAAAAAAAAAAAAAGACTGGCTGGCTCAGTTGGTAGAACATCTGACCTTTTTTTTTTTTTTTAGCATGCGACTCTTGATCTCAGGGTTATAAATTCGAGCCCCACGGTGGGTGTATAGATTACTTAAAAATAAAATCTTTAGGGGCGCCTGGGTGGCTCAGTCCATTGTCTGCCCTCGGCTCAGGTCATGATCCTGGGGTCCTGGGATCAAGCCCCACATCGGGCTTCCTACTTGAGGGGAAGCCTGCTTCTTCCTCTCCCACTCCCCCTGTTGTATTCCCTCTCTCACTCTGTCTCTCTCTGTCAAATAAATAAAATCTTTTAAAAAAATTAAATTAAAAAAGAACACAAAATACCAGTATCAGGAATAAAAAGGGGATATCACTACACTCCCCCACAGACATTATAAGGTTAGTAAGGAAATACTACAAACAATCCTACACATATATATTCAACAATTTACATGAAGTGGACCAACTACTTGAAAGCCACAAGCTACCAAAACTCACCCAAGGGGGAAAAAAAAGATGTAAATATCAAATGCACAACTATAAAGCTTTTAGGAGATAACATAGGAGAAAATCTCAGCTATCCAGAGTTAGGCAAAGTGCTCTTAGATATGACACCCAAAATATGATATAAAAGAAAACAGTGGTAAGTTGGACTTCATCTTCATTACAACTTTTGCTTTGAAAAAGATGTCAAAAAAAAAAGAAAGAAAGAAAAGAAAAAGAAGATGTGAAGAGGAGGAAAAGACAAGCTACAGAATGGGAGAGAATTGTTTGCAAATGCTATTTAACAAAGGACTTCTCATCAGAATATATAAAGAACTCTCAAAACTCAACAGGAAGGAAATAAACAGTCCAATTTTGAAAAATGGCAGGAACTTAAACAGTCACTTTATCAAAGAGGCTATGATGATGGCAAATAAGCAATGAGGAGACGCTCAACATCATTAGTCACTAGGGAAATAGAAATTAAAACCATGACAAGATATCTATTAGAATAAATAGAAGAATGCCTATGCACTTAATAGAATGGATCAAATAAAATAAGAACTGACAATACTAACCGCTGGCAAGGATGCAAAGCAGCTGGGACTCTCTTACATTGCTGGTGGGAATGCAAAATGGTGCAACCACCCTGGAAAAGTTTGGCATTTTCTTATAAAGCTAAATATGCACTTACCATATGACCTAGCAATCCCACTCCATTTTCATTCCTAAAGAAACTAAGACTTGTTCAGACAAAAACATGTGCCTTTATAGCAGCTCTGATCATAATTGCCCCCAAACTGGAAACTAGAGTATCCTCAGACAGGTGAATGGATACACAGACTATAAACACACAGAATACTACTCAGCAATAAAAAGGAGAAAACTATTAATACATGCAACAACACGAGTGAATCTCAAAGGTATTATGCTGAGTCAAGGAGCTACTCTCATATATGATTTCATTCTATGACATTCTGGAAACAGCAGAATTATAGCAACAGAGAACAAATCGGTGGTTGTCAAGGTTAGGATTGGAGGAAGGGTGTGACTACAAAGGAGCAAGCAGGAGGGTGTTCAGGGTGATGGAACTGTTTTGATCCTGACTGTGGGGGTGCTTACACAAATCCGCATGCGTTAAAACTCACCAAACTGTGCACAGACACACACACAAACACACACACGGAGCAGTTTTACTATCTGCTTAAAAAAATACAAGATTTAAAAAACAGACATACTGGGCTACTGGCATTCATCATTTTAAATATGGTGTTATTACTTGAGTAAATTTTAATATATGTTAAAAGTGTTTACAAATCACCAAGGAACGGTTTGAAAGACCCCCCCGTGGTGAATCATTCTTTATAACACTTTGGTATCGTTTGTGTCAGTCTGGATTTTGAGTCCTGGCTCTTGCAGCCCTGCTAGGTAGCTAGCTGTGTGGCGTGCAACAAGTCACCTCTGTTTCTTAAGCAGTGACAGAAGCGGGGGTTTGGAGGATCTCTGTAACTGTTGCTAAGGTGCATTGGAATCCTCTTCAACCTCCAGATCCTGCTTTAGTAGGTCTGGGGTGAGAAGGTCATCTGTGAGGTCTCTAACTCTAAATGTGCTATTTATATCCTATACTGGGTTTGCTTAAATTAAGATCTGAATTGGGAATCAGCTTCTGTCCCTCCCTGGCACGTTCCCTGTGCATTGGGAATTCCGCCCACAACACACACAAATCCGGGATACCTTAACTAAATTCACCAGCAGTTTTCTAAGAACCTTTCCATCAAACCATTTCCCACCTCAGTGTGACCTTGACCTTTCCTAAGGTATTTCTGCTCCCCCTTTTAGAGACTCAATGACACCTCTACGACCTCTGCCTTTCCCACGCCCCCTCTCCTATCCTCCAGCTTCATGTGTCCAAATGTCCGAGCCTCAGACCGCTCAGACGCGGGGTTGGCCTCTTGGCTGGAGAACACTGACATCTTGGAGATAATTGTCCAGAACCTGCAAGCTCTCCAGGTGGCAGGTGACAGCAGATGAAGAGGATGGGATGGGTGCTGAGGGAAACGGGGGTTGGGAGGGTAAGCACCGTATTCCTTTGCAAAAGATAAGGTCCTCAGGGAAGAAAAGAATTATAAAAGGCAGAGAAAGGGCAAGGAACTCTGAGTACTAACTTAGCTCATCTCATCCCAGGGCTAGTCCAGAGGGGGGGCGGGGAGGGGAAGTACTGAGCCCAGAGGGAGAAGTACTACCTGCTGGTCCTGGTCTCCCTAGAGTTACCATTTAAGGGCGGACATTGAGGATGGGAAGGCTCAGAGCTGTCAGCACTCTCTGCCCACCTTCCATAGCAGCTCTGCCAACCTTCTGCACCCTGGGCTCCTCGGGTGCACTCCCCTCCAGCCGTGTAAGCTGTGCCCCCCACAGGCTCTCCCCAGGGACGGAGGCTAGTGGGGACGCTGCTTAGGAGAACCAGCTACCCAAGGTCTTCCCTCCCTGTGCCCCCGGTCTCCTCAGTTTTTTTTTTTTCTCTTACCTCTTAGCACCTCCTATGCCTAACTGTCCCTATCTTCACCTCCCCAGCTTCTAGTGCAGCCTCACCTGGAGCCCATCTCTCCTATCTGAAGACCCCAGTGATGTCTAAGAAGGAGAGAAGTAAAAGCTACTTTTTTCTTTTTCCTATCCCAACTGGAATGGCCTGGAAGAAGGAGTCCTTGGCCCTTTCTGCTCCCTCAGCCCTTGGGACGAGCCATGCCCAGGACTGGGAGCATCAGGGCAGGGCAGGTATGTGGAGTATTTAAGCGGACTTGGAATACGTGGGCTGGGAGACTGAAATACTGTGTTCTTCTTGTGGATCAACTCCTGGTTCTCTGGGTAACCACTTTGTGACTTGGGCATTAGATTGCAGAAGGACAGAGGAAGGGGGCATTGGGTAAAGGGTGTTAGTAGGACCCAAGGCTCTTTGTTAGCCAAAGATGGAAAGCATCCCAAACTGCAAGCAGGGCTGGGTCAGAGTGGCCTCAAACATTTGTTTCTGCTTGTTAGTCTATAAAGCTGAGGCATGAAAAGTGTGAACAGTAATAACTGTAGCTGGGAGAACAGAGGGCTGGAGGCCAGTATGATGATTTCCAAGTTGTGTCCGGAAGTATTCTAGGGATCCCGAGGATAGACCCAGGGATGAGGACCACCAGAGAGCACTGAAGGAGCAAGATGGAGACACCTGGGTGGCTCAGTCATTAAGCGTGTTCCTTTGGCTCAGGTCATGATCCCAGGGTCCTGGGATCGAGCCCCGCATCGGACTCCCTGCTCCCTCTGCCTGCCACTCCCCCTGCTAGTGCTCTCTCTCTCTCTCTGTGTCAAACAAATAAAATCTTAAAAAAAAAAAGAGCAAGACAGAATAATCAGGGAGAAATCAGTCATTTATATCCCATGTACTGTGTCAAATGCTTTCTCTGTACTAACTCAACAGATTTCTCACCGTTCTGAGGTATGGACCCATGTCCCGACTGCCATCAGTGCCTAGAAAGGCCCATTTTACAAAGTGGGAAACTGATGTTGAGAGATTAAGAATCTTTTTTTTTTTTTAAGATTTTATTTATTTGATAGAGAAAGACACAGCGAGAGAGGGAACACAAGCAGGGGGAGTGGGAGAGGGAGAAGCAGGCTCCCCGCAGAGCAGGGAGCCCGATGCGGGGCTCGATCCCAGGACCCTGGGATCATGACCTGAGCCGAAGGCAGACGCTTAACCGACTGAGCCACCCAGGCGCCCCGAGAGATTAAGAATCTTTCCCAGTCATAGCTAAGTAGTGGAGCCAGGTCTTGCTCATGCCAGGCTGTATTCACCATTTCATTCCTCTAGATATTCAGTCTCCCACCAAATATCAGCCATGGGGGAAATAATCGGAGTCTTGACCATGTCCCCAGGATGTTGGGCCAAGGGCTGAGGGGATGGCTATTGTGAATGAGGCCGGGCCCAGTTGGAGAGCTGACCAGAAATGAAATGTCAGCTTTCTTCCTGAGAGTTCCTTTCCTCTCTCTGTCCCCTGGCCCTCACCCCACACTGGTAGACAGCTCTGGAAGTGCCAGGGGGCTGGTCCTTGAGCACCTCACTTGGCGGCGGCTGCGAACTATTTTCCCACAACATATCCTTACTCACAACTAGTCACAGGCCCTAGGAATGAGTGCTGGGCTGAAGGGTGGTCCTCACCCAAGAGCAGGGGTGAAAATTAGTTCATGTGTCTGAAAGCCAGGCTCTACATGGGAGAGCTTGTGAAACACTAGGTTGACTCACCTAGACAGAGATCAGGGCAACCCTTGCCCTGCTCCGGGCCCCACTCAGAACCATACCCATGAGTGCGGGCCCTGTGACTGCAATCCAGGTTGGCAGGTTGGGCATGAACTATAGCCTGAGGTTTTATAGGTTCCCCTACTGGGAACTTCATAGCTGATGTCCTGGGAAGTGGATGACCTGCCCAAGACCACTTGGCTAGGTTGGCGGCGGAGCCGAGGACCCAGCCTCTGGGCATCCTTTACAGGGCTGGCATGCTTTCAACGTGGCCTCCTCAGGAGACTGAGGAGAGCTGCTCCCACTCCCAGAGGAAGTAAATACGTGTCTATTTGGACAGAGCCCAGGTGACCCTTGAAACTGAGGGCTGTGTTCACTTTGAGTCCCATTATCTACAGTCAGCAACCCAGGTGGAGATGAATTCTCTCTACAGGCACCCCCTCCACCCCCCTGCTTTTCAAAAGTTCGCACTACGCCCCTTCACTTCTACAAAAAGACCAACATTAATACCGGTTTTGGCTACCACAAAGAAATATGAAGGGGATTTTTGCTCATACGAGACCGAGTGAAAACAGCTGTCAGCGTTGGGTTTGCAGCAAGTTAGTGAGATGGCACGCACCCTGAGCCGGAGAGCGGCCCCACCAAGCTCCTGCCCCTGGAACCATCCTCAGCTCCTCTGCATCCAGCCTAGCTTTGAACTGCCTGTGAGCTTTATTTTGTGCATCCCTCCACAATTTCAGAAGAATCTCAAAATTTCAGAAAGATTCCAGGTCGTATTTCGGGTCCGGGAATGCTCAAGTACTTTTCCATGTGAGTTAATGGTAATCGATTCGCTTTATGCCATTTCAGCTTACAAAAGTTTTTGCAGGAACACTCTGCTTCTGATAGTGGAGGGAAACCTGTAGCTGTTTGACTTCTGAGATTCCTGGATTCTTTCAGCCACCGGGCTGATTCCCTTAACCCTGCTCATGCATCTTCACCAGCCCTATTGAATGAGATTTGGCACCTGCCCTGAAATACAGAGTCAGTGCCCAGTTATTGCACTCAACTTCATCCCTCTGCTCATTCAGCAACTAGACAGATGTCTGGAATCTGTTTGTTCGCAGAGGACATGGAAAAGGTCCTCCCTTCCTTGAGAAGAGCCAAAGCCTTGAGTTGTGTGTGTTTTTTAAGTAAGCTCTAGACCCAACATGGGGCCTAAACTCACAGCCCCAAGATTAAGAGTCGCACGCTCTACTGAGCCAGCCAGGCACCCCCATTGTTTTGTTTTTTCACTTTGATTTACCACAAACTGAAAAGAACTGAAGATTTTTATAAAGAACCCACCATCAGACCCTTACACGCATCCACCATCATTAAATAAGTTCCCAAGAACAGAGTGACCCATTTGGCCGGGCCAGGTCAAGCAAGAGTGAACATCTTGAGAAATTTGAGCACCTCATGCCCTTCTAGTACCGCTCAGGTTCCAGATTAGTTTTCTTCTCTGGTCTCCTTCCCTGGGCTCAAATTCTCAACAACTGAGGGTGGAAGAACATTACCGACCCCAGAGTGCCTCCCCCTTGAAGGCCTGGGCCTTCCTGCTCGGTACCACAAGCGTTCCCACCCACAGTCCGGGGGACAAACTCTGCCCAAGGGTCAAGGGGCAGCAAACTCCCCAGGCGCCTAGGAGATATGCCCTACACTGCCCCCGACGTGTGAAGTGACAGCAAAAGCAAGGGAGACAGCCACAAGGCAGCGGCTAACGTTTTCACCCACCAGCCCTAGTCCTGCTGACTTCCGCTGCTGCTTTCCATCTGCCAGGGCTCTAGTCCCACTGTCATTTGAGGTACTGGGCTTGAACTCAAGTTCAGAAGGCCACATGTGGAGACAGAGGGAAGGTAAGAAGGGGACTGGGAGACAGGAGGGTTGAAATTGAACGGGGACAAGATCAAAAGTAAAGCCAGAATCCTCCTTGGTCTTTTTTTTTCCATTCTCCTTTATTCCATAAACACCTAGTTACAAGTTGCACAAATCAAAAAATAAAGGCAGAGAAAGGTATAGGGAAGAGTTCTGTGATGTGCAGGGGTGGGAAGGGAGGAAAGGTTGGAAGCCAGTCCTCTCCCTCCACAAACAGCCCCGGATGAGGGCTATGGCCCCTGCAAGGGGGAATCTGAGGAGGAGGTGGGCAAAGATCCAGGGTAGCTGAGGGATGGAGGAAGCCCCTAAACCCAGAGCTCACCCCGAAAGCCCCTTCAATGCATGACAAGGGTAGAATGGGGACGGTGAGGAGGTTCAAAGATGGAGCAGCAAAATGAAAAATCAAGTTAGCAGATACAGGAGAAGTGGAGTCATCATGGTAGGGGCTTAAAGAAGGAAAAAGTAGGTAAAGGGGGCAGTGAAAGGTTCTCCCTGAGACCCCCAGGGAGAGGTGGGGGCCAGCTTGCTTGTTAATTTAATATTAAATTGGGAGTGGGAGTTGGAGAGGAAAAAGTTATTTCAGGGGATGATTTCTCAGCCTCTCAGCCTGTACCTGGAAGGGGAAGAGAGAAGAGCACAAGTCAAAAGAAAGACAAAATATAAAAGCCAGGAGTCGGGTTTAATCCCATCTTGCAGTGAGAGCATTCTTCTCTTTCTATACCGAAGAAAACTACCACCGAAGGCAGCATTTGCCGCGCACCTGGACTGCTGCTGCCCCGTGGCAGAGGCCTGGCACAGTATGCTCCTCAACCCCCCTCCGTGCTCCACACCTTGCCTGTTCCTCCCCCTCCATACTTACAAGAGAGGCTGAGGGCCTAGGGCCCTCACCAGTCATAGCGGCGGGACTGTCGGGAGGGGGAGTCCTCAGGTCCCTGTATAGCCAGGCGGGGAGGCCCCTCAGCCCTTCGTCCCCCACCCCCTGAAGCCTCATGCCGTCGAAATTCCAGAGGGCGCTGCTGCCGGAATCGGGATGTCTCCCTCCGCCATTCATCATCAAACGCTGCGGCCTCACCTAAGAGCACAGAGACCAGACGTGACAACTGAAATTGATAGGCTGGCTTCTGGAAGCAGATGCAAGAGTGAGCCACAGCCTTCTAAGATGAAGAGACAGGGCAAAGGTTGAAAGTGTTACGTGTGGGGATGTGTTGAGGGAGAGCAGCAATTTCTTTTCTTAGTATTTTGGGGTTCAGTATGGTTCCACTAGCTAATAAGCCAATAGTGATTCCAATATGGAAGCCACCAGCAAGCCTGAGGCATGACTACTGAAGAAAGAAATTAGGAACGGCATACTTATTAAGTTAAGGAGCATCATCCCAGGCACACAGTAAGTATTTAATAAATATCTGTTGACTTGGGGGGAAAAAAAAAACAGAGGGAAGAAAAAACTGATCCCGACAGTTGGCCCCTCCTTGGTAAGGACATTGCCAGCACCTGACTTAGCCCCTGAAGCTGACAACAAGGCTCAAGTGAGGTAAGACCAGAGGGCCCACCCCTAACTTTACCAAGAAATATCTACAGAGGTAGGGAGAGAAAGTTTCTATCTCCTAGCTCACAGGAACTGGCTCGGGGGCTACTGGCCCAGGAGTCAGAAAGGGTGATGGAGTGGGAAGGCAGGCTCACTCTCATCCAGGTTGATATAATCCTGCCGCTCCTCCTGGTCCCCTGTGCGGTGGTTTCGGGAGCGCTGGAGGATGTGAGCCCGGTCTCGGATGTGGTGCCCAATGGACATCTGCTCTAGCCCACTGTCTGAGTCCCGTACAGTCCTCCGGGTCTCCCGGATCTGGGATGAGGCAGAACACGGCACACTCAGCCACCCCTTCCAAAGCCCTGGCGACACCAAGCCAGGAGAGACAAACCACCCACAACCCAGTCCTGAAAAAGGAAGCCCGGGTTTCTGGGCATGCCATTCCGTTCTGCCTGCTCTGGGAAATGAGAGGCCCTCCAACTCACCCCGCCTGGAGCTGAGCGCATCTCTGATGTCTCCTGGTAGACCTTCGGGGCACCATCTCCCGTGTTGGAGTAGGAGATGACAGTGGAGGATGAAAAGGTCTGGCAATTGCCTCCAGCTGTCATGTGCTCCTGAGGAGGGAAAGGTAGGGCAGGACTGAATGGCCCCTCTGGGGGAGGGGTCCCACACATCCGCTGCCTGCTCCTGTCCACAGCTCTCTCACAAAACGTGGGAACCGAGAAAACATCAGGACTCATCAGTGCCCCCCCAGTTCCTCGGAGTCCAACAACAAACAAGAGGGACCTGACGACGTGGAGCCTTAATTGCACACTGAAGAAGATCGCTGCCCGTGCTTGCTACCCAGGCACGAGAGCAGGTAAGGGAACCCAGTGGCCTCTGGGTTCCGCGACTTCATCCAGCTTGAGCCCTTCACCAGCACACTCTTCCCTGCCCCTGCCCCAGAGGACTCAGGACTCAGGTGGCTGCCAGCCACCACGGAGCACAAGACTGCAAGAGCGTATGGGGCAAGAGCCTCACCATGTTCCCAATCATGTCGTTCATCATCCCAAACATGTCCATGAAGCCACCCGACTGCAGCAAAGAGATGGAAGAGAGAGTCAGGAAAGCAACGTCAGTGCTCAGATGGTCTCCTTTAGGTACCCTCTAGACAGACACATGGCTACACGTTCCCTTCCTCTTCTTCCTCCACACGCAGCAACTGCTCGGTCTCTTCATTAGCCATGACCAGAATATGGAATGTTCTCTTTGTGTTTCCCTTCCTGTGTTACTACTGCTGCCTTCCTCCTCAGTCTCTACGGCTGCTCTGATCCAATTTTCTTTATCCCGACTGTCCTGTTTCCTCCTATCTTTAGGAAGCACACCCAAGTAATGGATTCCAACCTATAAAAGGGTTGGCCATAAAACTGTAAAAACAACAACAAAAAACTTCTAAAAGCCATCTTTGTTGGCCCTTCAACTGCACCTCCATCCTCAGAAAGACAAACTTTGCCAGGCAATTACACTTTCCTAATAGGTATGGCTCCTAGAATGCAGGAATCAAGAAGTTAGCATCTTTAACCCACAGGACTCCTAGCACACAACAGGCCCAGAGCTTTGTGAGCACTATAAAAAGATTCTAGGGTTACCCATAAGGCTATTCCAGAGAGCCACATTTGGAAATAACATCTAAGGGTATACAGTGTGTTTGAGAATGGAAGGACACAAGGACATTAGGACTCACCATTCCCAGCATCCCAAAGGGGGAGACAGCCCCAGCCTACAGGAAAACATAAAGAACAAATTAGAGACCACGTCCTATCTCACTACAATCGCAAACCGAGCCCCTGGCCTCAGCTTTTTTTCCATCCTCCTCTCAAAAGGGGATCACAGAGCCCTTTTGCCAGACCCCTTCCCCCACTCCTAAAAAAGATCACTCCACTTGCTAAGTTGGCTGAAGTGCAAGAAAAATCAAGAACTTTACTAACCACCCTCCAGCATTTCTTTGGGTCTCAGGCATGTCACAGCACCATTACCTGCATCCTACGGCTGGCGGGCCTGGTTCCAGGCATGTTACCATCTGTGATGCTGAGAAAGGGGCTATACCCAAAGCCACCTGACAACATTCGGTTCATATGCTGCCGGTGAATAGCGAAGGGGTCCCTGTGGAGTGAGTATACAGTGTAGACGGCTGAAGGGCCAAGCAGTCAACAACCCCTGCAAACCCCACCCCCCACCCCCCGCCCCCCCACCCCTCCCACCCCCGCCCCGGCAAAACGGAAAAGTCCTAGGGAAACAGTGGCACAGATGCCTAGTTCCTCTCTAAGTCTGAGCTGGAGCTGAGTATCCAGCTGGTTCCAGCCAATGCCAGCAATGGGAACCCAGATGTCTGTCTGAACTACTTAGAGACCTGAAGTGGAGTAGGATGAGCGCTCTAGAACAGGAGGGGGAGGGAATACTCACATCAGGAACATGGGATCCTCGGGCTCCACGTCCCTCATGAAGCGGAACATCCTGATTTTAGCTCCAGGGGGCTCCACACTGTAAAGATGTGGAGGCTCAAATACTCGGAGGTAGCCAGGCTTCTGCACACCCGGCTCAGTGTGGGGTCTCTCAGAACACTGTCCCTTCCAAATGCTGTAACCGACCCCCGCAAACTCCAGTGAGACCCTTCTCCAGGTGGCGTTCGGCAGCACCCTCAAGGGAGAGAAGAGCTCTTCAAACCTCTCAAGGAGGGCCGTGGAAAAATTTTCCAAGCTTCGCAGTTTTCTGCCTCTCCCCACTCACAGCCATCCTCTCCCCAGAGCCCTGGCCAGGAGCATCCCCCCCTCCCCCTGACGCCACTGTTCCGGATGCGAATCCCGAAGGCTGGCCCTCGCTCCAGCAATGACCCCAGCCACCTCGCCCCCTTCTCACCCCCCAGCCGCCTGCCTGGCCTCCCCCGGGCGGGCCTCACTATCCCCACCGCCCCTGCCCGCCGCTCCCCCGGCCCCCGCCTCCCCGCCGAGCGAGCAGGAGCGGCGGGCCTGGCCCTCTCCCCTCCCCGCATCCCAGGCTCCCAGACCCCGCAGCCCCGCGGGCCCGCTCCCGCCCCAGCCGCCCGTTCTGCTCGAGCCTCACCGGTCCCCGACTCGGGCTCAGCGGCCCATCCGGCCGGTCTCGCCTCTCGGTGCGCTGCAGGATCGGGGGTTGCGGCCCGGGACGCGGGATTGGTCCGGGCTGGCTCTCCTCGGCCTCCCGCGCCGCCTCCTCCCACGGCTGCCACCTCCGTACCCCCCCCGTCGGCCCACGGAGCCCGAACCACGGCCAGGCCCGGACGGAAGTGACGTCACGATGGGACAGCCCGCCCCGGGGCCGGGCCCGCGGAGCTCCGCCTACTGGCGGGCGAGAGGAGAGGGCTGGGGCCAGCTCCCGGGGCGGCGGAGCGTGGGGCCGCGGGGCCCTCGGGGGACCAGGGGAGGGGAGGCCTCATCGCCAACCTGGATTTGGGCTCTGTGGACAGGAAGAGGCTCCCTGTGAGGGTGCGGGGGAAGAGCAGGGGCGCCCCTTCCTCGGGAGGGACTGGGCGGGGGAGGGCGGTGCGGCACGTTCCCTCAGGGGAAGGAAGAGGACGAGGGGCAGATTCCCATGGGGGGGGAGGGGCGGGCTCCCTGTGGGCGACGAGGTGGGGCGGATCCTGGGGGGAACATTAAGCAGATTTTCTACCCGAGCGGCGTTCAGCCCGAGAGGGAGGAAGGGCGGCCGTTCTGCGGGGGAGGCGCTAAGGGCCAGTCCCATCGGGAGGAGGCGCGTTCCATGCAGGGGCGGGGTCCTCGGAATGACGTAGAGGGGGAGGTGACAGTTCTGCCCCAGTCTAGCTCTGGCTTCGAGAACTCCGGCGGGGCCGAAGAGATTCCAGGTTGGGAGGGCAGGCCGCCAGGTGGCGCTCTTCGGCCAGGCTGGAACTACAGGTCTTCGGGAACCGGCGTTGGCGAGGTTCCTAGACCCCTCAGTTACCCTGTGTGAAGGGTCGGTCTGGGCAAAAGTTGTCGTTCTGAAATCATTTAGTTTAGTGCCAGTCTCTCCCCTTTGTTTTTTTCTAACTGCTGTGTCCTCAAGAACTCTCAGTCCCACACTGATCTTTCTTGCCTCTAGTCAAGTAGGTAGGTCAAGGGTCTAAAGTCTGGGAGAAGAAAGAGGTGGAGAGCTCCATTAACCAGGATCACCCAGGGGCGGAGCTGAAATCAGACCCAGAAGACCCAACTCCAAGGCCAAATATTGAAACTTTGACATACTAAATGTCTTGCATAAAATCTGGCCCAACTGGAGAGAAGCGCCCTCCCCCAGGGTGTCAGGGGAATTTGGACCGTCTACGATGGACTTTAAACCAGACCCATCCAAACTCTAGCTCTCCCTGGTTCTTTACTCTGGCTGCTAGCCATATTAGTGCTATGTGGAGCCTGGCAATGCCAAAGACTTGTTCCCAATACTTCCTTAGGGGTGAAGGGGGGGGTCCCTGGTGACTCAGGAAAAGGTACTGGGGGCAGGGCTTCTCAGGTTTCTTTGGACTTGATCATCATTAAAGAGGGAAAAACAATAGTGGAGACAGAGGGGAACAGATAATTTAGAAGCTGTCATACTGGCAAAACCAAACAAAGATGAAGACAGAATAAAAGAAAATTTGCTTTTCATTGATAATTCTGGGGAACTTAGTTAAATCTTTTCAATTTATTCTCCAGATCCTCTGTGTCTGGACATCCCACCCTGCAACTGCCCCTTTTCCTCTTGCCTCAAAGGCAGTTTGACATGTGATCAGGTATTCTCTCAGTGAGAGTCCTGTGGCCCAGGCTTAAGTAAGTGTGGTCCCTCACCTTCCAGCTTCTCCATAATGTCCAACCTTCACAGAATTGGATAGGAGATACAACTTAGCTTCTGGCCTCCTCCTTTCTCCATTCCTTGGTACTCTCTACCTACTGCCTTTAGGTGCCTAGGAACCTTTCTCCCCTTCCTTATAAAACATAAATACCAGATATCAGTCATATTTACCTTTGCCTGATTTTAAATCGGTGTATTACCTCGCCTAGGAGTATTTACAAATTACAACTTAGCTTCTAACTATGAGAGAAAGTCCCAAACCTGGGCTTTGTCTGAGGTTAAAAAGAAATTCTTGAATAGGTGGGGTTGAAGAAGGAAGTGCAAGAGGTAATTTTCAGAGTCCCCAGAGACATACCACATACGCAACCATCTACTCCAAAAATGGAAGGAATGTAATTTTACAAGTAATTTTTATGTCCCCCACAACCAGAGTTTGTGTCTGTCTCCCTTCTCCCTTCCCTTCCCTTTCCTGTCCCTCCCTCCCATTCCTTCCCTCCCTTTCTCCCTTCCTCTCTCCCTCCCTTCTTTCCTTCCTTCCTTCCTTCCTTCCTTCCTTCCTTCCTTCCTTCCTTCCTTCCTTCCTTCTCTGTCCAATGAACTCTGAAGAACAGAAATTTCTGAGTCACTGGAGTGTCCTGTATAAGTTGTAGGAGGGAGAGTGGGCCCTGCCAGGAGTGAGGTTTAACGAAGGAGGATAGGATTTGGGGAAGGAAGAGAAACAACGTGGTTCTTCACATTCGCTGCTCTATCGGATGGAGTCAAAGTCAGAAGGTCCTTGTGAGAGTAGAGCTGGGCCAGAAAAGGGACCCTCTTTAGATGTGAGGTCATACATTTGGGGCAATCCCAAGACAGTTGGATATTGGAACAGAGTGAGGATGGGGCAATGATGTGCGAGTTAGGGGAGACTGGATTTCCTGCCTGAGCCAAAGTGAATGGGTGTGACTGAGTGTATGTGTGTATGAATACGGGCATATGTCTTAAGGAAGAGAGAAAAAGCCTGAAAATTAGTGCTGAGTTGCCCTAGATTGAGTTGTACTGTGGACACCAGGTCAGAGTAAGATTAAAAAGTGACTCAAAAGCATTTTTTTTAAAGATTTTATTTATTTATTTGACAGAGAGGGACACAGCGAGAAAGGGAACACAAGCAGAGGGAGTGGGAGAGGGAGAAGCAGGCTTCCCGCGGAGCAGGGAGCCCGATGTGTGGCTCGATCTCAGGACCCTGAGACCAAGACCTGAGCCGAAGGCAGATGCTTAATGACTCAGCCACCCAGGTGCCCCTCAAGAGCATTTTTTTTTTTAAGATTTTATTTATTCACTTGAGACACAGAGATACCGAGAGAGAGAGCATGGGTGGGTGGGGAGGCAGAGGGAGAGGGAGAAGCAGGCTCCCCGCCGAGCCAGGAGCCCGACGCGGGGCTCGATCCCAGGACCCTGGAACCACGACCTGAGCAGAAGGCAGACGCCCAACCATCTGAGTCACCCAGGCGCCCCCCTCAAGAGCATTTTTAAAAAATCAACTTTTCAGCTTGTTTTCATATCCACATCACTCAACAAATATTTATGGAATGCCTACTATGTGTCAGGTAATATTCCTGGCTTTGGAGATACAGTAGTGACAGACAAAAATAAAGCACGGGAGAAGGGGGACAGAGGAATAGGCTATTGGTTGGGAAGTGGTAGTTGCTTTTTAGGGTGACTAGGGAAGTCCTCACTGATCAGATGACATTGCAGCAGAGACCTAACAAGCTCAGGAAAGCTGAGGTGAGAGCATTCTGGGCAGAGGAAACAGTAAGTACAAAGGCCCTGAGGCAGAAGTATGCTTAGTGTGTTCAAGGGATGACACAGAAGCCAATGTGACTAGACTGATGTGAATGAAAGGAAGAACAGTAGTAAGAGACAAGTCACAGTGAAAGAAGGAAGCCAGATCATGTGGGACTTTTTAAGACCTACAGAAGGATCACTCTGGCTGTTGTATGGAGAATAGACTATTGGGGGGACAGCAGCAGAAACAGAAAGACCTATTAGCATGCTGTTGCCATAATCCAGGTGAGACCCTGTGATGCCTTAAGAGTAGATTCAAAACAGCAGAGGAAGAGTGGTCAGATTCTAAATATATTTTGAAGATGGAGTCAACAGAATCGGCTGATGGATGGATGTGGTATGAGGGAGAAGAGTCAAGAATGAGTCCAAGATTTTTTGACCTGGGCACCTAAATGAGAAAGAAATGACCATTCTGGAGCACCTGGGTGGCTCAGTTGGTTAACCATCTGCCTTCGCATCAGCCTTCTTGCTCAGCAGGGAGCTTGCTTCTCCCTCTGCCTGCTTCTCTCCCTGCTTGTGCATTCTTTCTCTCTCTGACAAATAAATAAATAAAATCTTAAAAAAAAAAAAAAGAAAGAAAAAGAGGGGCGCCTGGGTGGCTCAGTCGTTAAGCGTCTGCCTTCGGCTCAGGTCATGATCCCGGGGTCCTGGGATCGAGCCCCACATCGGGCTCCCTGCTCGGCGGGAAGCCTGCTTCTCCCTCTCCCTCTGCCTGCTGCTCTGCCTACTTGTGCTCTCTCTATCTCTCAGTCAAATAAATAAAATCTTAAAAAAAAAAAGAAATGACCATATACAAGTACTGGTTTGAGAATATACTGAATATATTGAAATCATATCTGGCTGTAAGATCCTGATCATGTGGCTACACGGGATAACTGACCCAGATGGTCTTACCTTTAGCAGCTAACCATCTAAAGTAGGAGGAGATGTAGAAATAAGTGAATTCCATACCCACTTTGACCGCAAGGTATTAGTTGTTAGACCATCTTGAGTGGATATGCTAATGTGAATGGTCAGCTTAGAATTTGAAGTTTTAAGTCTTAAGAACTTCCTATTGTCTGATCTTTTCAAGAAGATATCCAGAAGGGGCAAAAGACCTTGTGATTAGCACGGACATTAAGGGCTGAAGTTTGAGCTATACCTGTGTGACAGTTCATGTCAAAATCTACTGAGCTCTTACTCTGTGCCGGCATAGTGCTAGGGCCTGGGGATAAAAAGGCAAGGAAGATGTGGTCTCTGCCCAACCAGCTTCACAGCCTAGTGAGGGCGGGCAACATGGAATCGATTATAATCCTGTGATGAAGGCTGCAGTAGAAAGATGTATATCAAAGGGGAAAGGGGCACCTGGGTGGCTCAGTCGTTAAGCATCTGCCTTCGGCTCAGGTCATGATCCCAGGGTCCTGGAACCGAGCCCCACATCGGGCTCCCTGCTCCGCGGGAACCCTGCTTCTCCCTCTCCCACTCCCCCTGCTTGTGTTCCCTCTCTCACTGTGTCTCTCTCTGTCAAATAAATAAAATCTTAAAGAAAAAAAAAAGGGGTAAATGTGGTTCAGAAGAGGGAGTGAGTGACTTGGGGGCTGGGGTGGGGAAGCCAGGAGAGCATTCCAAGCAGGAAATGTGATCAATGCAAAGGCACAGAGGTATGCTCCATTTGGGAAGAATTGTAAGGAGTAGAAACATTGATGAAGCAAAACTTCTGAGGGAACAGTGCTGAGAGATAAGGGTATATAGGTTAGGCTTAAAGGGACCAGACCTTGAAGGGCCCTGCTTACTTCTGGACTTCATCCTATAGGCCTGGGGAAGCTATCAAAAGGTTTTATGTAGGGAAATGACAATAGTCTATTTGTATTTTATTTTATTTTTATTTTTTAGTCGATTTGTATTTTAGGTAGAAAGTCAGTTTATGCATTTCAGGAAACATTTTTGAGCTTCTACCATATGCCGGGTGGGGAGGTAAGTGCTGAAGATACACAAATTCTTTTTTTTTTTTTAAGATTTTATTTATCTATTTGAGAGAGAGAGAATGAGAGAGAGCACATGAGAGGGGTTAGGGTCAGAGGGAGAAGCAAACTCCCTGCCGAGCAGAGAGCCCGAGGCAGGACTCATCCAGGGACTCCAGGATCATGACCTGAGCTGAAGGCAGTCACTTAACCAACTGAGCCATCCAGGCGCCCAAGATACACAAATTCTTAAATCATGGTTGGAAACTCGAATGAATTAAGTCAGCACGTGATGTTGACCCCTGGAACAGAGACAGGACTGAGTTTGGAGAGAAGGGGAGGCACTCAAGGAATCTTTAGGAAGTCAGATGCAGAGGAGCTGGGGAGGGAAAGAAAAGGTGGTCTTGGGTGGCCCCCCGGCAGGAATGAATGGGTGGAGGATAGTACCTTTAACTGAACTGGAAAGTGAGAGAATCTCAGTTGGATCATGTGGGGTTTGAGGAGCTCCAGAGCATCGAGGGATTGATGACCAGAAGGAAGGAGTCGCAGCGCTAGAGGTGGAGGATCGTGAGTCCCTGGCGTTAGAAGTTTCTGCTGGCAATGGGATGGAAAACCAGGAAAGTCCATGTGGAATCGCTAAGGGAGACTGTGAAGGGTAAGAACCGGACCCCTGAGACTGGAGTCACCTGGAAGTGTTCAGGCACCACTGTCATTGCCTCCTCCTGGTTCCTGAGTCCTCCCTCCGTCTTTTACCCTCTGGGCCAAAGGAGTCCCTAACTGTCACTCCAGATAACATTTCATTTCTAGACTTTTCATTTCTATTCTCTGTCCTCTGCCTCAGGCACCTGGTCTGTTTAACCCTTAAAAGTGTGGGAACCCTGGACAGACTTGCACCTACAGTAAAGTATATGACAACAGCGGCCCAGATGACCTTCAACACGGCAGCCAGAGCTGCTCTCGCCATTCTACCCACAGAACACTGGGGATGGAGAAGGGCAAGAAGATGGAAAAAGAAGAGACAGTTTATGGCTGAGGTCTAAAGTGGTGCTGCTGTCCAATATGGTAGCCACTAGCCACAGGTGGCTATTTAAATTTAATTAAAATTAAATGACATTAAGAAATGCAGTTCCTTAGCTGCACTAGCCCCATTTCAAGGGTTCAGTAACCACACGTGGCTAGTGGCCACTGTATTGGAACGTGCAGATATGGAACACTTCCATCGTCACGGTAAATTTTATTGGGCAGAGCCAGAAAGCATCTATAGATTGTGATCTTCCTTCCGGACTTTTCTGAAGGCCCGTGAAGGCTTTCTGAAAAGCGTATGCAAGGAGGAGAAATTGAAAGGAGGGCAGTGGCAACTACGCTCGATCTAAAAATGAAGGAGGTCAGGAAGAGGGTGTGGAGAATTAGAAAGCCAATCAGAACATCTGGAGGAGATGTAGGATGGTAAAACCAATTCTTTTTGCTGGGGAGAGGATTCCCAGGGAAGTAGGAAAGCCACGTAACTTTTGGTTGTGATGATAACATAAAAGACAGTGGCCGCCACAACATCAGTAGTTACAAGACCCCAAGTCAGAGTGGGGCTACTCAAAGAGAGAATGTTGAGAGGGCTCTGCGAATGAGGCCAAAATGGTGTGCCAGGGCTACGAAGTCAATGATTTATTGAGCTCTTCCTCTTTGGTGCCCAGCATCGTGGTAGTTATTAGGCACAGGAGAAGGAGACAATCAGTAAGGGTGGAGGAACCACGGGAGGCTGTTCCGAGCTGGGAACAATGGATAAGGATTTGTAAAATCAGGAGAGATCCGGGAGGCATTCTAGAAAAGTGTACCCATGGAGACAGTGGGCTGTCTGCCTGGTGGAAAGAGTGCTGGATGCATGTCCCTTTTCAAAGGTGTTTTTTTTTTTTTTTTTAATTTTTAAAGATGTTATTTATTTTTTTGAGGCAGGGGTGGGGGGGTGGAGAGAGCACAAGCAGGGGGAGTGGCATGAGGGAGAGGGAGAAGCAGGCTCCCCGCTGACGCTGGGATCATGACCTGAGCTGAAGGCCAATGCTTAACTGCCTGAGCCACCCAGGCACCCCTGCCTGTCCCTTTCCAGGCTGTACTTTGAGCTCTCTCCATCTATTCCTTGAGGGCAGGGACCATCTCTTTTTCAGCTTCGTGTCCCCATCATATAGCACAGTGTCTGACACTGAGGAGGAGCTCCCTAAGTTTGTTGAAGTGCAAGAGTTCAAGCTTGGTGCAGAGGGCAAAAAGAAAACTGAGAATGAAAAAAGTTTACCTCTACTTAATACAATGTGACAGGGTAGTGTTCCTGATGGATGTGCCTGAGTGTTGTGAAGAGGCTCTCTTAAGGAACACTCCTGCAGGCAACAAACGCAAACATGATCAAATTTAGGCTGGTTTAGGTCTCTCTCTAGGAGTCCCTCTCCTCTCAACTCTCCACTGACCTGAATTTTGAAAAGATTAAAAAAAAAAAAAGAAAATGAAAAATGAGGAATAAGAGAATGAGTTATACTGGAAGTGGAATGGGGATAAAAAAGTACAGTGAGGAGTGGGGAGGTTCAACTTTCAGGTTTCTGTCGTCCAGTGCCTCCAAGGATCACCAGGGCTTCCTTAGCACTTAACTTATCAGAAAAACAGGCAAGCTGAAAAAACTCAGGAAGCTGGAGACAAGGAAGAATTCACTTAAGAATGAGATGGCAAGAGCTAGGATTGAACACCTTTCACACAGTAGTGAGTTAAATCTCTAGGATGTCAGGCCAGCAGTCATGGTCTCCAGGGGGCTCATGCCTCCCTCGTTCTCAACTGGCTTCCTTCTTCCCACCTCCAGAAAATGTGTAAGAAGCACCAGGTTTCCCCATTCAACTAGTGGGAGAAATTCTCAGTTGGACTGAGGAGTAATGGAACTCTAGGAATAGGAAAGCCTCTACAAGGTCCCAGAAGTAGTTCTCTGGAAGGAGCACACACAAGCTGGCATCATTTACCACCACTGGCCCCAGAGGCCCAGACAATAACCCTAAGGACTATGGGGTTAGGCTTTCAGCATCCCACTCGCTCCAAATTCATCCCAAGTTCCACTTCTAGCTTCTTTCTCATGAAGCCCAGACGTCAGGAGGCCGGGTCTGTTGTCCAACCAGGCAGGAAAGGATAAGAGATGCTTCTCCCTGTGCAGGAAGGGAATTAGATCCAGGCCTTCTGCTTCCTGGATCTTTTTCCTGTGGTCCCTCGGGACCCTAGTGTCCAAACTCTTAGATTCTCAAGGCACTCCCTTGGGCCTTGGGGCAGGATTCCCATTCTCTGCCTCTCCATCTCCCTGGAATTTTCCACTGCAGCTGCCTCCGCTCCCAGACACCCCTCCCTGGGCAAAATTCCCGGCTCCCTCCGCCTCCCCTTCCTAATCACACCTCATTCCCACCCCCAGCCCAGAGGCCCAGCCCACAGTTCGGCCCACTCCCCACGCTAACCCCGGTGGTCCCAGTTTGAGAAATGGGAGGCCAGGCCCTTATACGAGGGTGACAGGGAGGGTCCCAGGCTCTCTCCAGGGCTGGGAGAAAGGACAGTGGAGGGGCTGGTCCCCTGTGGGGCTGGAGTGGGGGGAGTGGCCCTCCTCAAATCCCCATATAAGGCAGGGCAAGCAGTTAGACTCCTGGATTGGCTGATTCAAATGAGCATTCCACCTGGCAACAGTGTTTCTATTGGCTCTCAGGAAAAATAGGAGGAAGGTGGATGGAGGTTGTTGGTAGCGGTGATGGGGGGGGAGGGGAGTGGAGGTGACCGGAGTGGGGGGCGGTTACCAGGGCAACAGGGTAAGAGCCCAGCAGGGTGTCCGAGACGGCAGGCGGGGCTCGGAGGTGGAGAAGGGGAAGAGGAAAGGAGGGTGGGAGGGAGAGGAAAGAGACTGACGGGAGGGAGCGAGACAGGAAGACTGGGTGGGGGGTAAAGGAGAGGGGAGAGGGAGAGAAATGAAGCAGGAGAGTACAGAGATGGAGAGGGTCAGAGATCGCTAAAGACATGAGTGAGTGAGTCAGAGAAACAGACTGAGATAGAGATGGAAAGATCTCAAAGAAAGATGATCAGAGTCCGGCAAGGAAAAACCTGGGTGGGGCTCCAAGATTTTTGAAGAGATGCAGACTGAGAAACTGATAGGAAGAGTGGGAAAGAGAAATTGGGAGGTGTGAACACCATAGGACAAAAAGATGGCATATTTAAGCACTCAGATACCAAATGATGATGATTGATCAGTGTGTCTTTCTTGTTAAGAGAATGAAAATGATAAGACAAATAATGATAATGATAGACAAATATGGGAGGGCACACACACCAAGGATATCTTTTTCCAAACCCTAGCCTTCCACTCCATCCACCTTCCTGACCATTAATACACCCAGCTCCTGAAACCCCCAAGCTTCTCAAAATGATCCAAAGATACTGAGACTGCAGGCCAGGAACTGAGGATGAGTGGAACGGGGTGGGGTGGGAACTCCAGACCTTGCAAAGGAGGCAAATACAATCCAGAAAGGCTGGGGAAGATGGCAGCAGAGGAAAGAGAAAAGCAAAGAGAGGGAAAAGGTAGATCAATCAGGACCTGAAGAGAAGAATTGGGGGAAATCTTCGAAGGGTATAGGGCCAGGTGTCAGACTCGAATGATACAGGAACAGTGTGGTCCCGGACAGGGGGGAAGGAGATCAGAGATGGGACGGTTGAAGAGGGGAATGAGAAGTGGAGAAGAGGCAACAGAAGAATGAGAGACGTGAAGGATAAATGGTTGTGAGGGAGGGGTCTGGGTACAGATGAATGAGCAGGGATGAAGAGAAAAAGACCAGGCAAAGACGAGTGAGATGAGATGGGCGAATAAGAGCGGTCCAAGATGGAAAAGAATGAAGGAGCCTGGAGGGCCTCTGACTCCTCTAGATCTCCAGAAAGATCCAGGAAGGGAGGAACCCAGGCGGGTTCACAAAAGTCAGCCTCGGGCAGGACAGAGGGTGGGTTGCCCTTTTGGCCCTCCCATCCCCTCTTAAGGCCACCCAGAGAAAGGAGATGCAAGACGAGAGGGGAAAGCCAGCGTGATGTGGAAGTATCCCCGCCACCCTCTTCCTCTTCTTTAAGCTTTTGGTTTCTCAAATACCTGCCCGGCCTCTCCATCTGTTTTCCCACCCCATCCCTTGGCAAAATCTCAGGGTTTCTTGGGGGTGGGGGTGGGGAGGGTCAGTAGGATTCTGGCCATCCCTCCAGTCCGCCCCCAAAAGACAGACTCCACTTTCGCAGATAGTAGGTCGGGATTCGGAGAGGTCCCTCCCCGCAGGAACCCCACCCCTTCCCACCTCCTCGCCCCACTCCCTTCTCCGCGACCGTCAGTCTCTCCATTTCCCCCTCCTGGTCCTGTCCTCCCTCCCGCCTCTCGCGCGCTCCCTCCCCTCGCTTTCATCCTCCTATCCCCACCTCGCCAACCTCCGCTTTCATCCCCCTCCCCTCTCCTCTCCTCCCCGCTCCCGCCAGCCCCACCCCTGGGAAGCCCCTCCCGTCGGGCAGCGCCGCCTTTATAAGCGGGTTCCCTGCCCGGGGGCGGCAGCGGCTGGTCGGCGGCAGCTCTGCTGGTGCGGGGGCGGCGAGCCGAGGACCGAGCGACCGCGGCCGGAGCGCGCCGGCCACCGCCCGCACCGCCCTTCCGCCCGCCCTCCGGACGGCCGCAGCCCTGCGGGTCTCCGCTCCAGACCCACCCCCGCCCCACCCCGCGCGCCTCTGCCGCCTCTTCCAGAGACCCAGCTTGCTGAGCGGCCGCCGCTGCCGCTGTCGCCGCCGCCGCCGCCACCGCGCCAGGTTCCGGCCGCGGCCACCCTCCGCCGTCCAGGGCCCCTCCGTCCCGGCCCCGGGACCCCGGCTCCCCGCCAGCCCCGGCCCCGGCCCCGGCACCATGTCGGAGAAGAGCGTGGAGGCAGCGGCCGAGTTGAGCGCCAAGGTACGGGCGGGGACGGCGGCGGCCCGAACCCGGCGCGACCCCCGGGCTCCGCACCGTCTGGCGCCCCACGCCGCCCCCGACGGCCCCACGCTGCCCCGGCGCCGGGTCCCGGCGGACCCCACTCCGCCCTCCCCACCCCCTCCCTCCCCTGCCCGGCGCTGCCTACCCCGCTTCGCGCGGCTCCCGCCAGCGCCCTCTAGCTTCCTGAGCGCGGCGCGCCGCGGCTCGGGCCTCGCCGCTCTGCCCGCGCCCGGCCCCCGCCGCCGTCCCCACCCCTCCCCGGCTCCGGCTCGCGCGCCTCTACCCCGTCCGCTTCCCGTCGGAGCGCGCCGCGGCTCACTTTACCGTGCCCCTCCCCCGCTCCCTCTCTCCGCGCCCCGTTTCCCCGTCTCTCCTTCCAGTCTGACCTCACCTTTCCTCTGCTAAGCGGTTTGACATCCTCCAGAGTAAACAGGACTCTCCCGGGAGGTTGCTCTGCTCTCGGGCCCCTCCCCTCGAGGCCCAACCGCCTCTTGCTTCTCTCGGACGGCTACTGCCTCCGTCTGTTTTCTCCTTCTCTCCTTTCCTTCCGTCTGTATCCATTTCTTCCCCCATTGGCCTTCAGCTCTCTTTTCTCTCCATAGCCTCCTCCAGCCTCTCCCCCTCCCCCCGCTACACACACTTAAAGAGTCTTGGATTCCTAAAAATCATGAAGGGGGCGAGAATCGCTTTCGAGAAAGCTGAAGCTCAGCGTTGCATGGCATTGCATCGAGCCGTCCTTGCTCTCATCGGCTCCCTTCCCTGGCCCCATCCCTTTGCCCTTGCTTCTCTTCCAGCCTTCCTCTAATTTCCCTAGGGAACCTGCTGAGTATCGCTTTGGGAAATTAATTCGGCCAGCGTTTGGGGGCTGGGAGCCCGACTTTGGTGGGGGGTGGGGTTGGTTGTTGAGGAGGTCACAGAGGTCTCCTAGAGGCCCCCCGAAGTGAAAGGGGGCCACCAACGGGATTAAAGGCAGTGGCAGAGAGGGGCTATGTGTGAGAGCCGATAAGGTGTGCCGTGGGGCCCTCCGGTGGGCTGTGTGGTGGCATGTGACTTCCCTGAGTAGGTGTCTTTGTATGTCTGAAATCCAGCGAGTGTGTGGGACTGCCCGTGTCAGTTACATGTGTGCATGTGGAGACGGGGATGTTCTGGAGCCATGTTGCTGCTTTGTGAGTGCCGAGAGGCTCCACTGCCCTCTTGTGCGGTCTCGAGAGTGTGTGCCAGAATGCCCAAACACCGGGCCATGTGTCTCCGGATCTCGGGGGTGCTTCTCTGTTGCCGGGCATGTGAATCGGTGTCAGCCTGTGTCAGCGTGTGGGCCTGTGTTGAGTAAATGAGGCCAGAGAGCTGCTTAGCACAAGACCTCGCTCACATACCCTCCTGGAAAAGGGATCATGGAAGGACAGTGACCAGAAGGACGGGACAGGGGAGGAGAGGGCCCGGCCCCTTGGACTTTGGTCTCTGGTAGGCTCCCTCCCTCCCCGCTCTAGAATTCTCCCTCCCTCCCTCTGTCAGCCTGGATGGGAAACTCAGGCCAGGGCAGCACAGACCTGGTGCTGGGGCCCCCAGAGAGAAGCCGACCAGCCCCTGGCTCTCCAGGCCCGGCATGCAGGGGAAAGCCCACCAGGTGGTAGGAATGCCCTATGGACCATGTGGCCAAGAAATGAGGACAGGGAAGTGGCAGGAAGAAACGGAGCTAGAGTGAGAGAGGCCTGTGTCCTGTGTTCGCCTTAAAGGGAGAAGGGAATTGGGTGTCCCTCCAGGTCAACCATTCTGCACCAACCCCTACTGCTGTCCCTGATCCTGGTCCAGAAAGGACACACCCTCCAGGGTGATCTACTCACACAGAAAACTTCCATCCAGGGCACCTGGGTGGCTCAGTTGGTTAAGCGACTGCCTTCGGCTCAGGTCATGATCCTGGAGTCCCTGGATCGAGTCCCGCATCGGGCTCCCTGCTCGGCAGGGAGTCTGCTTCTCCCTCTGACCCTCCCCCCCTCATGTGCTCACTCTCTCTCATTCTCTCTCTCTCAAATAAATAAAATCTTTAAAAAAAAAAAAAAAGAAAAGAAAACTTCCATCCACATGGAATCAGATACGCAGAGTTGTCACCAACACCAGATCAGATCACACAGGGACATCCACAGTTGATCGGCGCCTGCCATGGGCGCTTGGGGAGGGGGTTGGGAAGAGGACTGGAATCTAAACTGGAAGAGCCCGTGTGGTGTCCAGAGAGAAGGGACCCAGGAGCGTCCCCGTCTGCTATAGCAGAATGGGACATTAAAGCTGTGCCCACTGGGCTCCTGGGGTGAAGGAGGGAGGGTACTCCAGACAGGTACCTTCTCCACCTACCATCTCATCTCATCCCAGCCCGGACGCAGACCTTGTTTGTCTTCATCTACCATGGCCAATACCCTCTCCCTTCCATGTTGCCTTTATCCTCCTGTACTGCCATTCTCCCTGGAAATGGTTACTTCTACCCTTCTACCATGCCAGTGCACACACCACGGGCACACCACACCACCCGCCGGGTGTAGGGAGGAAGAAACTACTCGAACTGGTTTGGAGTAGGTGTGCATCATGCTAGGGTGCTCCTCTGTTCCCATCGTGTTTGGCCACGTAGGAGCCTGAGGAGTAGGGGGACACACGGACAGAGAAACAAAGGCATTCGAGGAGGCTGAGGGGGAAGCTGGGAGAGATGCCCAGGAGAGAGAGTACTCAGGAAAAGGCCCCAGAGGTAGACAAAAGGCAGAGCAGGGCAGGCAGCGGGAGGGGGCAGGCCAGGAAGGCGGAGGGACCTCAAGAGGGGGTGGGGCATCGGGCTGTGAGCAGATGGAGGGGATTTGCTTTGCTGAGCTGAACTCTTCAGCCCGTGAGGTTTTGGAGAACTTGATGGGAGTGATGAGCAGTGACGTTGGCCGGCCATTCCTGTGTGTTCATCACTTTCCCTCCTCCCTTGAGTCTTGGGGATGGTGTCTGGTCCCAGCCCCCTTGTGGCCTTGTGGACCCTGGGACCTCTCTTCTGCCTCTGAGCTGCTGTAGCCAACTCATTCCTTCTCACAGTCCTCTTAAGATCACTGCAGAGGGAGAACGGGGCGAGAGGGACCGGCTGCGGCTCATTTGTGGTGACAGGAAGGTGACCTCTTTCTCTCTTGCAGGACCTGAAGGAGAAGAAAGAGAAGGTGGAGGAGAAGGCCAGCCGAAAAGAGCGAAAGAAAGAAGTGGTGGAGGTGCGGAGGGGTCAGGTGGAGGATACTCGGAGTTCCCCTCCACTTACCTGCCGGGGTGGGGGGGGGGGTGGGGGGGTGGGGGCTGGGTCCTGCCTCCGCTCTGGCCCCTCCCACCCTTAGGTCCCGACGCCCCTGCACCCCTGCCATTGGTGGTGGTGGAGGCACGCGACCAGCCTGATGCCCCTCCCTCGCCCCTCACCCCCTCACCCCCTCACCTCGGTCCCCACAGGAGGAAGAGAACGGAGCTGAGGAGGAAGAAGAAGAAACTGCTGAGGACGGAGAGGAGGAGGATGAAGGGGAAGAAGAAGGTGGGGAGGCGCAGGGGAGGCTGGGCTCAAAGGAACAGAGTCAGGGTGGGTTTGAAGACCTGAAGCAGGGCTGAGGGCGACCACAGGGGGTCTGTGCCAGAGCTTCCTGCCCTTCCCCAATGACCCGTTTCTGGCTCCTCAGATGAGGAAGAAGAAGAAGATGAGGATGAAGGGCCCGCGCTGAAGAGAGCTGCTGAAGAGGAGGTTTGGGCTGGGTTGTGGGGCCTGAGGGGCTGTCAGGGATGCAGCAGGGGCTGGGAGCCCTTTGGACTTGGACCTGGATCCCTGTGGTGCACGGGTGGGGGCTGGAGCAGGGCAGGGACAGGGGGAGGTCCCTCTCCCATTTTGCAGCTAACCCCAGCTCTCCTTCCACAGGATGAAGCGGATCCCAAGCGGCAGAAGACAGAAAATGGGGCGTCGGCATGAGCCCCCTGCCAATGGGCTGGGGGTGGGAGGCCCCTCCGGGCCTGGAGGTGGGGGTGAGAACAGACGAGTGCAGCCACTCTTCACCTGGCTCCTGGCTCTGGACCCTGCACCAGAGCTGCCACCCTCTTTGTCCCCAGCCTTTCTCATGTCCGCCTCTCCAGACACTGCCCCTTCTATCCTCACTCTGCCATTGTTCCACCTCTTGACCTGCTCCATCTGAGCTCCCCAGCTGGTCTCCAATCGCTCCTCTCCCTGACCCTGCTCTCTCCCTCCCTCCCCGACCCCTCCTCCGGTAGCCTCTCCTTCCTCACTCTGCATCCCAGCCTCCTGTCCTGTCCATCCCTACCCTGCCTGATCCCTGGGTCTCCCTCAGATCCCCTTCTCTCAGACAGCGCCAGGCCGGGGTGGGGCCAGGGTTGGGGCCGAGCCCCACAGCTGCCCCCCTCCCCTCTCCTCCCCTTTTTGTATAATTTAATAAAGAAACGGTCGCGCTTCTGTTTTTAACCTGTCTCCTGCTTTCCCGGGGCAGGGGGAGGGGGGTGGCAGATGTCACATTCCATCAGGACCCTTGCCTTCTATGAAAAAGCAGCTGTACCCTCCTACCACCTACCACTCAAGAAGACAAGATCAGCACTCCAGGGGTGGACATGGAGCTCGCAGCTTCTTTGAGAACTAACTTCTTTCCTGGTTTTGGATTCTTGGGGATGCTCCTCCCCAGCAGAACACACACACACTTCCCTGCTAGCCCACACCAGGTCTAGACACTGCTGAGCCCAGTGGAAAGCTACCAGCTCTTGTTGTGCTGAACCAGGCAAAGAAGTAGCCTCAGAAACAGGAAGTCCCGCCCTTGAAGTGGGAGAGGGCTGGGAGGCCTGGGTCTCAGCCTCCTGGGACCTGGAGAGAGAGTTGTCTGGCATCAAACGTGTCCACCTGGTAGTGAGGAAGTGAGCGCTTGGTCAGGCAGGGGAGAAGTCCGGGGCCTCTTGTGGGTCCCAGGTGTGGTGCAAGTTCTTGGCACCCATGCTCCACCTCTCTGGGCTGGGCTCCTCTGGCTGGGTGGGGTGGGGAGCAAGAGTTCCCTTCTCTCAGACTTCTTCCCTAGTTCTGTCTCAGTTTTTCTTGAGTTTGATCTCTGTTGCAGGATTTCTGCATTTCTCCATATCCCTTGCCCTGTTAGTTCAAAACCTCTGGATTGGGAGAAGCTGCTGAGTACACAGTGGTCTTGAACTGGATGGGTGTGTGTGTGTGTGTGTGTGTGTGTGTGTGTGTGTGTGACTCATTGACCCCACCATTCTTCGAGAGGACATCCAAAACTCACCCAGAATCTGGACTACAGACACACCTTTTGGCTTCATACTCCATAACTGACCTTGGTCAATTAACCTCTGAGTTGCCTCAGTTTCTTCATCTGTATAATGGGGGATATCAGATTTCATGAGTTACTATCTGTAAAGTATCCAATACAGTCCCTCCACCCCGTATCTTCACTAGTATATAGTGAAGGCTCAATATAATGTAGCTTTTCTTTTTCTGAGGACTTGGGGTGCCCCTCCCCAGACCTACCATCTTTTAGGTCTGCTTTATTCCCAGGAGCCATGGGATGGGTGGGGAGGCAGGCTCATGCTAAATGAAAGTCCTGGGAGGTTAAGGGAATGACGGAGGAGATGAGTACCAAGGGAAGGGCTTGCCAAGAAAATGTTGAGACTGGAGCAGCAGCTTAGAGGTGGGCAAGCAGGTAGTTCCAGGCAGAAATGGCTTGGAGAGAATGCAGAAGGTCCGCGGGAAGAGGAATAGTCAGAAGGGTGGGGGAGGGTTCGGCGGGGACACCCAGGACCGAGGAAATAAACAAGGGGAGCGCCACCACAGAGGTGAAGGGTAATGCTGCTGGGAATCAACCCCCTCAGACTTTCCACTGCGAAGCGAAACCGTGAGCCTTGGGGTGTGTTGGGGGGGGCAACGGGGAGGGGAAGTGGGGAAGGTGGAGGGAAGGCAGAAGGACAGGGTTGTGGGCCCTGGGAGCAGTAGAACTGCCTCCCAGCTCAAGACAGCCACCTTGCCTCCACTCTACTCTCTGCCACTGCCCTGCCCATTTGCTGGAACCCCCCGACTCCCCCCCCCCAAACTCCTGCTGCCTGATCTGGCCAGCTTGCCTCTGGATTCCAGCCCTCTAGTCATTGGTTCTTCCCTCTATCTCCAGGTCTCTGTCCTTGTCCCTCTTCTAGATTCCCTTCCTCCACCCCATATCTTTGCAGAACTCTCTTTTGTCCATCTGTCCCTCCTTTCTTTCTGACCTCTTCCCTTTGAGGGGCTCAGGGTGGCCCAGGCCTAAGGGAGATGTGGGAGGCTCAGTTCCTGGTTCTTCTGCTTCTGCAACTGCCGTGGGTGGCTCCAGGTAAGACGGGGCTGACCCTCTGGGAGGGCTGCCCTCCAGACCCATGGGTGGGGGAGGGGGTGGTCAGCAGGGATGTCTGGACCTCACAGATGCCAAGTTCCTTGGCTTGGGTGGATTCTTCTAATGCCTTGCTTGGGGCAGTCTTTCTGCCCCCAAAGCCTCTTGTCAGTCTTCCCGTTGGGTGGGGAAGGGACAGAAACCCAAGGTCTTCCTCAGCCCCGTTTCTCCTTCAGGTAACTGAGGCTCCTTCTCTACTCCTAAGTCTTTTAGCTCACGGCCCCTCCCCTTGGCCTCTTTTTTCCTCCCCAGTGGAGGCTCCAGGGTCTGGGACAGAGGTCCGGGTGGTGTGGGCCCAGGAGGGGGCTCCGGTCCAGCTCCCCTGCAGCCCCACAGCCCCTCTCCAGGATGTCAGCCTTCTGCGAACCGCAGGGGTCACTTGGCACCACATACCAGACAGGTATGCACCCCTAACTTGGGCAACAGGACCCCCACATCCAACAGCAGTGGCATCCAGACTCATAACCCCAGGCCCAAGCTAGCCCTCTGTCTCCTCCCCTGAGCTGTCAGTCCCTCTGAAGCCAGAGGCTCAGCTCCCCCGCTGCCTTTCCTGTCTTTCCTCCGAGGCCTGCTCCCCTCACACCTGCATCCCTTCTACACCTGCCTCTCCAGAGAGTGGGTGGCGCTGGCCCGACCCGAGGGGAGACGGGGATGAGGGCGGTTAGCGGGCCAGAGATCTTCCTTTTGGGTGCCTTTCCTCATCCTCAAAGTGGGGTTGGACCGCCTCTTGCCCCGGGCTTGTTACCCCTCGCATTTCTCAGTGCCGTCCCTCTCTCCCGCCCAGCGGTCCTCCGGCGCCCGCGCCCAGCCTGCGCCCCGCCGCGCCCTCCGCCCGGGGCCCGGGTCCGCGGCGCTACGTGGTGCTGATGCTGGCGGCCGGCGGCCTGCGCAGCGGGAGGCCCCCCCTGCAGCCCCGCGTGCAGCTGGACGAGCGCGGCCTCCAGCGCGGGGACTTCTCGCTGTGGCTGCGCCCGGCCCGACGCGCCGACGCCGGCGAGTACCGCGCGGCCGTGCACCTCCGGGACCGCTCCCTCGCCTGCCGCCTCCGTCTGCGCGTGGGCCAGGCCTCCAGTAGGTGGGGGCGGGCCGCTGGGAGCGGGGCTGGAGCCGGGGCGCCGCGGTCCCTGTCGCCCCGGGAGGCAGGAAGGGCCGGGGCAGGGGCTGTGCTTCCCGGGAGGCGCCCTGGGCCCCGCCCGAGAGCCCCCGGGAGGGGAGCGGGAGGGGGTGGGGAGCAGAGTGGAAGGGGCGCCCCCAGAGAAGCACGTGTGTGGGGAGAGGACCCTCTGGAGAGACTGTCTCACCCCTGGAGCTCCCCTCCGCCACGCACCTGGGAGTGCCAGGATGGAGGAGGGGAGGCACCCCTGGGTTGGGGGGAGAGTGCAAGGCTAGAGTGACTCCTTTCAGACATCTGTAGCTCAGGGGGTGGGCTGAGTGGGGATCCTCAGGCAAGGCGTGGAGAAAGGGAAGGGTCGACCATGTCAACCAAGTATACTGGAGGCCTGGGGGGCGGGGGGCGTGTGCAGGGGAGGGAGGCAGGAGATCCCGAAACATCCATTTTAAGCACCTCCAGGTACCAGGCACTGGACTGGTGGGGGTTGGGGAAGGGGGGTTTGCGGGCGGTGGTCGGAGGACGGTTGGGGAGGAGAAGACAAGTGTTGGCGGTGGGGCTAATCAAATCTTCTTTATCCGTGAGCAGTGACTGCCAGCCCCCCAGGGTCCCTCAGGATCTCCGACTGGGTCATTTTGAACTGCTCCTTCAGCCGCCCTGACCTGCCAGCCTCTGTGCACTGGTTCCGGGGCAGAGTCCCTGTTCACGAGTCCCCCCATCACCACATAGCTGGAAGCTTCCTCTTCCTGCCCCAAGTCAGCCCCTCAGACTCTGGGCCCTGGGGCTGCATTCTCACCTACAGAGATGGCTTCAATGTCTCCCTCACGTACAACCTCACCGTTCTGGGTAACTCCTCCAGTCTGCCTTCACCCTTGACCACAACCCCTCTCTGCCCCCCATCACCTCCCCCTGTCTTATGGGTCCCCAAACCAGGTCTCCGGCAGCTAGCGCCCACTGTGAATGCTCTGGGCCTCATGGCCCCACTCCCTTTTACCTCGCACTGCAACCTTTCAGCTGCCTTCCCCACTTCTGGCTTTTCCCTGGGCCATCCAGCCTCACTGGGCCACCTTTGGCCTCCTGGTGGCCCGGCCCACATGAGGGGCTCTGAACATCCTCAGTTCATCCACATTACTCTGCTCCCTTGCACTCTTCGGAGCTGGACCACCTCCTTTGCTCTTCTGCCTCCCGTCCCTGCCGCCCCAGTGCTCCAGCCTCTCTGTACCTCCCCCTCTCCACTTCAACTTTGGCTTCTCCTTCTTTCCCAGGTCTGGAGCCCTCAGTGCCTCTGATGGTGTATGCTGGAGCAGGTTCCAGGGTGGACCTACCTTGCCGCCTGCCCCCCGGTGTGGGGACCCAGTCTTCTCTCACTGCCAAGTGGACCCCTCCTGGGGGAGGCCCTGACCTTCTGGTGGCTGGAGACCATGGCAACTTTACCCTCCAACTGGAGGCTGTGAGCCAGGCCCAGGCTGGGGCCTACACTTGCCACATCCATCTGCAGGGAGAGCAGCTCAGCGCCATGGTCACTCTGGCAGTCATCACAGGTCAGCCCCAGGTGGGAAAGGATGAGCTCCCATCGCAGGGGAGCTGGGACAGGGAGGGCAGGCCGGCGGGCCAAGACTGGGCAGATCCGCCTCATGATACAAGGCCACCGTGTGCAAGTTGCAGAGGCTGCCCTGGTGGCCTCCTCTTTTCTCGCCCCCACATAAAGAACTGAAACTGAAAATCTCCCCTGAGTCACTAGGTGAACATTCCACTCTCCTCTAAGGGACTCCCCTGCTCTGAATTGGGAGGAGGGTCTGAGAAGTTAGAAGGAGAGGTGGCAAAAGTTTGAATGGTTCAAAAGAGGTGGACTCTATTTCTAGAATCCTCATCTACTTGGGGACCAGTGCTTGGCTTAACGTTGCAGGAAGTGGCTTGGATTTGGGAGGAGTTAATAAATCAGTCCTTTGGTCAGCAAATATTTACTGAGCAAGGACTGTTTTTTTGGTTTTTTTTTTTTAAGAGAGTATAAAACAAACACAGAAAAAACAACAACAACAACAAAAAGCCAAAACTCAGAAAGCGTGTGTTGATGGATTGGTAACTAGGAGCCACAACAGCTCAGCTATGTCTGTAGTATTCACCTGGGGTCACTAAACAGTAGCACCTCGTAGTAGGTGCTTAATAATGTACATTGGTTGAGTGAATCAGTGAGTACACTGACAGGTCATACATCTTCCAAGGGCCAATGCTGACTTTCCACCTGCTCCAGGATAGCTCTCCCTCGATGTCATACCCACACCCCAGCCTCACCCCGAACCCCATCCTTTCCTCACACCACGTGTCCTCTTGCTGACTTAGCCTTTCTGTCTGTAACTCCACCCGTATCCCACTCCCCTGAAACTTGGCCTCCTGTTTCCTCCACATCCAGTCAGCCCACAAAGCCTCCCAACTTTGTCCGTCCTAGGTCTTCTTGAGGGTCCGCTGTTTCCGGTTAGTTGTCCAGGCTCTCTGCACGACAGCTCACTGGGAGAGATTGTTGCCCCTGTAGAGAAGGAATTTCTCAAATCACAGGCCTGGGAAGTGCCAGCCTCGGGGTCTAAGGTCGGGTGTCTGTGTTGCCAAATCCTCAGGTGGCTCCACCACTCTGCTCAGCTCAAGATCCTTCACCACTGGTGTCCTCCTACCGGCCCTCTCTCTCACCGTACAGCTTTGAGATGCTCTGTCTGTAGACGGATGGGTCAGTTCACTACTCTCTGAACATTCAGAAAAGGGGGCAGAGTTCATTCAGGGGCCACCTCAAGGCAGGGGGCACTGATGTGAGCCAAGTCATGGAAACAAAAAAAGTGCAAGGTGTATTGGGAGGGGGGCAGCGCACCTGACTGATCTTGGGGTTTCTGAGCATTTGAGTGGGAAGTCGTGTAAAAGAATCCAAGATGGTATTTGTTACGTGATCCTTCCGGGCCAGTTTGAGTTTGAACAGTCCCGGAGGGCAGTAGAGAGCTTGGAGGCTGTTAAGCTGCAGAGGGATCTGCCGGGAGCTTTGTCTTGATAAGATTGATTTGGCCCTGACCCCGATCTCCTCCCCTCAACCTCACCCAATCAGAGCCCAGGTGAGAGCCTGAGTGCCGGGCGATTGAGACGGGGGAGTTGAATCTATGGTTTCAAGTAAGGGGGTCGGGCCCCCAAAGATCTCTTCCCTCTGATTTTCTCAGTGACTCCCAAATCCTCTGGGTTACCTGGCAAGCTGAGAAAACTGCTTTGTGAGGTGACCCCGGCGTCGGGACGAGAGCATTTTGTGTGGAGCCCCCTGGATAAGCAGTCTTGGAGAGGTTCCCCGGGACCCCGGCTGGAGATGCAGGAGGCCAGACTCCTCTCTCAGCCCTGGCAGTGCCATGTGTACCAGGGAGAGAGGCTTCTCGGGACAGCAGTGTACCTCACTGAGCCGGCTGGCCCAGGTCTGAGACCCCACACATTCCGGACCAGTTGTCTTGACCCCACTTTCCAGACCGCTCCCCACCCGCATTCCAGATCTTTTCTTTCTAACCTCCGACTCTTGTCCAGGCCCCAACCCACTGCTGTCATTCATTAGCTAATGATCCTGGATAAGTCCCTCAACTCTGGGCCTCATTGTCTGCGGCATGTACGAGGGTGTGGCAAAATACCCTTCCAGCTATGACCCAGTATCTAATGCTATACTTCTTCTGTAGGTGCCCAGAGCTCTGGGAGGGCCCCAGGTGCCCTGAAAACAGGCCATCTCCCTCTCTTTTCCATCCTTGGTATCCTCTTTCTGCTCCTTTTGATGACTGGAGCCTTTGGTTTTCACCTTTGGAGAAGACAGGTGAGCCGGGGACACCCCTCAGCCCCCACCGGCCACTGGCTTCCCCTCTTTTCAGTTTTCTTTTCTTTTTTTTAAGATTTTATTTATTTGACAGAGAGAGAGGAAACACAAGCAGGGGGAGTGGGAGAGGGAAAAGCAGGCTTCCTGCTGAGCAGGGAGCCCGATGCGGGTCTCGATCCCAGGACCCTGGGATCATGACCTGAGCTGAAGGCAGACGCTTAACAACTGAACCACCCAGGCGCCCCTCTTTTCAGTTTTCTGAGTGCTGTCTGGCACCCCTTCCTCAGGGAAGATGACCAAGGCAGACTCCTCATCCTGCCTTGAGAGCCCCCCTCTTCATAAGCCTCTCCAGGGACCTCTTGTGCTTGAAGGACCCAAGGGAGGCTTGAAGGGGCTGAGAAAAGGCCTGGGACCAGAAGGGGAGGGCAGGGGCCTGGAAAAGAATAGACTCATTCAGTATCCTCCTTATTGTCTTTCCCTTCATCCTTCTCCGCACCCACCCTCCATGTCTTCCAACAGTGGCGTCCAAGAAGATTCTCTGCCTTGGAGCATGGGACTCACCCACCTCAGGCTCAGAGCAAGATAGCGGAGCCGGAGCCGGAGCCGGAGCCGGAACCGGAGCCGGAGCCGGAGAAGCTCTGACCTGGAGCTCAGGCAGCCCGCAGATCTCCACAACTCAGTCCAAATAAACTCCCTGTCAGCAGCAAGCCTGAGTCTGGCTCTTTCTGTCCAGGAAAGGTTCCTGTGTCTGTCCAGGAAAGGTTCCTGTGTCTGCCCAGCCTCTGGGGGCTCCCTTCTCCCACCTCAGCCTTCCGACCTACTTTCCCCAGCCAATCTCTCTTATCTTCCTCTTTTCTGTTCCTGGCCTCTCCGTGATTCTTTCTGCCTTGGTCTTTCTCTTGCTGTCTCTCGCTCTCTCTCTCCCAGGTAGTCGTTTTTCTGAAGCTCCAAAAGCCCTCACCCCTTACCTCTACAGCTCTCTTCTGCGTCCTTTGCTCATGTTATGCTGGCTGCCCTGGTTTCCTTTGTATTTTTGTTCCCCTGGCCCACCCCACCCCACACTTGGCTCCATTTCACATTGTCCTTGGCCCTTTTGCTGCAGTGCGCGCGCGCAGACACACACACATACACACACACACACACACAGAGGAGCCCTGTCATGTCACGTCCTCCAGGGGATCAGGTCTTGTGACCTTTCTGGGCAGCTGGCTGAGGTTCCTGCTTGCCTTCTCCCCACCCCCACGTTCCCTGGCTCTGGGCAACCTGTGTGGTCCCAGGCACGAGAACACACTGCCACCCAGTGGCCACTGTTTGTCATGCCATGGGAGGTCACTGGGCAGGCGGGGGCAGGCTGGAGGAGACCAACAGCGCAGTGGTCCAGGCGGGCCCAGATCCCTGCGAGCGGGCACCACCTCTGCGGTGTTCACTTTGTGCGCTCCGCGTCTGAGTGTGCACCAAGCAGCGGTCACGTCCCCTGGGCACTCTCCAGGAGAGGGACCGAACCATGCCCGCCTCAGGACACAGAGCCCCGGCCCTGGCAAGGTTATGACCCAAGTCTGACAAAGGGGAGCGCTGCGAACAAAGGGCCCCGTGGTGAGAAAAATGGCCAGCAAGACAGCTGGTTGTGGCACAGCTGTGGGAGTCCAGAGACCTGGCTTCGGATCCTATCTCTGCTGATGGGACCAGAGCTGACCTCCTCAGCCTCGGTTTCTTCCTATTAAGTGGAATAATGATAATGACCCATGAAAAGGGGTTGCTGTATCAAATGGTCAAAGGGCTTTGAAAACTGAGGTGCCCCCGAGTATATGATGTGCTTGTCGGGTTCCCCACTTGTGAAGGAGGTAGCCGGCCCGTTCTGGTCACGCCAGGAAGGGTACCCAAGTCCCACAAGCATACCTGCCTCCCTCGTTGTCTGTCTTTGTCTTGGAAAGAACATTCCCCTGAGGCATGCTGACTGTCCTTCAGCAGAGCACACACACAGCTTTGGCCCCCAGCACCACCACCCCCACCCCCCGGGGAAACTAGACCTCCATCTGCGATAGGCGCAGGGCTCTGGACTCAGCTGCACACAGCTCTGCCAGGGAATGTTAACCCTGGACAGGAGGAAACAAAGATTGGAAGGGAGTGGGAGTGAGCCTGCAGGAGCAGGAGATGCATGGTGGCAGACACCCTACTTCGTATCCCACCGAGCCTGGGTGCCACGTGCACAGTGACACAAACCAGGAGGCTGAAGACATATCCCTGTGGAGACACAATGGCGCGAGGCTTGGGGACAGAGGGGTACCTTTGTTCTGGGCAGAGCCTCAGAGGGCGAGGGGCACCCTCTGAAGCCTGAGTAATGAACCATTTAAAGCAATCTGAGTTTCTGAGCCTTAGGATGGTGGTAACCCTTGCCTTGTCACAGGTGGAGAAACAGTGACAAGGAAAGAGGCGCTGACACTCACCAGAGATCATCACGCTGTAAGGTGAAGTCCTGAAGTTCCTTCAAGAAGCCTCGAAAGCATCATCCCCACTGTTTACTGTGGGCTGGGGACAGCTGCTGAGGAGACCCCTCAGGTCTGCCCTATGACCCTGCTCTCCATAGCTGTAGTGGAAGCCCCCATGTTTTATTTTATTTTATTTTATTTTATTTTATTTTATTTTTATTTAATTTTATTTTATTTTTTTGCCTTATGTTTTAATGGGGCAGGGGTTTCCTGGAAAGTTCTGTGGGTGGCAATTTTCCTTTCTACTGGGTAACAACCTATGCCCTTTGGGCTTATGAGAGTAGTCATCAAGGATTCACCGTCGTCTATGTGGGGACTTCCCCGTGCTCCTGAATGAAGGGGACAGGGAGGGGACAGAGGCAGAATGAAAGGCCACCTCGTTCCTCTACCCACTAAGAAAGAGAAGAGCAAAGGGTAGAAGGAAGAGGGGGCATGAGGCTTTTGCATACAGGGCTCCTTCTTTCATTCTTACTCCTTCCTCTGTGGGATCTCTCCTAGGGGTGACACATTCCTGCTCCTCCCCCTTCCCCCCCAAAGCCCCATTCCCCATCTGGCAGGATAACCTCCGACCCTTTTACTGTCCTCTTAAGGCCCCCCAAAGAGCTAGGTGAATTTATCTTGCATCTCTAAGTTCATTGGCAAACCAGTGTTCCAGGTTGGGGTTCTGGAGGGGAAGGGACCCGAAGGAGGTGGGGAGCTCAGGAAACTTCAGTGGGGGCTGGGGTGGTGGATCATCTTAAACCCTTGTTAAAAAGAAAGGAAGTGGGGTGCCTGGGTGGCTCAATAGGTTAAGCTCAGGTCATGATCCCAGTTCCCTGCTCAGCCGGGAGCCTGCTTCTCCTTTCTCTGCTGTTCCCCCTGCTTGTGCTCTCTGGCTCTCTGTCAAATAAATAAGTAAAATAAAAATAAAAATAAAAAGGAAGGAAGCAAAAAAAAAAAAAGATGCTCTATTAGTTACCTATTGCCACATAACAAGCCACCCCAGAAGTTAGTAATTTAAAACAATAAACATATGATCTCACACCGTCAGGAAGCTAAGAGCAGCTTAGCTGAGTGGTTCTGGTGCAGGGTCTCTTGTGAGGCTGCTAAGATGTGGGCCAGGGCTGTGGTCATCTAAAGGCTTGGCCAGGGTGGAGGATCTGCTTCCAAAAAGGCTCCCTCAGGTGGCTGCTGGTCAGAGGCTGTATTTCCCCCGTGAGTGGGCCTCTTCATAACGCTGCTCGCTGCAGAGCAACTGGCTTCCTCTGGGGGAGAGAGTGGCCAAGAAAAAAGCTACCATGTCTTTATAACCTCATCTAGAAAGGGATACACCATCACTTCTGCCCTAGTCTATTGGTCACACAGACCAACGCTGGTACAACATGGGAGAGGACAACATAAAGGGTGAATTGGAAGTAGCAGGAAGCACTGGGGGCCATCTTGCTTATGACAGCTTGGCTATCGTGGGGGAACAGTGCCTGAGAGAGAGAGAGAGGTCAAATGAGGAGAAGGAGCGTCTCTGAGTTCCTCCATCCCTAGCCTTGCAGTGGGCCTGACAGCCTCCTCTACTGTCTACTGTCCAGAGGTTCTGGAAGCCAAATGAGGTCCAGGGTCTTGCCAAGTCAAGTGTGTCAGGCAAGAGGCCATACTGTGCTCATTCAGACCCGTGGTCACATTTGCCAGTGTGCCCCCCACTTTGACTTGGTCTTCTCATGTCCCCGGGCCAGGGCAGACACAGAAATTTCCCTGCCCCACCATCCCCACCAGGCAAAAGTGTTAGGGTTCAGGCCTGAGTCCCTGCTGTTGCCGCCCACCCCCCTCCAAAGGAGACGAACAAAGAGCTTAGGTGTCCCTGCTCAGGCCCCACCCCCAGGTGGAGTTAGCCCTTTGAAGGGAATGGCGTTGGGCTGAGGATGGCTTCTAGCTGCTGTGGCTGACAGTTTCTCCAAGGGCTGCAGGTGCAAGCCGGCTGAGCCCAGGCCGAGCTCTGAAATTTGTCTGCTCCAACCTCCCACGGGAGGTGGGAAACCCAGGAGCCTCCCTCCGAGTTGCCGAACATGGTCATAGAGCTAGGGACAAGAGGGCTGGGGTGGAGGTGGGTCAGGCCTCCAAGACTCTTGTTTCCCAAACAACAGCCTCGATCACCCCTCCCCCCCCCCCATCTCCAAGCCCTGCCCCCAGCCCCCTTTGCAGAGGGTGTCGGTGCAGCTGCAGAAGGTTCTGGTAAGGAGGCCACCACAAGACTGCACCTGGGGCTTCCAACTCCTTACTCCACAGGCTGCTCTACCCATTCTCCACCGGCCTGGTCCGTGACACTCCATCAGCAGGTCACCAAGTGGGTTTCGCTCTTCTCCCCATCTTTCTCCCACCTTGGGCTCCTTCCCCTCCTCCAGCCTGGAGACAGAATACACACAGCAAAAGTAGCTCTCTACCAGGAAGCAGGAGACTTCTGAAAATCCCCATGTTCCATGCTTACAGGCCTGTGATGGAGCAAACAGTTTCACTTCAGTTTCTTCTTCTGCAGAAGGGGGAACAGTAATACCCACCAAAATGTCTGACACGTGCAAATGTATGTGAAAGTGCTTGGAAAATGGAAAATCACTCAGTCGATGTGAGGGATCATGGTGGCGTGAAGCCTCAGGAGGCCCCAGACGTGCTTGTCACCCTCCTACCCCTTCATCACTGTGGGAGAAGACTTCTCTCAGCTGTCAGCCTGGCCTTCCTTTTTGTTTGTTTGTTTTTAAGCAATCTCTACACCCAGTGTAGGACTCAAACTCATGACCCTGGGATCAAACTCAATCCCAGGACCAAGAGTCTTGGAGGCCTTCCAACTGAGCCAGTGAGGAGCCCCCATCTTGGTCTTTCTTAATGCAGAGGAGAGGCGGTGGGGGTAGGGGGGCCATCCAGGGCTGGGGCCCCAGCAGCTAAGTTGGAATCCCAGTTCCACCAATATAGTTTACCAGCTCTGTGACTATTAGCAATTTTCTTAAACTCTCCGAGCCTTAGTTTCCTCATCTGTGTGATCTGGAGAAAAGCAGTTATGCCCTCTCATTGTCATGAGGATTACATAAAACATACAACCATATAAAGCACATAGCAGTCCTAACCGCTCAGCAGAAACTTCCTCTCTCCTCCTGTTATCTTTTCCTGCTTTGGAAACCCCAGAGGGAGAGCCAGGTTCTTGGGGCCTGTTAACTCCTGAGAATCCAACTTCATGGGTGCTCAAGGTCACAGACACAAGGGCTGGACAGCATCACACAATCCATCTGGTCATCGGTTGCAAATTGGTGGCCCTGTGCTAGATCCAGCCCTTCGGAATGCTTGGTTTGACTCACTCAAGGTTAGAACAACAACAGAAAATTAGTTGCCAATATTAAAATTAGGGGATATCATATAAATGTTTGGTTTTCCAGCTTCCCTTGAAAGTTTGGCAGAACAGGCAGGCAAGTCTGAGTTTGCATCCTGGTGCAACCTCTCCTGTCAACGCAGCTGGAGCTGTGCGGTCAGTGGCTGCCCTCATTACAAGACGCCCATACCCTCCAGGTGACCCACCTCAGTCCCCACCCCTCCCTACGTTTACAGCCAGCCTGCTTTCCCACTCATGTTACCTAGCAGGCTCCTGTAGTCATTTGGTTTTGTGATCCTTGGCTTTCCATTCATTCATTCATTCAAAAAGTATTCAACAGGAATTTAAATAAAATAAAATAAAATAGGGATGCTTGGGTGGCTCAGCCGTTAAGCGTCTGCTTTCGGCTCAGGTCATGATCTCAGGGTCTTGGGATCGAGCCCCATGTTGGGCTCCCTGCTCAGCGGGCCTGGGGGAGGAAGATGAGCAGTAAGTGTTTAAAGGGTACAGAGCTTCAGTTGGGGAAGATGAAGAAATTCTGGAGATGGATGGTGGTGATGGCTGCCTAATAATATGAATGTACTTAATACCACAGAACTCTAGGCTTCAAAATGGTTAAAATGGTAAATGTTATGGTATGCATATTTACCATAACAAATTTAATACCGATAAACATCAATACAATCAATACAATTCTATTTCTTTTTAAGAGAGAGAGTGCACCCGCATGCCCGAGGGGGGGTTGGGAGTGAGGATGGAGGGAGAGAATCTTAAGCAGGCTCCACACTCAGCATGGAGCCCAACGTGGGGCTCAATCCCAGGACCCTGAGATCATGACCTGAGCCAAAATCATGAGTTAGACGTTTAACCGACTCACCCACCCAGGCGCCTGTCAATATTTTTAATAAAGGATTCAGTACGTAATAAGGGTCTACCAGGCCCAAGGCACTCTGCTGGTTGCTAAGTAAGACAGATGTGGTCACCACTTGAGCCTGTCAGAAAGACACTAAACAATAATTTCATAACTATAACACGTGCTTGCAAGGGAGAAGAAGCATGGGGTACTGGGAGATCTTACCTTATTAAGGAAAGCTTGTTTCAACTGAGTAGCTTGAGAGGAGGGGTCACATGCAGAGAGGATAGCGAAGCAACAAGATCCAGACACACAAATTCTGCTGCGAAGTGCGGGGTGGGTCGGGGGGTGCCCCCTCACCTACCTTACCTCTGAAGCACCTGCCTCCAGACTTCTTTTAGGTAAGAAATCACCTTCAGTCTCAGTTAAGCCTCTATTATGTTGAATTTTCTTTCACTTGCAGCAGAACCCAATGCTCCCTGATACACAGATACAGAACCCAATGCTACCCAGGGAAGCCTTTCTTGATCTCCCAGTTGAAATAAGGTTCCCTATAATAAGATCCCCAGCACTCTGGGCATCTCTTTTGTAGCATGTGTCCAATTGTGATGACATTATTAATTGTTTAGTTTCTATGAAACAGGCTGGAGTGGTGACCACATCTAGCTTACTTATTACATCCCCAGCACACACAGAGTGCTTTGGGCCTGGAAAACACTTGAAGAAGGGTGCCTGGCTGGCTCAGTCGGTAAGACCTGCAACTCTTGATCTCGGGGTTGTGGGTTTGAGCCCCACACTGGGTGTAGAGATTACTTAAAAATAAAATCTTAGGGGCGCCTGGGTGGCTCAGTTGGTTAAGCGTCTGCCTTTGGCTCAGGTCATGATCACAGGGTCCTGGGATTGAGCCCCACGTCAGGCTCTCTGTTCGGCGAGAGCCTGCTTTTCTCTCTCCCTGCTGCTCCCCCTGCCTGTACTCTCTCTGTCAAACAAATAAATAAAATCTTAAAAAAAAAAAACAAAACAACAACCCAGCTTGTTGAATATATGAATGAACGGGCAGAACTGGATTAGTTCAGAGGTTAGAAACTTAAATACCTATTAGGACCGGTGAGGTAATGTAAATGAGAAAAGCAGGCAGGCTATAAACAAGTCTGAGGCAGGGGCTGAAGCCTGAGGAGGACACACACCCTCCCTGTAAGGACAGCCCTTAGAGGTTGCACCGAATACTTGCACTTACATCCATTAACTGAAATTGAGTCATTTAGCCACATCCAGATGCAAGGGAGGCTGGGATTCAGTATACATTAAATCTGGGCAGCCATGAGCTCAGCTAAAAAAGGGACGGTTCTGTTAGTAAGGAAGAAAGAGACAACATTTTGGGGACAATGAAAAGTCTGCGCAGAGAAATAGCGAAGATCTGAAGAAGGAACAAAACTTTCCTCGATTAGTGGTCCTCAAAGTGTGGCCCGTGAGGGGGAGGGGTCCCTGAGACTCTTTCAGGGAGATTTTGAGGTCAAGCTACTTCCATAAAAATAATAAGACACTATTGGCTTTTGTCACCATGTTGACATTGCAATGATGTTGCAAAAGCAATCTGGGTTAGACTGCTGCCTTAGCACAAATCAAGGCAGCGGAGCCAAACGGGGCTGTAGTCATTGTGCTCTTCACCGCCAGGCACTTGCAGTGAAAAAAGAATAAAAATATTAATGCCACTTTCACTTAAGAATGCCTTTGATGAAGCAGTAAATATTAATGTTATTAAATCTCAAACGTTGAGTACACTGTGTTATAAAATGAGAAGTAGCATGACTCCTTTCTGCTGCAAATGAATCACAAGGTTGTCTCAAGTCGAAACGCCTGCATCAATTGTTGGAGTTGCAAGCTCAACTAGCCACTCTTTTTATGGTAGGGGAAGGGCATGGTCACATGGGCACATTTAAATGAGCACTCAGGCTGTTGGTGGAGGATGGCCTAGAGGACGAAAGAATGGGGATGCCAGGAGACAGTGAGGAGGCAGGGCTTTGGTCCGGGCACAGGATGGGGATGGCACCTGGGGTTAGAATGGATGGACCAGTGGTGGTGGGGCAGAGTGGCTTGGATAGACTTCTGAGAGAGTTCAAAGGTAACATCCACAGGAAATGGCAAATAAACACATGGGAGGGGTTGCGTGAAGGAGTCAGAGAGTATTCCCAGTTTATTTGGCCTGAGCAGCTGGGAGGTGGCAAAGCCCTCGCTGAGTGGGGGACTTGCAGGAGAAGTAGGTCTGGAGGGTAGTGGCAAGCAGGTGATAAGTGTACTGTGGGACATATTGGGTTTGCTATGTGTGGTGAGCGTCCAAGTGGAGATGTCCAATGGGCAGGAGGATCTACACATCTGGAGCTCGAGAGAGACCTGGGCTAGAGAAATACTTGAGGGTCTGGCCAGAGTTGAAGGGCCAGAGGAAAAGGGTCTGGTCAATTGTCACTCTGGGGGTCACTCTGCAGGCCTCAGCCCAGGCCCTCTCTGCCACACTGGGCCATCCATAGTGCTTCTGGTCCCTCCCCACTGAACAAATGCCCTCAGGACCCTGGCCAGGGGCTGTTTGGGGCTTATCAAATGCCCTCATGTGCCCCCCCCCCACTTCTCCTTTCCTTGAAGCCCAAACCAGATTGTAGTATCATCAAGGCCGTCTTTTTTCTTGTTACACAACAAGAAGTTCAGTGACACTCTGTGCTCCAGCCTAGTTCTGCTCAACTTTTTCCCTTGACTTTGGCATTTTCACTTTGACATCTTTCCCTGAGAGGCAGGGGGTGGGGACCCCAGTCCCAGATGGTGACGTTGGGGGTTGGCCCAGGCCTGGGGTGTGGAGGAGCCTCACCACTGGGCTTCCTGTCTCTTCGTTTACATACATCTCTACAGAAGTAACAAGCTCTCCCCAGTGGGCTCCTGGTTGCAGAGCTCCCCGCCCTCACGTAGACACACCTGTGTGAGAAGCAGAGGGGAGGAAAGACACAAGCCTGGAGGTAAGATGGATAGACTAGCTTCATTCTTTTCCACGGGTCTGGGAAGGGGAGGAGAATGTGGCTGCAGATGCGTTGGAATGTTCTGGACTCCCAGTTCTCTGCCCACAACTCTGGCCACCTTCTCTTGTGTTTCGCACTAAATGAAATGTGAGATTCAAGAGGCCGGAGACTATGGCAAATTTCTCTCCACATCCCCCTGTGCTCAGCTCAGTGCCCGGAGCAGAAGGTACTCCTTAGAGGGGCGTTGAGCTAGATTGCAAGATCAGAGAAGGCACGGAGACTGGAGGCCACCCCGGGATGAGAAAGGCAGTGGGAGACAACTAGTCAAGGGCCCGTGGAGGAGAAGATAGGAAGAGGGGAAAGAGGGGAAAAAAGGTAGAAGAAAGGGTGGGAAACGGTTAGAAAGAATAAATATATATTAAGGAGGAAGGATACCCTTAAAAAAAAATGAAAAGAGGAAACAAAAGAAAAAGCAAGAAAATGAGAAGGACAAGTGAAATCTAGTCTAGAAGCAATGCTCCCCAAGTCAATTTTCCCAATGACTCAATTGCCAGAAATTCACCAGAAACCATATTTGTCTGCAGCATTTCATAAGCCTTATGACAGACGTAAGTTCTTTTACCTATCTTTTCTGTTTATATTTATTTCTACATTTTGATCTACTTTTGGGCATTTTTAGGATTTTTGAACAATATGTTTAAGGGCCCTTCCATTTTAATGAGCTTTAAAATGATTAACGAAATTCTCTGAAAGGGTTGAAACTGAACTCTTAGGTATGCAATGCTATAAACATGATAGATACATATTCTTAGGTAAATACGTCATTAGAAAAACAGGTTCAAAGAAAGTTTTAGCTGTCTCAGCTGCTCTAGAAAAGGAGGCTACGTGGTTTCAAAAAGGATTTGCAGGTCCCTCCTGGGCTTGGTGTGGTGTTGGGGGGATGCGGGAGGTGTTACCCCTCAAGATGGAATGCCCTGTACAATCCTGCCTCTTGCCTCCATGCTCTTTGTCTTTTCCCCTCTCCTAAGACCTCCATGGCCTTGTAGCATTGTCCCCCAGGTGTCCTAAAGCCTTCCCTTCCAGACATATTTTGGGAGAGGGACCTTTTCGGTACCGTCAGATTCGTCAAAATAGAAAGGCCCCACTATCGCTAATTCAAACATTTTGCTCTGGGTGGGATAGCTCTTCCTGAAATTTCCATTTTCATGGGGCAAATTTTTAGGGGTGCAAGGCTGACAGTAGAACCTGATGCGGGAGATCATTCCGTTTCATATTTTGACAAATAATTTCTTGTGCTGTGTTAGATTCTGTGGGCTCATACAAAATGGCCGCCCTCTTAGCCTCGGATGAAGGAGTTCCCAGAGGACAGGGTCAGAGAGAACTCCCGACATGATTTCCCTCTTTCAGTTGGGGGACACTTGTATAGAAGAGGTCTACCTCGAAATAAAAACTCCCCCTCACCAACTGGTTCTAGGCAGAAGCCCTGTAGAGTCTTAGGCCCTGATCTGGGCCATAATGGTGAGGTGGCCACAAGGGAGTTCAGTAAACCAAGGGCCTTGCTCATTTTAGACACTCAATAAATGTTGAATGAAATAACTTTGATGGGGCGCCTGGGTGGCTCGGTCGTTAAGCGTCTGCCTTCGGCTCAGGTCGTGATCCCAGGGTCCTGGGATCGAGCCCCGCATCGGGCTCCCTGCTCAGCGGGGATCCTGCTTCTCCCTCTCCCACTCCCCCTGCTTGTGTTCCCTCTCTCGCTGTGTCTCTCTCTGTCAAATAAATAAATAAAATCTTTAAAAAAAAAAAAATAAAAAAAATAACTTTGATGAGGGTGGGTGATGGGAAGGGACAGATAGGGGCCTGGGTTTTTAGGGCTCTAAAGTTGAGCTCTGTTCCACACCTTTTGGGAGATAGAGGGAAGGGAGGAAGGAGGGCACGGCACCCCCCACGTGGGCGTCTGAGGCAAAGGAGAGGATGGTGGAGGTTGCAGCTACCGAACCACAAGGGTCCCTTAGAGGGTCATGGTCTCTAGGAAGTTTACATGAAACCAGTGAGCAGTAGAGAGAGTGTATGCGGTGGGGGGCACATCCCATGGCGGGGCTTGAGGGGCTGCCTGGGGGCTCTGGGGAGAAGATGAAAGTGTCTGTGGGACCACAGACTGTTGCTGCGGTGGGGCTGTGCCCTCTTCCTCTCCCCAGTCTCGCCCCTCATCCCATCTGGGGGGCCAGGGCAAGGGCAACAGGAACCTCAAGAGCTCCGAGAGTTTGTGAGTTTGTGTTGCCATTTTGGTCTCATGGTTCTCTTGGTCTCTTTTGATCTCTCTTTTGGTCTACTGCTCTGGGCATGGGTGTTGCCTTTCAGAATGTCTTCATCTCTTTCCCTCTGACTCTGCCCGGTTTGTACTACCCTGGGCTTGGCATGGGATCCGGGATTGTGTGAAGTGTAGCTAGCTGTGGCTTTAATGAGCTGCTCCGGGTCTCTCCTTCCCATCCTCCCTCACCCTCCCTTGAGGCCTCTGTGTGTTTCCTGGAATCTGTCCTTTTCCCTTGGTCCACCCTGCAGACATCTCCCTTGCACCCACCTTCGGCTCCAAGCTGTGCTCTGCAGGCTCCCTTCACATCAAAGCTGGTTGAAAGCCTGCATTCCTGCCAGAGCCCTGGATGCCTGTTCACTGGCAAGAAGGGGCTAGAGCTTAGTGGCAGCTGGAGGTGGAGATGAAAAAGGAGGAGAGGCAAGGGGCACTCTGGGCAAGACCAACAGAGCCAGAATTGGTTCCTGGCGTCTGAGGCCAAGAGGAAGAGAGGTTCAGGTGTGGGGAGTCGAGTATGGGAGCCATCAGTGTGGGGAGGCACAGACACAAATACACAGATGTGAGCGAGAAACAAGGAAAGAGAAAGGCAGAAAGAGAGGGAGAGAGAGAGACGGGGGGGCCAAGGCCTGGGGGACCAGCAAGCCCTCCCAGCCTCTCTCAAGGGGCTATGGTGTACAGGATGTCACTGTACCGGGGCAGAGCGCCTCTGGGGAGGATGAGGATGTGGGAATCAAAAGCCTGCTCTCTGGGGCGGCAGCGGAAGCCCAAGTCACCAAAGCAAGCAGCAACTGGAAACCCATAGCCTCCTCCACCGAGCTGAGCCCTGGGTGAGTTGGGGCAGTACAGGGAGCTGGAGGTGGGGAAGAAGCCCTCTGCACAGACCTCAGGATCATGGCGTGAGGAAGAAGGAATGACTACCATTCGGGGAAGGGTCAAGAATGTCCCTAGCCTTCCCTAGGCATCTACACTGAATTTGGACCCCAGGGAAGGGATATTCCAAATGGAGGCTCCTTTATTTTCCGCTCACCAAGGACATATTGAGTCTGGGACGGGAGGACAGTGGGAACCACTCTCAGATATAAGAGCGGCCATACCCCACTCTCTCCCCTCAGCCTTCCTCTCAGCCCCTCCATGCCCCATGCTAACTTGTAAACAACTACACCTGTGACCAGCCTCTGTCCTCCATTTCTGGAAACCTTCTTGATCTCTTCACTTCCTATTTCCCCGGTTAAAAAAAATTCTATCAGGGACATCTGGCTGGCTCAGTCAGAAGATCATGCAACTCTTGATCTCAGGGTCATGAGTCTGAGCTCCACGTTGGGTCTGTAGAGATTACTTAAAAAATAAATAAACTTAAAAAAAAAATTCTGTCAAGCCCCTATCTTGTGTTAGGCCCGGGGACATTCCTCTTTCAGGCAGATGGAGTGACTGGAGATGGCATGTATATCATATGTAATATATATGATGTATATATCTTCCCCCAAACCTCATTAGGAGGCCCATGTCCCCAGCACATCTGAGGACTACATCCCTATCATGGGCCAGCGCCCAACAGGAAACAGAATCTGCCTTAGATGGTTCAAGAGACTGCAGAAAGGGGGTTATTCCCAGCGGCGTGAAGAGGGAACCAGCCAGCGCTGGAGGGAGTATAGCTGTTGCTGGAAAGTGTGCCCGAGTAGGAAGAGAGTTAGGAAAAATACCCCAGCCTCCTTCCCTGACCCTCCCATCTTGTGGGTGCTTCCACTGGCCAACCCCAACTAGTAGCGGGGCGGGGCGGGGGGTGGCAAGGGAGCTGGGTGGTACGGTCTGCAGAAGTCAGCCTCCTTGTAGAGAGCAGGGCAAGGAGGTTGGAGAATGGCTCAGGGGTGGGAGGGGGTGGGGAGAGGGGGTGGGGGAGCACAAGAGTAGGCAACATGGATTGGGGTGACTTGGCTTCATCTAGGCCAGGGTTAGGTGTGGACACATTCTTAAATGACCCACTTTAGTAACAGAATTAATATGTTGAGTACAGAAAGAAGTCAGTGATTGTCCCTCCTCCATTCAATTCGATTTGGTTTAAGTTAACCAAACACATCCTAAATCTCTTCTCGATGCTCCAGCTGGTGCCAGGCCTACAGTGATGGCAGAGCTGGCTGGAGCATCATCTTCATCCTGGAGGAGATCAAGCTGTGGGGTGTGGTGGGGGGTGGGGGCCCAGGTCAAAGACTGGGCTGGGCGACAGAGAAACAAGTCTGGATGCAGGATCTCTTCTTGCCAAGCTCTGGACCAAGTTCACGCTGACACTGCCCCCCAAGGCAGCCACCCCTCTGAGGCCTACTTCCAGTCTGAGCCTGGAGCTCAAAGATACGAGCCCTGTTCCCATCTGCTTTCCAGACATTATCTGGTGGCCTTCCTCCAGTCCCCACTCCCTCCATGTCATCTGGTCCCCTTCCTAAAGCTCTATACAGACCATGTCCCATCTCTGCTCAAAACTCAGCAGTTCCTCCCAGTTGCCTGCAGAACAAAGCCCTGACCCTCTAGCCTCCCTGTCAAGATTCTCAACCAAGCCTCAGATGCCTTCCCACATCCCACCCCCTCTCTCCCCGAGTCCTCTCCAGACTCCCAGCTGGGATCTCTGCCCTGCCCCCTGACAGGCTGCCTGACTCACTGCTGTGGCATGGTGGGGTGCCCCCCTCCCCGTCCTCCCCCCCTCAGTTTCTGATTCAGCAGGTCTGGGGTGAGGCCTGAGAATTTGCATTTCTAACAAGTTAACAGCTGCTGCTGATCCAGGACCACACTTTGAGAATCGATGCTCTGGGTGCCTGGGTGGCTCAGTCGGTTGGGCATCTGTCTTCAGCTTGGGTCGGGAACTCGGGGTCCTGGGGCCCAGGGTGGAGCCCCGCCTCGGGCTCCCTGCTCATCAGGGAGCCTGCTTCTCCCTCTCCCACTGCCTCTCCTCCCTGCTTGTGCTCTCGCTTTCTCCCAAATGAATAAATACAATCTTAAAAAAAAAGAGAGAGAGAGAGAGAGAATCGCTGCTCTAACCTCAGGCCACCCATTGTGCTAGGTTCATTCAGAGCCTTTCTACACCCCCTCCCCTCCCCCCGCCCCAGCCTCCACCATCTCCGGAGCTCACAGAAACCAAACAGCATTTTTCTGCCTTCCCTCAGAGGCCTTACAGGGTTGGTCTGAGAGTGAGCAGGGAGTTAACTCTCTGCTCCTTCTCTCCCTCACCCCACACAGTGTATCTGGCCCCAAGTCCTGGGGATTTGCCCTCAGACGTGCCCCTCAGGGTGGTCTCTTTTTCCACATTTCCATAATTCTGACTTGTCTGAGTTTGGGTCTGTCTTCTCTCACCAGGACTGTGGCAACCTTGCTTCCTGGGCTCGGCCTCCTCCAGCTTGCCTTTTACAGAGCCGCTGAGGGAGCCACTCTGCAAACCAAATCATATCCTTCTTTTTTTTTAAAAAAAGATTTTATTTATTTGACAGAGAGAGACACAGCGAGAGAGGGAACACAAGCAGGGGGAGGGGGAGAGGGAGAAGCAGGCTTCCCGCCGAGCAGGGAGCCTGATGCGGGGCTCGATCCGAGGACCCCGGGACCATGACCTGAGGACCCCGGGACCATGACCTGAGCCGAAGGCAGACGCTTAAGGACGGAGCCAGCCAGGCGCCCCTAAATCATGTCCTTCTTGACATAAAGTCCTTTACTGGCTCCCTGGTGCCTAGGGCCACGGCCCGGCCTCACAGCAGGGCAAAGACCTTCACGGCCTGGCCTGGCCTGGCCGCCCCTGTCTCAGTACCCCCCAATCTGCCACCTTCTCTGTGAATCCTTCTCTGATTCCACTTTGAGAACCCACTCTGGCCTGGGCACAGCCTTGTGTAGCATGTCCAGATGGATGTCTGCTTAGCAGTCAGCATGTCTAGGTCCCTGGCTTGGCTGTATGGGTAAGATTGCCTATCATCCCCCTGGATCCCTTTGAGCCCCAGGCCCAATAAATGCCTGCTGACTAATGACTGGTATCTCCCTCAGGCCCTGCCCTTTGTGCGGGGAAGGCCCAGGTCCCTGCCTGCCTCAGCAAGGCCACGATGAGTCGAGGGGCCGCTTTTAGGCACCTGCTCCTGGTGCTGCAGTTGGGTGAGTGCTCAGACCTTGGGGTCCTGGTGGGAGGAGGGGCTGCCTGGGAGATGCAAAAGTGGGGGGATGGCCTTGAGGCCTGACCTCCTTTTTTTCCACCTAGCGATGCTCCCCGCGGTCCCTCTGGGAAGAGAGGTGGTGTTGGCGAAGGTGGGAGACACAGCGGAACTGCCCTGCCATGCTGCCCCGGGGAAGAACATAGTCTTCAACTGGAAACATTCTTCCATGCTCAAGATTCTGGGGCGTCAGGGCTCCTTCTGGCTTACAGGTAGGGTGGCCCAGCTCCCCATCCAGGGAGGAAGACACCATGGACTGAACATCCCTGGTGTCAGAGCCCGGCTTCTGGTAAACTCTCAGATCCCAGAGGGGTCTGGTTGACAGGCTCAGGTGTGGTCTCCCAGTCCAGGGTTTCCCTGTGTCAACTGCGGGTGGCCCAGGGAGTGGCTTTCAGTGTCTATTATAATTTCAGAATTTTAATGTTCATGGCCTTATTTTAATGGATCTTAGAGAAATAACTATCATATAAAACCTGTAATTTCATGGATATTATTGCTACAGACCCAGGATGATACGTTTTTACTTCCATTAAAAAGCAACACAATGATATTTTTCCTCGCTTTTAAAGTAAAAAGAATTAAGATCTCCATACTTCTTAGGAACGTATTTTGCAGTAAAGGAGTTTTACTGTCACATTGAGGTTTGCCCTTATACTCTTCTTTAAATAATTCTTTTTTCTTGTATGTATGGCCTCTAATATTCAACTTGTTGAACAGAAGCACCATATGAGAAAACCTCATCAGCATGAAATGTGTTTTTGTAAATATGTTTTTATTTTATGTTTATTAGATTTACCATTGTTTGTATTTCATTGCTTATTTTTATTTTTATTGGTTTTTTTAAGATTTTATTTTAAAGTAATCTCTACACTCAACGTGGGGCTTGAATTCACAACCCCAAGATCAAGAGTCATACTCTCCACCACTGAGCCCACCAGGTGCCCTTCATTGCTTATTTTTAATAACTTTTTAATTATGAAAAATTTAAACATATATAAAAGTAGAATAATTAGATAATGAACTCCCATGTATCCCACTCAGCTTCAGCAATTATCGATTCATGGTCAATTAATGGTTTCCTTTCATCTACATCCCCAAACCTGCACCACCATATTATTTTATAGCAAATACCAAGCATTGTATTATTTAGTCTGTAAATACTTCGATATGTATCTCTAAAATGTAATGACTCTTTTTTTCTTCCCCTCATAAAATGTAATGACTTGGTTTTTTTTAAGATTTTATTTATTTATTTGACAGAGAGAGAGAGAGAGAGAGCATGAGGAGAAGGGAGGGGTAGAGGGAGAGGAAGAGGCAGGCTCCCCAGCGAACAGGGAGCCCAATGTAGGGCTCAATCCCAGGACCCCGGGATCATGACCTGAACCAAAGGCAGACACCCAACCCACTGAGCCACCCAGGTGCCCCAAATGTAATGACTCTTTAAAAAAACATATCCACAGTATCATTGTCACCCATTAAAAATGAAGAATAATCCCTTAATGATGATAAATATCCAGGCAGTATTCAAATTTTCCTAATTGCCTCTAATATTATTTTTACATTTGGTTTATATGAATCAGGATCCAGATAAAAATTTAGGCATGGTATTTGGTTGATATGTCCCTTAAATCCCTTTGAATTTACATATTTGCTCCCCCAGATTTTTTTCTCTTACCGCTGATTGGTTGAAGAAACGAGGCAACTGTCCTGTGAAGTTTTACACGTTTGAATAGGAGCTGGCTGCATTCCTATGGTGTCATTTAACATGTTCCTCTGTCCCTTGAATCTCCTATCGATTGGTGGTTAAACCTAGAGACTTGATTAAGTTCACATTTAATTTTTTTAAAAGATTTTATTTATTCATTTGTCAGAGAGAGAGAGAGTGAGCGAGCACAAGCAGGGGGAATGGCAGGCAGAGGGAGAAGCAGTCTCCCTGCAGATCAAGGAGCCCAATGCAGGACTGGATCCCAGGACCCTGGGATCATGACCTGAGCAGATGCTTAACTGACTGAGCCACCCAGGTGTCCCAGTAATTTTTTTACAAGAACACCTCATAGGTGGTGTTTTGTACTACCAATTTCATCACATCAGGAGCTATGAGATGTCTGTAACTCTTTTTGTGCTATTAAGATTAATTGATGGGCTCAAGTGTTAGCTGTGATAATTATAAAAACATTATTTTTTGTTTTTAATAGTGCCTTCCATTTATGTCAAATGCTACAGACTCTCTGTTTATTATAGTGATACAAACTTTCCTTTTATTTATTTTATTATTATTATTTTTAAAGATTTTATTTATTTGAGAGAGAGGGAGCACAGAGGGAGAGGCAGAGAGAGAAGCAGACACCCCACCAAGCAGGGAGCCTGATGTGGGGCTTGATCCCAGGACCCTGAGATCATGACCTGAGCCGAAGGCAGAAGCCTGACTGACTGAGCCACTGAGGCGCCCATTTATTTTTTATTTTTAGAGAGAGAGAGCATGAACTAGGGATGGGAGGGGCAAAGGGAAAGGGAGAGGGAGAATCTTAAGCAGGGTCCACACTCAGTGCAGAAGCCCAATGCGACGCTCGATCTCACAACCCTGAGATCATGACCTGGGCCAAAATCAACAGTCAAATACTTAAACTACTGAGCCACCCAGGCGCCCCTAAACTTTCCTTTTAAAATAAATTTATTTAATCTAAAAAAAGTGAATGCATTTAAAGATGTTACATTAATAAGATAGGTAGATTTGGCCAAAATCATGTATAAGATGTGTGAATGGTTGATGTCTGGGGAAATACGGCTTTAGTCCAAGACTCTGACTTTACTAGTGAGGAAACTGAGGCCCAGGGAGAAGTCCCTGCCCCGAGTTTGTGCCCGGTTAGAGGCAGAGCTGGGGCTAGAGCTTTGGTCTTTCAACTTTCATCCCTAGGCTCTCTTGTAGAAAGTTATCCTCAGTGCAATCAAAACTGAATTGGCCACAGTGCATAGAAAACCATCTTTGTTGAAAATGGATGTCTCCTCTTCTTGCCTCTGTCCAGTGGGAGAGAAGTCCTCCATTTTTGGCAAGGACGTTCTTGCTGGGGCCCCAGAGTGACAATTCAGACACCCACCCATGTCCACTCTTCATGTTTGGACATGAAGAAAAAGGGGGATATTGGGCTGGATCTTTATTGACCCAAAGCCATTCCCTAAAATTAACAAAACCCCCAATTCCTGATCTCTTTCTGATAAAGGCACACAAAGCAGAAATCAGCAGGTTAACTGCCCTTTGCCTGCCCATGTCCTTTCCTTCAGACAGCTGTTTAAAGAGGACCCTATGGGGGCGCCTGGGTGGCTCAGTCAAGTTAAGCGTCTGTCTTCGACTCAGGTCATGATCTGGAGAACCTGGGATTGAGCCCTGTGTTGGGCTCCCTGCTCAGTGGAGAGCCTGCTTCTCCTTCTCCCTCTGCTCTTCCCCCACGCTCGTGCTCTCTCATTCTATCTTAAATAAATAAGGTCTTTTAAATAAAATAAACAAACAAACAAACAAATAGGACCCTATGATCAAACTAACCTGTGTCCTTTCTTGGCCTGTGGGCTCCTAGTGCCCATTATGTAATTTTCACCCCGGCAGAGCTCAGAACACTCCCACAAATTCTGCAAGTGATTTTTCTTGTCCTAGAATTTTATTCTGCTGAATTGCTTGAAATAAGCAGACTTCCAGCTGAAACTTTATTTATTTTTATTAATTTTAAAGTTAAAATGATTTGAAAAAGCAACACAGGTACATGGTAAACATTTAAAACCATACAAATGATACCCAGTGTGTTGAAAACAAAATTCAGCTGAGTAAATTTGGAGATCTAACTGGCTTTATTCAGTGATTCATAAATTGGGTAACATCCCAACTAGCAAATAGAAAAGAGCTCTGAAGAGCTGTAGAAAGGAAAGGTTTTGTTTTGTTTTTTTTTTAGATTTTATTTATTTATTTGACAGAGAGAGACATGGCGAGAGAGGGAACACAAGCAGGGGGAGTGGGAGAGGGAGAGGCAGGCTTCCCGCCGAGCAGGGAGCCCGATGCGGGGCTCGATCCCAGGACCCTGGGATCATGACCTGAGCCAAAGGCAGATGCTTAACGACTGAGCCACCCAGGCTCCCCGAAAGGAGAGGTTTTTAAAGGCAGAAAAGGGGTGGGGAAAAGGAAGTTTATTAGTAAAGAGTGCGTTGTTTCAGGCAAGGCCACCTGCTTGAGGGGACAGAAGGGGTCTGTCAGGCAGATTTCCTCACTAGTGCTGACCAGGTAATTCCAGATGGACTCGTTAAAGTTTCTGTTCCTGGGAAAAGCTGAAACTGCAATTAGGTTAGGTATTAAGTCTTGGTTTGCTGATGTGGGGGTTAGCATAACTGACTCCATTTTGGTCCTGTTCGCTCTTGTTTCAAAGTTCCCCTCTTTTGATCATAGCTCACAGCTAAACTGAGCTTGGCATTAGCGCCCCTCCCAGCTACTGCTCTGAAGTTCTTGAAGTTTCTGTTGATTCTTTGGTACTCACAGGTCATGACTTTCCCCCCCTAATCTCTGTGACATTCACAGGTTATAACTTCAAGTTTACAGTTTTTAAGTTGGTGGTTCTTTTTGTTCCTTTTCTGATGTTCCAGTCTTAGGGAGATCATTTGCTTGGTGGTTAACAGCAGCAAAGAGTGCGTTTAAAACCTTTGAGAGGGAGGCACCTGGGTGGCTCAGTCCCTTAAGTTTCTGCCTTCCACTCAAGTCATAATTCTGGGGTCCTGGGATCGAGCCCGGAGTTGGGTTGGACTCCTGACTCAGCAGGGAGTCTGCTTCTCCCTCTCCCTCTGCCCCTCCCCTTGCTCATGCCTTCTCTCTCTCCAATAAATAAATAAAACCTTAAAAAAAGAAAATAAAGCCTTTGAGAAGATACAGTGCACCAGGGAGACTAGTGTGATTATTATTAGCAGGAAAATTCCCAATGTTTGGAGTGCACTTTGGAGTCATGATCCCTAAGACCCAAACCAATAAAAATCAAGCAAGTCAAAGAAAGACCCCATTAAAAGAGTCACTTTTTTTTTTTTAAGATTTTATTTATTTATTTGACAGAGAGAGACATAGCAAGAGAGGGAACACAAGCAGGGGGAGTGGGAGAGTGAGAAGCAGGTTTCCCACGGAGCAGGGAGCCCGAAGCGGGGCTCGATCCCAGGACCCTGGGATCACAACCTGAGCCGAAGGCAGACGCTTAATGACTGAGCCACCCAGGTGCCCTAAAGGAGTCACCTTTTTAAGCCAAGTGACTTGGTCGGTGAGCTTATGTAACTGAATTTCAACCTCCCTAGAAGTTGTTAATCCAGGCTCAGCAGATGATGTTGGTCATGGCAGACACTTCCTTGCTCAGCTAAGAGAGAATTAAAGTCTGTCTTATTATCAAGAATAACTTTGACCAGAGAGCCTAAGGATTTTTGTCGGGCAGCTATTATTTTAGCAGTGGATTCTGCAATACTTTCAAGAGTTAAGACGTTCCTGATCGTAGCCTCATTTGCATTTAATACTAGCCAGGGGAACACTGGTCTACCAAGCTAATTTTGAATCAGGAATGCCTCCTGGCAATTCCTGTTTGAGTCTGTGGTTCAGGACTGGAAAGGCGACAGTCATGGAGACCAGTACAATTTAGGGGTCTGTAGACCACACAGGTGGTTTTCTTCTGATTACCCTTGCCTGGTGTCCCTTCCCCAGGTTTGGGATTGTTAACCAGAGACAGGGAAATGGACCAGGGGGTCTCTAGCATCATGGACAGATCAAAATTTTTGATGACCAATCTAGCAGTCTGAAGGGTTACCCCCCTTAACAATGACCTGGGAGATCCAGATGACAGTGTTATCTTTCCAAGCCAATGCCAGAGTAAAGGAAAGAAAGAGAGGAAGAAAGAGTTTCATGTTCAGTTTAAGTATGAAGTCTTGATCCAGCTCCTTGAGTGGAAGCAATTTATCTTAACATCAGCTACTTCTCTTCTTAGACAATTTGATTTTCAGGTGTCCAGCTCAAAGATTTTGAGGTGCACAGGGCCAGATGGCAGGTGGCGACTTCCTCAGCTGTAGGACATGTCCCCAAGGCTCAGGTCCCTGAAGTTTGGCTGCCATCTGGGCAGCGAAGAGGACCTGATTTAGTTCCATCCAAGGAAATTCAAAGGCAGTCTTTGTTCTTAGTGATTCCAAATCAAAATGAGAAAAGAAAATTGGAAATGTTAGTTTGGAGAGTTGCAGCCAGATATTTGAGGGAACTAGAAGAATTCAGGACCCAGTCCAGTATACAGGTATATAAGAAAAACTCAAAGACAATTAACAGGGTTAGAATCTAATATGGACAAAGGTGCAAACATAATTTTTGTCTCTTTAATTATCCCCATTTTTATCAAAGATAATTACAATAAAACTAATTCATTTGCATTAAACTTGGTCTGATTATTTACATAAGTGCAGCAAGAATAGTGATTGACCATATAAGCTTTTCTTTCTTTCTTTTTTTTTTAAAGACTGCTTTGCTGGAACATTATGAACAAGGTACCAGGTCAGTTTTTCCAAGGGGCTTTATTGGCTCCATAAAGTCAACCTTATTTCTTCAAAGCTGTCTGGTTATATCTGAATCTATGCTTGTCTCTCTTAAATAGAACATTCCAGTCAAAGCCTTGGTAATATAACCAATGTTTCCATTTGTGTCCTGTTACAAGGAGAATATTGTCTCATTGAACTTGTGTGAATAACTATTTTGTCATAAAAAGAATACTCAAGAGTTTTCAAATTTTGGAGGGATTAGGTAGGGAGAAAAAGTAAATGTTTCATCTTTGGTTACAGAGGCATACTTTACTAACTTGCTATAAGTCATAAATGGCTTAAGAGAAAAAGTTTCCTCAATCTGGAAAAATAAAACATTAAAGAACCAGCAATGTTTCAAGCAAGAAGTCATAAAAATTATAATCATCCTCCTCAGCTCATTAAGTCCCATGTTATTAATTCTTGCTTAAATCTAGGTTTTTTTCCCATTAATTCTGGAAAGTCTTACTTTGTTCATTTTTTTTTAATCTTAAAGTTATCAGAAACCTGTGTTTGCTAGAGTCCTTTCAATGAATCTTTTTTTTTTTAAGATTTTATTTATTTATTTGACAGAAAGAGACACAGCGAGAGAGGGAACACAAGTAGGGGGAGTGGGAGAGCGAGAAGCAGGCTTCCCGCCGAGCAGGGAGCCCGATGCGGGGCTCGATCCCAGGACCCTGGGATCATGACCTGAGCTGAAGGCAGACGCTTCAACTGAGCCACCCAGGCGCCCTCAATGAATCTTCTTGATGAAGCACCTTTGTAGGGACTTTTGCAAAAGCATCAGAGTAATACATGAACTGTCTATAAGTGACAAAAGACTTTTAAAAAAATGTGTTAAAGATCTGATGAAAGAAAAAAAAAGATCTGATGAAAGTTCAGTATAATGAAATTGACAAGGAAATTTGGTTATTTCTGTGAAACACAACATTTCATTTCATGTTTTACTTTTTTGAGAGAGAGAGCATGAGCAAGGGCAGAGAGGCAGAGGGAGAGGGAGAGAGAGAACCCCAAGCAGGCTCCACACTCAGTGCAGAGCTGGGCTCAATCTGAGATCATGAGCTGAGCTGAAATCAAAAGCCAGACACTCAACTGCCTGAGCCACCCAGGTGCCCCAAAACACAATATTTTAAAATGATAACTGGAGGCTCACTTTAGGACAAAATTATTTTCTTTTTCCTCAACCAAAAAAAGCATTTCCATTTTTCTTTTACCATACTTTTTTTTTTTTTTTT